>NC_138035.1:16588984-17128409 GCF_964106645.2 Podarcis pityusensis
AACAGTAGTCAGCCATCATGACTGCGTCCCAGCAACCCTGATACCTGGTCTCCATCTCTTTCTTGTCCTGATGGAATCTCTCCCCCTGCTCGTCACTCATTGAACCCAGGTTCTCAGGAAACCGGTCCATATGTGAAAATAGGTAGTGCATCTTGATGCTCATGTTGCAGCCCAGGTTTCTGAAAGCAGTCAGCATGTTGTTGACAAGTTCTGTGTAGTTTCTGGCCTTATTGTTGCCAAGAAAGTTCTTCACTACCAGAACAAATGCCTTCCACACTTCCAGTTCCACTTCGTTCATTGAGTTTCCAAACTCTGGATCTCTGATGACCTGATGGATCTGAGGACTGTCAAAGATGCCAGCTTTCAACTTCTCCATGGTCAATCCTGGAAAAGCCTGGCACAAGTAAGTGAAGCAGTCATCATCCTTGTCCAGAGCCTTGGTGAACTGCTTGATTAAGCCGTTGATGTGCAGCGGTGGGAAGAGTATTCTGTCTCTGTCCACCAGAGGGTCATTGATGAGGTTCCTTTCTTTGCAAGGCACCAATTCCTCCCGCACAGGCCAGTCCTTCTTTGTGTAATGCTGAGCACGGTCCCTACTATCCCACATGCACAGAAAACATGGGTACTTGGTGAAGCCAGACTGTTGTCCCAACAAAACGTTCACCATCTTCAGGTCAACACAAATAAACCACTTATGCTGATCATAACCAATTTTCTCCAGCACATACCACTGTTTCATAGTTCTCCTTCAGTGTAGTCGAGTGAGCCAGGGGTATAGAGGCAAACTGGTTGCCGTTGTGTAGCAGAACACATTTCAGTGATCACTTGCTGCTGTCAATGAACAGTCTCCAATCTTTGGGTTCATACTGTGGCACTCCAAGCTTGAGCAGAAGCTGCGCAATATCTGCACAGTACACCAAGTCTTTCTCTTCCGAGAAAAAACAGAGGTACTCTTGATGCCTGTTGCGGAAGAAGCTGATGCGAGCACTGTCAGAGAGGAGGTTTTTTTCCTTCAATCTGGATGCCAACAGTTCGGCAGAGTCCTTTGACAAGCTGAGGTCACGAAGTAGATCATTCAACTCCTTTTGGGAAAATGGATGTGGAACATCATCTTCAAGAACCACTTCTTCTTCTTCTTCATGTCCTTCAACACTGGAGGCATCTTCGTCACTAATGTCAGGAAGTTCTCTGAAGATAGGCACTGGAATTTCATCACAATGAGCTACAGGACGACGTGCTGATTGAAGATCAGGATACTTCAGGCTGCTCCAGTTCTTTCTGTTGATTCCAGTCACATCAACAGCGCACCAATTTATGGAAGATTTCGAGGTTTTATGACTTCAAACTGATCCCTTTTCGACATAATCACTCAGAACTATCGGACCTGAATACTTCTTGTCATTAAAATAATCATTTCCAATCAAAACAATTATTCAACATGGCATTTTACCCCCACCAACTTCTAAAATGCTCTACACAAGCGTACATGTGAACAAAAACGTAAAAAAAATGATGTGGCCATAGCTCAAAAACTTGACCTGACTGAGCAAAACCAATGTGATTTTTGGATTCAGCGCATCAGATTTGTCCTAAATCAACTGAAAAAACACAGACAACAAATTTGTTGTTGACCAGTGTAATCCCTTTTCCAGGGGAACTGTGGAGATGGTCAGTCTGAATCAGGATCAATTGGAGAAAGCCATGACAGTTCAAAGCAGCATGATACTGCTTTAAATGTATAGTGCCGATAGGGCCGGCATCTGCTCTGAGCACCCCACTTCCATTTTTTTTCTCCTGCCTCAAACACTGATACCACCTAGTAAAGAGGAGTTCACCTGGCATGATGGCATCACTAGACATCAGTAAATAATGGCTCAAGATCTCAGTATTTGGTCGGGGGAAGGGATTATTTCTACATTTAACCAACGAGGAGCTTATCAGCCCATGGCTGAAAACTATGGCCAGAAAAGCCACCTCGATTGGACTGCCATCAGCCCTCTTGTATCATCTGGGCTAGGGGTCAGCAACGTGCGGCCCACAAAGACCATTTTACCAGCCCACAAGTCGCCTGCAAACTGAGCCGCCCGCTTGGCAAGTCCCCCGCATGCTGCGCTAAACCAGCGCAGAACGGTACGGGGATTCGCCGAGTGGCGCCGGAAATGGAATCTGTGCACGTGCAGATACCAGAAATCGCATCTGCGCATATCCAGAGGCCGAAAATCACTTCTGCGCAGACGCAATTTTCAGCGTCTGGGCATGCGCAGAAGCTATTTCCAGCGCGGTGGACATTTACAGATGTGATTTCCAGCATCATGCTGCACCAGTCCGGCCCACGGATGATCTCCATGGGAGTGATCCGGCCCATGGCCGGCAAACCTTGCCAACCCCGGATCTGGGCTATGATACTGCCCTTGAATCCCTGAGGCAAAGGCTTTGGGACATTTCACATAGCGACCTGTGATCTCGATCTCATGTAATCTGTGGCCCGGTAGCAGCAGGAATCCAATATAGGTACAACTTTCAGATATCCTCATATTTTAGGAACCTGTCTGTACCAACCTATTGGCATTTATTTACCAAAGCCAGACTAAATGTATTTCCTTCGGAATTGCTAAATGGTAGACTGAGAGGCATCCCTTATCAGAATAGGCTTTGTTTATGTTCTCAGGACGTCGATTGCATGAAGCATATCTTACTGCATTGTGGGCAATATGAGCAAGCAAGGGACCAAGTGATCAAACCCCTACTGGCAAATCTGCCAGGAAAATCTGAAGCCTCCCATATTCAATATCTTTTGGATGACAGCGCTAATGATATTACACTGGCCATGGCAAAGTTTCTTTCAGAAGTCAAAGGAAACAAAGATCATCAAGCTCGAGACAAAACAAAATGACTGCCTCAGTTTCTCTCTCTAGCTGTAACTACTAGCCGGTAATTTTCTGCAGGTGAACAAGGGACAAATGGGAGGTGGTTGTTTTGGGTCAGCCCAAAATTGTCAAATAAATGCAATCTGCAAATGTTTCCAAAAGTGTCCCAAATCTCTTAAAATAAGTTGCAGGGTTTTTGTTTTTGTTTTGGCACTGTTCAGAATCTAAATGAAAATTGTGAGAGTTTGGGCTAAGCTCTGGTGTTTGCAGAATATTGATCCCGAACAGTGGGGATTTCTAATTATCCTGTTTGGTCTGGTTTTGAAGCTCTCAATGGCTTACTTCAGTAGCTTCCCATCACCTGTAGTGAGGTCATATCAGATAAAGTCACAGTAAGCAGGGACACGTCCACTAAAGCGCGGTCATATCTAGTAAAGTCAGTATCTGGAGCATGTAGCTTGGTGTGGCAAGGAACAGCCACATCTAAGTAAACCTTATTAGGACCATGGACAGCTCCCAGTGAACTCCAGAGGCTGTACAGTGTTTCTCTCCGCTATGGCAAATATGGGGTGGGTGTTGCTTCAGCAAAGAGCTGAAATCTGAAGTCAGAAAGATCTGTTCTCCAGTTAGTTACCCACACCTCCCTGGAAGAGTTTTCTGTGTTCCTGAAGGGGCCTTTGTCCATTTATGGAGAGAAACACTGAGGGTTTGTCTTCAGACACTGAGAATAGCCTCATTCTTGGGCTAGGAAGGCATGGTAGGAGATGATGAAGGTTCCCTGTGTGAGATGCAGCCTGTATGTGTTCTTCATTTGGGTCTTGGGCATCCCAGGAGCCCAGGTTCAGCGGTCTTGACACTAAGTAATGCTAGAATATGGAGAGGTTACTCAACCTCATTATATCTCATTTTTTGAATCACTATCTTTTCACATTCTGACAGTAAATGGGACTCTGACACCAAATTGCTGACATCTTGGGTGAAACCAAAGAGATTTTAAAGTAGTAAAGGAGGATTTAACTCAAATAATCACACTTAAATTATGGGTAACTCGATATCAGCAACTTCCTTGTACTGCCTATAAACCATGGTTCCATTTTTTTAATGGCCTGCCTATATAAAATCTTAATTGATTTTGCCCTGATTATAAAAGGAAAGCAAGATTAAAGGGAATAATCTAATACAGTCTGAAAACTGCATCCATTTTTGTTAAACAGCTTGGATTATATCAAGGCCACTGCAACATTTTAGAACGATTTCTTTGACATTCTGATCAATAAAAGTGAGACCTCAGACAGATTGTTACATTGCAGAACTATTTTTGTCATTCAGCATTTAAATACTTTCCCAACAGGAATATAATCGTAATACCAAGTGTATTTCTCTATTTCCTTCCATGTCAAAGAGTGAAACTTTCAGAACCTAATGCTTTATGGATACCCATAAGAAACAATGAAGTGCTACTTTAGCAGAAAGCAAAGTGAGGTAAAAAGAATAAATTTCACCACATTTACACTGGTGATTTGGGCCAAATACCCTTCAGATTTAACATTTTAAAAGTAACATGTTCAATGCAAATTACTCAGGGGTAGGAGTGGAGAACCCACTCAGCTCATGAACATTTGTTTCATTGCTCTTCCTTGTTCCTTTGTTCCCCTGGTGGCGGATGCTTTGATGTGATTTTGTGAGCACCCATGGTTAGGGATGGAGGGTATGTGGGTGAATCTGCATTTTAAAGCAACCAACCTATTTTTGCAGTCCTGGACTTATACACAACTTGGAATGCAGCTTTCAGATTACACACTTTTCTGAGTTTTGCCATGCAGTTAGGGATGTGGGAAAAATTCAATTCAGTTCACACTTAAAGGCAAACCTACCTAATTCACAGTTCTCGCAACAATACATAAACCAAAACAATATTTGAAGTTTGCAGTTTTCTGAATTTTGCAATGCATTTCTTCAGCCAAGTAATATGTACAAAAATGCATATACTAGGGTAAAGTGTGCATATAAATGCATATATTAGTAGCAATTGAACTTACTCCCAGGTAAATGTGTAAAGGACTGTAGCTTTTCTACAGTGGGACTGGGTTTGAGGGGAATGAGGAGCCTGGAACTCAGGATCATGGAGCAAGTCAGAAGTAATCAGAACCAAATTGGGGGGGGGGGGGAATCATAGAGAACTTTGGGAGACCCTAACTAGCAAGTCTTCACCAGACAGGAAACCCTGCTGATTCACATTTAGCAGCTGAACAAAAGACATAAATACTCACATTTGTTTTGAGAATTTGAAAAAAAAACCCCCACATATGTCTCAAGCTAACCTAAAATATTATACACATCACAAATTCTAACAGAGTAAACTTCAGCATGTATCCAAGTAAGTAAATATTTGAATTTGATTTGTGAACTTCAGAGGGGGGGAACACTACTTGTATTTTATTCTATTTTTAAAAAAATAAGATGCACTGTCTCCCAAAAGTCTGACTAAGACACAAAATACAACTTTCAAACACTAAGGAAAACCATGTGGTTTCAAACCCTCACCAAGATTCAGGGTGGGGGTGAACACAGCAAGGGAGGGGGGGAGAATAACAAGTCTGTCCATCTTGAGTGAATTCCAGAAGTGCAACATTGCGTTCATATGGTAAATAAAGATGTTAGCAGTTTACTCTTCTTTTGACAAGTAACACATTGTTTTCAAATATCAAGACCAAATGTTGGCAATCGTCATAGATATGCACGTCAAACAGGTGCCCATGAGATATGTTTGCCAAATTTAAGTATATACTAAGTATAGGGAGAATATTTCCGGCGTGGTGGCTTCAGAAATGATACTAAAACATTTATGAGGCACCACAGGGACATCATTTTGCTATATCCCATGCCACCATTGCAGCTGGCGAGACAAGGAATTGCAGGCAGTTCAAACTGATGTGAACATACATCTCATCTAGTCCAGCATCTCACATCTGCAGCAGTGGACAATCAAATGCCCATGGGAAACCTGTAAACAGAACCTGAGCACAACATGGACTCAAAAACTCCCAATCCTGGCATTTCATTTGCCATGAAAGGCTTGAACATAGAAAGCAGGTGTCCCCAAACTAAGGCCTGCAGGCCGGATAAGGCTGGACTTATCCAGCCTGCGGCGACCCCCGCTGCCCGCTTTTACCAGCGCTGCACTGCACAGCTGCCCACTTCTGGGTCGGAGGTGACAAGAAATAGCTTGTGCGCATGTGCAAGCATTATTTGCACATGCACAAGCGTTATTTCCGGTGCACATCCAGATCAGAGGATCAGATCCAGATCAGATGTGCACCGGAAATAGTGTGTGTGCACGTGTATGGGCACGCGCTCCCCTGCCCTCCAGCCCACCGTGCGATCGGCACTGGAGACACCGGCCCGAGGCACGGTAAGTTTGCTGACCCCTGATATAAAGGCTGAACTGTGTGGGCATCAGTTTTTGAGGCAAGCTGAGCTAGGAATGAGAAGCTGTGGGGCAAGACAAGCCAAAAATTTGGATTAGTGCCATACCAGTGCCATCGCCTGCATTTTTTTACCCCTCAATTCTCCTTCAATTAATGAGAAAAGAGCATGCCTTTGGAAATGATCAAAAGGCAGATTTTTCTGAACTTCTCATGGATGGGGCATGGGGGAGGGGCTTTGTTGCAGTTGTCTCACTTGAGAGGTGTCTGTGAGTGTCCTTTCATTCTGCAAATTATCACAAACGAGGCACTAGCATGGGCATTCTGCCACTTCTTTGCTAGTAAAACAGAGAGTAATTTGGCACACCAGGTCAAGATGTGAGGGGAGAAAGCTCAAGTGGGTTTGGGAAAGGGCCCAGGTTCAATCCCTGCCATCTCAGGGTAGGAAGAGTAAAAACCACCAGCACAAACCCTAAAGAACCACTGCCAGATGGTTTAGAACAAAATGTATGGGGAAACCACCCCCACTAGGAAAATTAACCAACAAACTTGATCTAGCATGGGGACAAACAAAACAAGGAGGATGCCTTCACCCCGGTGTGGTGAAGACAATGAAATATTCCCCACCCCAAAAGCATATAAATCAATATGGCTAACCTGACATCACATCCCCCACCCCACCCTCACATACAAACAAATCACACTGCAACCAACTGAACACAACCAACCAAACCCTGGACCCTCCAATCTCTTGCAATGCCAATAAAATCAAATAACTATACAGTAGTACCTCGGGTTAAGAACTTAATTCGTTCCGGAGGTCTGTTCTTAACCTGAAACTGTTCTTAACCTGAGATACCACTTTAGCTAATGGGGTCTCCCACCGCCACGCAATTTCTGTTCTCATCCTGAAGCAAAGTTCTCAACCCAAGGTACTATTTCTGGGTTAGAGGAGTCTGTAACCTGAAGCATCTGTAACCTGAGGTACCACTGTATAACTAAAGGACCTACCCACAAGAAGCTGGCACAAAAAAACCCCTGCACAAACACTATGCAATAGATTGAAAATATCATCATCCCCAACCTTCTCCCTCCCTCTTTCTCCCTCCTCTCTTTCCCCCAAAAGTCTAGGACAATAGAATGTAAACTGTGAAAAAAGACTCTATGAATTGAAAGTGGGGACACTATATGTGCTTTACCTTGTTTCTGACCTAATGTGTGATTGCAAAAGCCCTGCTACCATACCTTTTCCACTTTTGTCTTGTGGGACGTTGCAGCGTTTATGGTCTGGGGGCTCCTGCAGCCCTCTAGACGGTTTTGGACTCCAACTCCCATCATCCCTGACCGTGGGTGTTGCTGCCTGGGGTTGAAAGGAGCTGGTCATATAACATCTAGAAGGCTGTAGGCTTCGCATTCCTGCTTGGTGGTCTCTTCAGGACCATATGCTTGGGTTTGGAGTAAAAAAATAAGCATCTCCTACTGCAATAATGTGGTCAGGTTCTATAATCTCTTGGGTGCAGTATTTTAACATTTCCAGAAGGTGTATTAGAAGAACTCTAATGTCATGCCCCTGTAATGGTGACCAGGTCTACAAAGTTAAACTTTGCCACTGGATTATGCCTCCTTTTGGCAATCAATTTTGTCCGGGTTGAAATCTGTGCAAATGGAGAAACAGGGAGGAGAGAGTCTTTGAGAAATATATATATATATATTAGTCCATCTATATTCAGCTGGAAGCCACATTCTCTACATCCTAGTTGTTTGGTTTATTTATTTCTGCCAACATTCAAAGAGATTTACTTCTGATTTTAATCTGACCACCCCAAGCCCCACATCCTGAACCTGTGCACTGATTAAAAGTAAAGGCAGCACGTTATGAAACTCAGCAAATCTGTGATTCAAAAAAGGACACCTTACCAAGGGGTCAGTATTTTATATTAAGAGGAAAAGTCAGAAATCAGGGAAGAAATGCTACTCTTGGAGTAAAGAGATTCTATTGCTCTGAAAGCCAACATTAATAATTCATTTCTTTATAGAATTCTCTACTCTTGGCTCTGCGCAGGTATAATAGTTTGAAAGACCTTCTACAGTAGGCGAAATATTAAGCTTTCTCTACCTCCAACAAATTTTAAAGCAATCCACCTTGATGTGACAGGCAGCCCTCTGGCTTGAAGACAGGAAACTTTGAGTGCCCGGGACAAAAATTAATCTTTAAGAAATAGGGCATGAGAATAAAGTTGCCGATCTTTCTTTCATCAATTCCAAAGCACAACCATCTAAGGAGCGTGAATCTGAGATGTCCCATTTCCACAGAGGACTGGGTATCCCTCCCCCCAGTTGCTCCTCTATGAGGTCTTCTGCATGCGCTCAGTCTGATCCAACAGGGTGAATATAGGGGCTCCCATCTGGACATGAGCAGAAGCTTCAATCTCTTTGATGAAGAGAACGATGTTGCCCTCCTGATGTTGCTGAACTACAACTCCCATCATTCCCTGCCACTGGGCATGATATCACGTAGAAACCCTCCCTTCCAACTGCATTTCTATTGTATGGGCCTGCCTGTCAGCAATACAGCACTGTGGCCTTAACCCCTTCACATGCTGACTAGCAAGAAGATGCACTGTTGGATTTGGCTGCTAATCTGCCACACAGGCCCCTCTGTCTGGCTCTTGGGACTTTCCCATTGGGACTGATGGGGCGGAAGGCAAGGAGCCCAACAATATGTGGAGCCAGAACCAGTGACAGGCAGAGCCAGAGCCAATGGCAGGCAGTGCCCACTCATTCTGGCTTTGTCCCCCATCGTCCTCCATGTTGAGTCCTGCAAGGGACAACACTGAGACTACAGAAGAGGAAGCTGACAGGCAGTGCTGCCCCCTGGGCTGGAGGCAGGGAAGAAGGCAAAGAGGTGAGGGCCAATTGATGGCAGGCTGAGGTTAGTGGGGCAGCACCCCTTTTGCCCTAATGGACAAGCCTCCACTGCCTCAATCCACACACCCTCTCCCCAAGCCACATCACTCACTGACTCTGCTTTGCACTCTCCCTGAATGATTTTTGCCAGGGTGGAAGACAATCATGCTTCTTGCTGGCCTGGGTGGAAAACTGAGAAGGGTGTCTGAGTGGGTAAAGAAAGTAGCCTACTGCACTTTCACAGTGGGATCAGGTGTTAAACAGGGTTGTGTTATTGCCCCAACTCTAGTCATTATTTTCATTGCCATGATCCTACACTTTGTCGAAGGGAAACTTCCCACCAAAGTAGAAATCATATATCAAACAGATGGAAAGCTCTTCAAACTGAGCAGGCTGAAAGCAAAGAGTAAGGTTACCTTAACTTCCATCATAGAGCTTCAGTATGCTGATGACAACATAATGTGTGCATTCTCAGAGGATGACCTCCAAACCATATCTTCGCAGACGCTTACGAAAAGCTTGGCCTATCGCTCAACATCCCCCAAACCAACAAGTACAAAATAACCCCTCTGCAGCGCCACAAATCCAACTCAATGGTGGAACGTTGGAAAATGTCTAACACTTCTCCTATCTAGGCAGTTATCTTTCCACAAGGGCCGACATTGATGCCGAAATCCAGCATCGCCTGAGCTCTGCGAGTACGACTTTCTCCCAATTGAAGTGCAGAGTGTTTGAGGGCCAGGACATTCTCAGGGAAACCAAAATGTTTGTTTACAAAGCTATTGTGCTACCAACCTTACTGTATGCTTGTGAAACATGGACCACTTATAAACACCATCTCCAACTCCTTGAAAGATTCAATCAATAGTGTCTCTGAAAAATTTTACACATCACTTGGAAAGACAGGCAAACTAATACCAGTGTACTGGAAGAAGCAAAGATCACCAGTGTTGAAGCAATGATTCTTCAACATCAACTTCGTTGGACTGGTCATGTTGTGCGGATGCCTGATTATCGTCTCCCAAAGCAACTACTCTATTCCAAACTTTAAAATGGAAAGCGTAATCCTGGTGGTCAACAAAGGAGGTTTAAAGACTGCCTCAAGGCAAATTTTAAAAAATGTAGTATAAACACCAACAATTGGGAAACACTTGCCTGTGAGTGCTCCAATTTTACCAAAGGTGTCATGGGCTTTGAAGACACTCAAACTCAGGACGCAAAGGAGAAACATGCTATGAGGAAGGCATGCTTGGCAAATCCACACCATGATCAACTCCCGCCTGGAAACCAATGTCCCCACTGTAGAAGGACTTGTGGATCCAGAACTGGCCTCCACAGTCACTTACGGACTCATTGTTAAAACCATGTTTATGGAAGACAATCGGTTACAAGTGATTGCCAAAGAGAAGAGAAGAGACTGCACTTTCTGTTGCAGGAGAAGCTTTTGCCATCCATCTCGAGCTACTGAAAACTCAAGTCCTCTGCTTCTGCCAAGCTCCCTCCAACATTCTTCTAATGCAATTAAAAAACAAACAAACTGGTTTTTTAACCCCGCGTTCGGGTGCTTGGTGTATGTAGCGAGCCTCCTTGACAATGAACACTTAAGCCAAACCAACACACATTATTTATTCCCTTCTCAGAAGATCTGAAAAGAATCTGTGCATTGGCTCCCAGAAGGAGTTGAGACATCATCTGATTCTTCTCCCTCTCCACTGATCATTAATCAGCCATCGCACAGTCTCAAGCAATCATGTTGTGTTTGTTACAAAATTAAATGACCCGGCACCTTTTGTCCATGCCAGAAGGTACAGCTGTTAAGCAAGATTCTTTTTCCCATTAGAAGACTGAAATGTAACAAATACAGCCTGACCTTGAGCTGAAAAGAAAGATGTATGCAGAGGAGAGGGGAAAGGTCCCTTCCTAACAAAGGCGGAGATATTTCATAATTCAATTACCATCTCATTCAAAATGACTGTTATACAAAATCCAGAAGTCATTCAAATTATAGAAGTTCTAGAAAGGTTAGGCTTCTTCCCGCAAATGCATTCTTCACTTTTCTCATTGAGGAAAGATGTATTGCAGGGACCGTATAAATTAGGGACGTAATGGCAATGCATGATATGTATATGAGTCCTTTGAACAAAGGGACATGCAGTATTCACTCTTTTCATTTTTCACAATTGTCCTGCACTACTTGACATAAGGACACCTCTGTGGGTGGCTAAGAACATAGTACAGCTTGCTGGATCAAACCAGTGGCCCACCTAGGCTTTGGATATGATGCAGAGTTATTCCAAAGCATGGGGAGATATGCTTTGGCGGGGAGATATGGGGGGATGTGGGTGGCACTGTGGTCTAAATCACTGAGCCTCTTTTGCTTGCTGATCAGAAGGTTGGCGGTTTGAATTCCTACAACGGGGTGAGCTCCCATTGCTCTGTCCCAGCTCCTGCCAACCTAGAAGTTCAAAAGCACTCCAGTGCAAGTAGATAAATAGGGGAGGTAAAAGGCATTTCCATGTGCTCTGGTTTCTGTCACGGTGTTCAGTTGCACCAGAAGTGGTTTAGTCATTCTGGCCACGTGACCCAGAAAGCTGTCTGTGGACAAACGCCGGCTCCCTCGGCCTGAAAGTGAGATGAGCGCCACAACCCCATAGTCGCCTTTGACTGGACTTAACCGTCCAGGGGTCCTTTACCTTTTTTATATATTTTTATCTCCTGACTTCAGAAGCGATGTGGAAGCATGTTAAGAGAAAGTATGAGTCATTCATGCTTCCACTCTGTGTCACACCCAAGGCTGTCCAGTCGGTCTGTCAGCCAATGTATTTCCCCCACTAAATACAGCCCAGGCTCCAGGCTCCCCCCTTCCTGCCCACATCTCTTTAGCTAGGAGAAACCATACAGAGGCTCACATTAAAAGCCTTCTCATGGTGCTGTTGGTAGATTGAGCCCACTCAGGGATAGCTGTGGGCAGGATTCCTGCAAGGAGTTGAACTAGATGATTATCTGGGTCCCTTCCAACTCTACAATTCTATGATTCTATGGCATGACTGTCTTACCTGATGAGATGCTGCTCATAAGACCTTCTGCCACAGACCACTTTCCCTGTGAGCTTTGAGCCTAGCTGAGAAAGAGCCAAAAGAGCCAATGGGTTTTGGGAGTATGGGTCTCAGCAGATGCCTGGTGAAGCCTGATGAATCCAGCCCTGTAGCCTGTAGCCAACATAGTGCAGTCCTCTCTATGTGCTTTGGACTACAACTCCAATCATCTTGACCACTGGCCATGTTGGGTGATGGGATTTGTAGTCCAAAGCATCTGTAGGTCACCATGTTGGCTCTGCCTGTTGCACAGTATTCTGTAACAGGGCTATACATTCATCACTGACCACATCGTAGATCTTATTCATTTTTGTAATGTTAGCTAGGTACATGATGCTTTCAAGAGTAACATGTGTAAAATGGGAATCTATATTGATAATGCAATACATGGATAAATAAATAAAATACTTTTTAGAAAACTGGATGTACCACTCTAGCTTTCACAGGCCTACAAGAGTTACTATATGTTTGCAACATAGTTCAACAGAACAGTGAAATAAATGATTGGACAGCAAAGCAGAGTATTTTGATGGAATAATCCAGTATGAAGCAAATATGAGGTAACATCAGCAATTGGTGTACACAGTGGGGGAGCAGGTATTGTTCATATTACTGAATATTAAAGTATTATATTAACTATTTATGCAGGGACGCGGGTGGCGCTGTGGGTAAAACCTCAGCGCCTAGGACTTGCTGATCATATGGTCGGCGGTTCGAATCCCCACAGCAGGGTGCGCTCCCGTCTTTCGGTCCCAGCGCCTGCCAACCTAGTAGTTCGAAAGCACCTCCGGGTGCAAGTAGATAAATAGGGACCGCTTACCAGCGGGAAAGTAAACAGCGTTCCGTGTGCTGCGCTGGCTCGCCAGATGCAGCTTGTCACGCTGGCCACGTGACCCGGATGTGTCTGCGGACAGCGCTGGCTCTCGGCCTATAGAGTGAGATGAGCGCACAACCCTAGAGTCTGGCAAGACTGGCCCGTACGGGCAGGGGGTACCTTTATTAACTATTTAAAAGGTACAGTTGGGTGGTACATTTGCCCCACGGTGTTCATACTGAATAGCTCAGAAATGTATCTTGTGTTACTGCAGAACCAGCAATCAGAAACTGAACAGATCAGCAGGTAAAACTTCTAATGAGGACAGTGGAAGGCTACCCATTTATTTATTTTCAGAAGCAGGATTTAAGATTGTAAGACAAGCCTCATGCAGGAAAAGGGAAAACAAATGAGCCAACGGCATGGTTCCGTACTGGGTTCGCTTCAGACCCGTGAAAACAACAGCCATGATCAGGAACATGCTTCATGATCTCTTGATCAATAGGACTTAGTGCTTAGAAACATTTGCTCAGAGATGTGTCCCTCTGAGTTCAAAGGAATTTTATCCCTGAATATAGCTGCAATCCTAATCATGCTCAGTAGGTACTCAGCCCCATTGAATTAAGTGGTATGGTTATGAGTAACCACGTACAGGATATAGCAGTTCAACAATATAATCAATTACCTAGAATTCTGCTGGATTCTCCCATTGTACAGGTCTGATAGCCATCTGTTGGAGAGGCTTTGGCCCTGGGGACCCTGCATTGAGCAGAGTTGCACCATGGCAAGCAGTGGAAGCTGGTCCATTGGTGCAAGTGGGGCACTGCCCCACTAACCTCTGCCTGCCCATAGCCAACCCCCACCTGCCTGCCTGCTTACTTACAACCAATCAGGGGGTGGCTGTGCCTGCCATGGCTCTGGCACCACCTACTTTCTCCCTATGTTCCGCACCAGCCAACACTGCCTACGAGACTCCAGATCTATGATTCTATTACTGCCATTGATTTACATGAAAATTGGGCACTCTTAACTTTTTAGAAGTATTAAAAGTATACTAAGACCTAGACAACCTTTGGAAATGGGCACACCCTTGTCAAAATAATTCAGAATGTAAGGCAGACCTGCATGGCCAAGCCGAATGCAGCCCCAGCATTTCCTGTAGCCTGTCTGGTGCCCTTACTCCCTGGCAGGCAATCCAGGATTATCAAGTCTCAGAAAGGCCATAACATACATTGAGTTGCATTTGGCTTAGAGGGTCACAAATTGTTCAGATTGCTCAGCGACAAGAGAGCTACAGAGATCAGGCAAATGTTCAGAATTCAAATGCAAAACCATAGACTGCTGGGATCTTGTTTAATGCCCACAGAGTATGTCCTTTGCACTCATAAGTTCCCGCCTTGAACCTCCACCATAGGAGCCAACTCCTAGGGGTCAAGGTCCCTTTGCCGCCCCCCAATAAAATATTTGAGGGGGGCTGCCCTCCCACATTAATGGGTACTGCCATTCAAATGATGTGTGCATTATGTATCTTGTGATTGATTATGTGGGGTGGGGTTTACCTGCCCCCCAATATTTTATTCAAGTTGGCACCCCTAATCTCTACCACCTCCAGTTAAAGACAACCTTGAGCCAGGCATGGAAAAATATCTCTCTTAGGCTCTGGAGAGCCAAATAGAGTAGATAATACTGACCAAGAGAGGTCAATGTCCAATATTAGGCAGGTTTATACATTAATATGAGAGATTCTAATTTCCCATTGGGGCACCAAGCTTCATAGGTGAGTCTGGAACCATGAATCCAGGCCAATTTATCCCTTCCTGTATTTTACCCACAGTTCTGCTGGCTTTTAAGAAATTAGTCATTCCTATTCTAGGTCTTCACAGCTCTTCTATGAATAGAGATTGACCAAATGTATCCATTTTGGATTCCTTCCACTTTTCATTTTTTTCCTCCAGTATTTCGTTCAGCTCACCACATTTCTGCATCAGTTTGCAATTTTTTTAAAAAAAAAAAAGTCCTGAAAATTTGTACACAATTTAATCTAATCTTTACATTTGTGCAAGCAATTCTCCCTGATATAATGCATTTTGGGACATTATTTTCACTTATATGTGCATTTTTGTGCACATTCCCCCCTAATATACACATTTTTGTATATACTGTTTGGTTAGAGAACTGTGTCATAAAATTAGGAAAAGTGCAAATTTTGAAGAACAGCTGTGCTTCAATTCACATACTGTTCCAGGAAGTCTGAATTAGGTAGGTTCCCATTGAAATGTGAATGGGACCAACTTTCTCATTCCTTACCTATGGGTACTTTTCAAATCACTTGCATTTCTGTGGTTCCCAAACAAGCCTGGTTTGGAAGGAATCTAAAACTGCCTTGGCCTATTGTTCCACAACATCACACCAATGACTCACATTTCTCCACTATATATCCAGGATAATCTTTTATGTGCCTTATATGTGCTTATGTTTACTATCACATTTTAAAGTAATACAAAGCTAATCTGGGAGGATTACAGGACCCCGGTGTGGAATCAATTCCCTAAAAAGGGGAGAAAGAGAAGATACTAAATTCCCTGACATTTCTCATTTTATATTCCCGCAGTGGGATTTTCAGAAGTTCTCAGTCATAGCCAAAAATCTATTGCTTCTGAAACCTGTCCAATGGAGTTAAATAGGAGCAATTTTGAAGGATACTGCTGTAATCCTCCCCCAAATCCAACCTCTAAATTCTAGGACCAGTACACTGGCAGAGCATTCTTACTGAAGGAAAATTCTGATTGAGGTCCAGGAGAATTTTATTAAGTTTGAATGAGGTTGGCACATACATTATCTTTGTGATGTGGTTGTCACTGCAAAGCCACTCTCCTGTAGAAAGCTCCTATGCACCGTTGGTCATGTTCTGATCTTCGGAGTCATCTGAATCACATGAATAACTGGTCCTACTCATGCATGCCCTTAAAGACGGTCTGGAAGATTCCAGTGATTCCAGGCACAGCTGATAAGATTTTTGACCAGAGACAGCTATACTGGCAAAGGGTTGCTTTGGGGGCTCAGTTCAAAGGTCTTCCTTTAGGTCGTTAAACCTCTAAACAACCTGAGACAACAATATCTCGAGAATCACCAGAATTCATATGAACCTGACCAATAACTTTATTGCTCTTCAAGCTCTCTTTTACGTCCCACCCCCACCCCATCACAAATCCAGTGGGCCTTTTTGGTGGTGGCCCCCATGACGTGGATTAGCCTCCCAAAGTCCCCACCTTAGACAGGCAAAGAAGACAATTTTATTAAATCAATCAATTGCTAATTATTGCTATACAGGTAATTTTATGCTGCTGTTGCTCTTTGAACGATTTTAGGCTGTGATTCAATGGCCCCTTGGACTGGAGCTCCCACTCCTCACCAGCGAGAAAAAGAATCTGCTTATGTTGTGGTTCAAAGCATATGTGTGCAACCAATGCCCCTTCCATTTGCCTGCTCTTCAGAACAAAGGCACATCAAATTGATGGGCAAACGTTCCACTTAGTGCTACAAAAATCTTGATTTGCTGCTTTGAAATGTGGACAATCTCTTTGTGCCTTTTAATAGCAGTAAGCCAGCAAAAAAAGTGTTTGCTGCCTCCGTACCTGTACTCCATTCCTTTCCTGGTCCCTTCCATCGGTCACCCTCTTTCCTAGTTTACTGCAGCAAGCAAACCACTTCAGATCAAGGAGGAGTGTCAGCTAAAGGACCTAGGGAGGCAAGAGGCAAGTGGCAGAATGGTAGCAATCTCAACTGCACTGGTAGCACAGAAGGTACAGGGAGGTCGCTCAGGTCACAAGGGAAGAATCGTAACTGGGTGGTAGAGCATATACTTTGTATGCAAAAGGTCCCTGGTTCAATACTTGTCATCTTGAGGAAGGGCTGGGAAAGATTCCTGCCTGAAATCCTGCAGAACTGCTGCCAGTCTACATCAAGGTTACTGAGCAAGATGGATTGATGGTCTGGTTCGGCGTAAGGCAGCTTCCTAGGCTCCTAACCCTACTTACAAATGTGATTGCCCCAAGGTTTTCTGTCATGTGAGTAGGAGTTCCAGGAGGAAAAGAGCCCAATTTGAACTAGTATTTCATGGCCAGATGGAGGGATGCTGCAAGCTCTTCCCAAGTCTTCGAACAGGCATTGCTCAAAAAAGAACCATAGCATGTTGCTACAACTCCACAATGCAATTACTGCAAGCTCTGGTAACTTCATTACCAACAATCTACTGCCTGAGATGTTTATTTTTCTTCCTTGCCCAGGAAATTGTGTGTGTGTGTGTGTGTGTGTGTGTGTGTGTGTGTAGATGGAGAATACTAAATCACAAACATTTTAAATGTCAGAATGATTGGCCAGATCTTACAGATGTCCCACCTCTTCCGTCATTATGGAGACTCTCTCCGTTTTGCCGTACCCTGCTCTTGAAACATCAGAAGCAGCCTTTAAACAGCTTGTAATTGGTTCTTTCTTTTCTCAGATGGTGCACCTCAAGCATGGGGAAGGGC
Source organism: Podarcis pityusensis (assembly GCF_964106645.2). Lineage (NCBI taxonomy): Eukaryota > Metazoa > Chordata > Lepidosauria > Squamata > Lacertidae > Podarcis > Podarcis pityusensis. Next base: position 16,606,622 of record NC_138035.1, read on the forward strand.
CATGGCTCAGTGGTAGAGCATCTCTTTTGTATGTGGATGGTCCCATGTTAAATCCCTAGCATCTCCAGGTATGGGTTGGAAAGATCTCTCATGGAAATCTTGGATGGACCAATGATCTGACTCAGAATAAAGTAGCTTCATAAGCCCCTATATACAAACCTTCCATTCATGCCTGCAGTTAATCATATGAGCCAGTAATTCATGGATCTCAATGAAGACAATTCCCGTGGTCTCTTGAAGCTCCAAAATGTATCACAGTAACCACAGAAAGGGGTAGGTCTAAGATCCTTGGTCATAGTCTGAAAGCACACAGTGCAAGCTAAGCAGACTTGGGTCTTGACATTGTTTGGATGGGGGGCTGCCTGGGAAAATCATATGAACATGGGTGGCTTTGAGCTCCACAGAAAACAGGTGGGACGTATGTTTTAAAAATTTTAATATTCCAGGCTCTCCTGTTAACACTGTTCATGCTAAGGGTGAATAAACAAGGCATAAGCCAGTTCTAGCACAAACTTTTTGACCATGAACACAGACAAGATTTGTTTATATACATCTTTCAGATACATGCATTGTCTAAGCACCTTTATCAAGATCTTTTGAAAAGAGGCATGGCCAAGAGGTTTATGTCCTTTCACAATATAATATAAAGTGTGTGTGTGTGTGTGTGTGTGTGTACACAGAAAGATGTTTTAATCATGATTTTTGAACAAGGAAGGGGGGGAAGAATCCTGTAAAAGTAACATTCAGGGTCCTTGACTCTTTGTTCCAACAGGCACTGAATTGAGCTTCAAAACTGTGTTTGCAAATCAACATATACGTATGGAGACTGCACTGAACAGAAACTAATGAAATTCCAAGGTGCTCTGGGATGCCTGTTTTATTCTGATCAGTGGTAGATTGCACTATTGACCAAGTGTCAGCCATAGAGCGATACAATGATTGAATAAAAGTGGATACATAATCGGAGGGGAGAACTTTGCCACAACCGGGTTTGTTGCTTTTCTCCTAATACCAAAGGACACGCTATTCCCCCCCCCCCCTTATTTCTTACAAAAAGTTGGGTACCCCCTTTTTTTCCTTTCCTTCCCCCTTTGTTCACTTTTAAAATATACATACATATATAATCCCCGTTCCTCTCTTCCCTTTGTGGATTCTCCCCTCGCCAACCCGGCCCCCTTGATGGCTTCCTCAGATAAAATAATGCAAGGTTCCTCCACCGGAGATGCTGATGAAATATTTGAGGCCCCGATATTAATCTGTTATCAGTTGTGTAGGTGTGAAATGTGATGAAGATGACAGAGACTCCTGCTCAGCCGGCCTAAAGTAATTTGCACCAAAGATATTTAGATCTGTCTTTGGACACTGCAGATCGGTTATTGCAGGAGGGGGAGAGCCTGTGGGGAGCCTACCTTAAAACATATTTCAAATGCCAGGGGAACCGCATGAAAATTGGGTAATGAATGAAATTCTGATTGCAGAAAAATCACTTAGGAATGTGACTGATGCGGCTCGCTGATGTTCTATATGCAAAGCTGAAACCTGATATGCTTAATGGCATACACCTTTGTCCTGTGGCTTCTGCAGTGCATTCAGTTTTGCACTTGCCACCAATTCCTTCCATATTAGAGAAGATACCAAGACTGACAATAGTATTCCTCGCTAAAAAGCTGTCATGATAGCTGAACAGGTCTGTGCCATGGGTGCTGTACCATCTATGGCTTAAAGTGGACCTGGAAACAAGCAGATATCCAGTAGCATTCCTCTGAGCTGATCAGTAAACCATCAGCATAAGAACCTACCAGGCCTAGGGATCCACCTAACCCTGTATTTCTATAACAGGGATGGGGGCATGTGGCCTTCCAAATGTTGTTGGACTACAACTCCCATCATCTCAGACCATTAGCTGCACTGGCTGGGGATGATGGGAGATGGAGTCCAGCAACATCTGGATGGCCACAGGTTCTCCATACCAGAGTCTCTCAAGGATCTCTGAAAGGACCAAGTATGCCACCATGCACCCATGATTGAAGGGGCTTTGCTGCACCACAAGTGCGAGTGACGTGGACACACCATGTGATGTGTTGATGTCATGTGCATATATCACATGGCATGCTGATGTTTTGTGTACTGGCCATAGGGCATGGTGCACAGACTGTGGGATTAAGGTGAGCTTGCCACATGGCATGTGTGCATGGCCGCTGTGGATTTTTTGGGGGCCCGTTCTTGAATTTTTTGAGGGACCTTGCCTCCTCCCCCCAGATGGTGCCTATGGGAAGGATGCATTAATCCATTGTCTCCCAACATGGATGCCAACAATGTGCAGCTTCTAAGGATTGGGCCTGGGATCTTCTGCATGCAAAGCTGATGCTCTCTCACTGAACCTCCTTTGAACTAAGATATGCATAGTAGATGCATGCTCACTTACATGTGAAAACATTGGTGGCAGCATTGGAATGTAGATCCAAACATGCCCACTCCCATTGATGACTCTCCTCAACCAGCTCCTGTGTGAATAGTTTCATTCTTAGGTGCCTCAAAGTTCCTCATTGTTTTGGCTGCAACTGACTAACACGTTTCCCTCTCTGGAAATTCTATATTCTGTTTGCTGGTCACATTGGGATATGACAACATGTTAGCAAATGGCAAATTTGCCCGATTGTTCTTCTGGACTCATCAATGGCCCAGTCTGCCTTCCATTTTCTACAAGAAGAATTGCCCGGTCCTCATAGTTGTGTTTCCATTTGATACCTAAATCATTTTATCTAACAAACAACGGGCAGTCACTGAAAATCTATATCCCCAGCACGACCATATGCTTTACCACTTAGTAAATGGATGGTGACAAGTTTGTTTCAGTTTCAGAACCCCTGTAGTTCTTCTGGAGGTTACAATGGATAATGTGATGTAGTACTTAATTTTTATTCTCCAAATAGCCAAACTGATAACAGTACTCTAAGTGTTTAAATACATAAGACCTGCCTATGATACATCAGGCCAAATATTTATCTAATCCCGCACTCTTAACAGTCTTACTGGGGAAATCACAACATGGAAGCAGCCATGCCCTATTGCCATCTTCCAGCATCTCGTACTCAGCCTCTTGATTCAGAGGTTAGATTGAGCAAAAACAGAAAAGCTGGTTCACTTCAGATGTTGTTGAACTACAGCTCCCATCAGCCCCAGCCATAGCTGTCAACCTTCCATTTTTTGCGGGAATTTCCCTTATTCCAGCGCCGTTTCCTGCTGCTTCCCGCTGCTATCCCGGATTGTTAGATATCCCGTAGACCGTCCCCGGGACAGGTGAGGTTGCTGATCTCTTATTTTCGAGGCTGCTGATCCCTTATTTTCAAATCTGAACGTTGACAGCTATGGCCCCAGTCAGAAGTTCCAATGGTGAGAGATAAAGACAGATGTAGTCTGACAGCACCCAGTGGGCACTAGCATTAAGTTCTTGTGGCAAATAACCATTAACACATGCAATATCTGTGAATTCATCTAATCCTTTTCAACGTCTCAGGCGGAGGTCAGTCCTAGACTTGCTACGCTAGGGGTTGAAACTGGGACCTTCTGTTGTTCTCTACCAGTGTTAGGACAAACAGGGCACTGCCCCATCAACCTCAAACTGCCTGCTTGTCTGCCTTCTTGCAATCAGTCCAGAAGGTAGCACTCACTGTCAGCTTCCTCCTCCTTCATATCATTTTTGCCCCTGCAGAACTTCATAAGGAGGAAGAATTAGTTGGCTCTGGCCATCTTGCTGTTCTTCCTACCCCAAGGGGCACCACCAACATAGCTATGCCCTTCCAAATATATCTAACTGTTTAACTGATATGTCCTCCATTGTCCACCCACCTGCAAACACCCCCGCTGAAATTCCATCTAACAAAATGCTCCCCTTCTTTTCAATAGATGAGAAGCTCCAAATGAGTTCACCAAAGACCTTGAGAAGAGTAGAACAATTATCGGAATGTACATTGGTTTTACTATGAGTCAATTTGACACATACACAAATGGCAACAATATCATAAAAATCACTGGGGCCTCATTTCTCTCCTTTCCTCTTAAAGCAGTTGGGTCCCCCCCCCCCATTGAAAATAACATCTTCATCCTATCCATTTTTGAATATATGGTATCATATTTTGCCTTACCCATTCAATGCTGGATAAAATGTGGGCATGCACATATTCCTGAGACAAGAGCTCTGACTGAAAGCTATAAAATGAAACAATCTCTTTCAGGGTTGTTGTTTTATTCTTTCTCTCCCACCCACCCCTCTTTTTTTTTTTTCGAAAAAGGAAAATTGCATAAATAATACATTTGGCCCTTGCAATACCAAACAGGCACAATAGCTACTTTACAGCTTTCATCAAAAGAAGACCATCTTTTTTCATTTACATTATGAAACTGGTAATACAATATCATCAGCTCTGATTGGCTGAATCATCTTGTTGGCATGTTCCTGCTCTCCAGATAATGCAGCCGGGTCCTTGTGTCAATGGAATGTATGACTGGGGGAACATATAAGGGAAATTTGTCATTGGCTCATGAAGTAGCCTTTTTAAAAGTGGGGAGGAAAGGGATGGCGGGTTGGGGGAGAGAGAAAGCAATAATGAAGATTTATTGAGAAATGTGTGAGAACAAGCAAAAATTCCCCAGTGGGGGGAAGAAAGGGGGAGTAAAGCAACTGCCCGTGATGTTGTTTCCTTTGAATCTAGGGTATATTTCGCTGTTTGGCATCTGGGCTTATATTCATCATGTTTTATTATGATAGCCAGACACAAGGAGATGTCAACACACAGCATTTGGGGGTATGGTCTAGCAGTTAGACCAAGGGTAGTGAAAAATGCTTTCTTCTCTCTCTCCCCCCCCCCCACCTTGCAGAACCCCTGCATGACCTTGAAGAAATGATTTCCTCTAGGTAAGCTAGCCTGAAAATCCGACAGATGTGTCGTGGAGGAACATGTCACTTAGAAGCCATAAAGCACACTGAGGTCTCGGAGAAGACTTGCCTTGCAGTGACTGTTTTGCAAAATATAGAGGCCAATCACCCTGATGCCTTGCCTTGCTGCTGGCAGAAGCACCATTTAAGATCAAGAGGAATGCCATGGTGCATTTCCCTATGTGTGATTATTCCTCATGAGCACTGAGGAGAAGGTTCAGTGCCAAGGTGTCCTCAAGCCTGCAGCTAGCCCTGCTTCTGCAGCTAGAGATGAATGGATGGGACACTGCCCTGCCAACCTCCATCTTCTCTCAGCTAGTCCCACCACCATCTTACAAGAAGTCCAGAGGGTGGCACTGCCTGTCAACTTCCTCCTCCTTGGTCTCAGTGTTGCTCTTGTAGAACACAACAGAGAAGAAGGGAGGATTAGAATTATTGTATTTTTCGCTCCATAAGATGCACCTGACCATAAGACACGCCTAGTTTTTAGAGGAGGAAAGGGGGAAAGCCCCGTTTTGGGGGGTATCAGCTCACAGACATGTCAGACATGTGCTTTTTATGTAGAAGATCTCAGGTTCAACCCCTGATATCTCTAGCTAAAAGGCTCCAGCAGCAGCAAATGATGGGAAAGATTTCAACTTGAGAACTTGGAGAACTGCTGCCATTTACTCTGGTAAACCATACTGGGATCCATGAACAAATATTCTACTTAGTGTAAGGTAGCTTCCTCCGTCTTTCCCATCACTTTAGGCCTTTCTGCATACAAACCGCACAGCTTCCCAGGTAGTATGACAGGATCGTAGAGTTGGAAGGAACTGCAACTAGTCCCTTCATCTAGTTCAACTCCCTGCAATGCAGGAATATGCACCCCTATGGGGATCAAACCCATGACCTTGGCATTATCAACCCCATGTTCTAACCAACTGAGCTAAGAGTATTCTCCTTAGTTATGAAAGAGCAGGGTTCAAATGCAATTTTAAAAATATTCCTATTTAACAATGCAGACATGTCTCACATGCTCACTTCTGTCAGGATCTACTTTTGTGGATCTTTCGACAAGATTTTCTATGGGATTTCCCACTTCTCAGAGGTGAACATCAGGGAATTCTTCCTCCTCCTCCTCCTTCATGTTCATAAAATAATATTGTGATCATAAAATAAAGTCGTCGGAAGCAGTGTTAGAAAGTGGAGAGGCATTCACATAAATGCATGCTTTGCAGCCGGTGAAAGAAATGTTCTGCCATTAAACTGAATTGTGCTTCAGTTACTTTATTCAACTAGAACCTTTGAAAATAAGGAAATGTATCTGGTTTTCCTATCTGATCAAAAAACACCAACGTTATTCTTTTAATGAATTTCCCCCCCTTTCCCCCCACACCCAAAGCAGCTTGTTACAATGAATCTTCTGTTTTAACAAATGCGCTTCGCCAGTTTTGCAAAATATCTGCTACTGAGGGTGCATAAGGAAAATAATGATTGGCCAGAATCCGGCATAGAGTTAAACTATTCTTAAAACTGGGTCTCCACAACTGAGGCCAAACCAAGATGAATACAGTGGATGCTCAGGTTGCGAACGCGATCCATTCGCAACCTGCAGCGTTCACAACCTGCAGTGTTCACAACCCGCAGCGCCACGTCTGCGCATATGTGGGTCGCGATTTGGTGCTTCTGCGCATGCGCAAAGCACAATTTAGCACTTCTGTGCATGTGCAAGTGCTGAAACCTGGAAGTAACCTCTTCTGGTACTTCCGGGTTTCGACGTGTCCGTAACCTGAAAACGCGTGACCTGAAGCGTCTGTAACCCCAGGTATGACTGTACAACCATCTAGTCAAGCTGAAATCTCCCCCCACCCTTCTCTCTCTGTCTCTGTCTCTCTCTGTCTCTCTGTCTCTCTCTCTCTCTCTCTCTCTCTCTCTCTCTCTCTCTCACACACACACACACACACACTTGACCAACCCATTTGCAGGTAGCAAAATGGGGGGGGGGGGGGAGGAATTTCAGCTGATTTTTCAAGACTGTGGAATTTAGAGGTAAGGGATAAATTTCATTAGGAAACTTCCTTGTGAGTTTCCTTCCCTGTACCATTAGATTTGCCATTTGGAAGGTTAAACCCCTTCCTTCCCTGCCCACCACCCTATCATCAACCAAATTCAAGCCAAAGATTTTCTAAGGGGAACTTTCTGCTCTGCATTTTCAGCCCATCATCCAGGTATGGTGGCCCACTGATGTCTCAATATATCTCCTAATTTTACTGCCTCTCTGACTGCAAATTGAGAGTATATCAGAGCTGGCCAAAGATTTTTTTCCCCTGCTTGAGATAAAGGGCAATATACAGTGGTACCTCGGGTTACAGATGCTTCAGGTTACAGACTCCGCTAACCCAGAAATAGTACCTCGGGTTAAGAACTTTGCTTCAGGATGAGAACAGCCCAGCGGCAGCAGGAGGCCCCATTAGCTAAAGTGGTGCTTCAGGTTAAGAACAGTTTCAGGTTAAGAACAGACCTCCGGAACAAATTAAGTTTGTAACCCGAGGTACCACAGTACCGGTCTATTTGGCTTCTGTACATGGAATGGAGAGGGGTGCCATCTTGTCTTAGTTCAGCACTCAAGAATATAAGAGCCTGCTGGATAACACCAATAGCCCATCAAGTCCTGCATCATGTTCTCTCACAGCAGCCAACCAGATGCCTGTGGGAAACCTATTCAGAAGCATTACTATCTTTGACTATGGAAGCAAAGCGCAGCCATCACAGCTAGTAGCCCTCTCCTCCTTGGATTTGTCTAATCCCTTTTTAAAGCCATCTAAACTGGCAGCCACCACTGTTTCCCTCGGAAGCAAATTCCATAGTTTAACTATGGAACATAGTTAACATCTTGTTTCTCTGTCCTGAATCTTCTAGTAGTAAGCTTCCTGGATGTCCACAAGTTTAATGATGGAATATCATCCTCTACCAAACCTGAGGAAACAGATTCCTGGGTTGCTCCTGGAGAGTCTGCGTGACAACAAAATGAGAATGAAGTTACTGACACAGGCAATGCACATAATTTAACCAAACCTCATTTCCCTGTCTTCCCAAACCAACTAGGTCAGTTTCCTTAGACATGCAAAGCTCTGGACTGTCTCACACTGGGCCAGCCCAAGATATTTTGCTACCTGAAGCAAAGGACAAGATGGCACCCCTCTCCATTCCATGTACAAAAGCCAACTAGACCAATACATTGGTACCTTGGGTTACGAACTTAATTCGTTCTGGAGGTCCGTTCTTAACCTGAAACTATTCTTAAACTGAGATACCACTTTAGCTAATGGGGCCTCCCGCTGCCACCACACAATTTCTGTTCTCATCCTGAAGCAAAGTACTTAACCCAAGGTACTATTTCTGGGTTAGTGGAGTCTGTAACCTGAAGCGTCTGTAACCTGAGGTACCACTGTAATTAAATCGTACTGCAGTATAGGCAATTAACTGGATGGTGCCCACCATTGCTCTTCTCCGTCACAGCAGGTTAGCTATGGGGGTACAGGACAGGCCATGTGGCACACAGAAGATGTCCAAGGGGCTCAGGAAAATAGGGGGATCTGCTTCCATTGTCTCCCAGCATTTGCCACCTGAGGTGATTGCCTCTGTCTAATGATAAGGCTGGCCCACAACACACAAAATTATAGACCTGTGAAGTTTACAGCTAACAGGAGACTCCAGTCACCTGCTTTTTTATATAAGTACATTTTTCAGTGTAGTACCTTGGCAGCATTGTGGTTTACCAAGAAGCATACCTCATTTAGCTCTTATTTTTAAGCCAACTGTATTTGAAAACTATGTTAGTATCTGGCAAATGCAGGGAGACTTCAGGAAAATATTAAAATCACTATGGGAGTGACAGGAAAAAATGGAGTGAGACAGATTCCTCTGGTCTGATCCTTTATGATTCTTTGCTGGTTATTGCGTATATAAATTTCAATCCCCTTGAACAAGTGGAGGAGGGGAGTCAGAGAGAAGCGCATGATTATCATATCACTCAAAGCAGCACAACTTTTAAAAAATCAGCTCCAATATAAATTCACTCTATATAAAATGACTTTTAATATTCTTTTTCTTAACATAAGTATTAAATTTTATATGATTAAAAATTTATTTACTTGCTCTTTTCCCTTAATTTGGATTTTTATTTGCTATTATTGCCGGTCCCATCTGATCTCGGCAAAAGGAAAAAATGGAAACCTCTCTTGCTGCACATTATAACACGAAAGGATGTTAAGACAAGAGCATGCCATTAACTGTGACACACTGTTAGGCTTTGAAAGTCAACTCTTTAAAAACTAAATTAAAAGTGACCTTCTCAACAGGGTGGGCATGGCCCATCATGCAACTCTGCGGCAAAAGGGGAGCCCACGTTTCAATGGCTAGATTAGTAATTCTGTCAGAGAAGGCATGTGTAGGACAAAGCATCAAGTCCCGGTGTGTGGCCTTCACATTTAAGACCTGTGTTCAAGGTCCAGTTCTCCATGAGGACGTAAACCTATGACTGGGCTGCTCCAGTTCACACTGCAAGAGGGGTTCAGTTTCTTCCTTGATGGGGGGAGGCTCTGCACATAGAAGGGCTGTAGCTCAGTGGTAGAGCATTTGCTTAGCATGCAGAAGGTCTCAGGTTCAATCCCCAGTCGTATAATTGGAACAGACCCCTGTCGATCATCTAGTAGTCCCATCCCCTGCCCTACAAGAATATGCAGCTGTCCTGTGCGGGGATCGAACCCGCAACCTTGGCATAACCAGCACCACACTCTAACCAACTGAGCTATCCAGGCTATCCCCCATGGCATCTCCAAGTAAGGTTAGGAATGCATCCAGTCTGAAACCATGGAGAGATGCTGTCAGTCAACGTAGACACTTTGTGAACTAGGTGGGCCAATGGACTGACTAGGCATAAATAAGCTTCCTAAGTACAGAGTACACACACACACACACACACACACACCAGAAATAACATTGTGTACAGCCCTTCTGCGCTTCACACAGACAGCAGAAGCCTGCCAATTATTTGTTCTCAGACAGCAGGGAAAAACATACTTCTTTTCCCCAAGTCATAAAACCAGGGGGAACGTTAAAAATTTATGTTTATCAAATAAAACACACAGCCTCCTCATTGTTCTGAAATCCTGGAGAGCAGCTGCCAGTCAGTGCAGAGAATACTGAACTAGATGGACGAATGTCCTGACTCAGTTTAAGGGGAGTTCCTATGTTCCTACACAGGGAAAGATTTGTTAAAGTTAGGAAAAATAAGGAGAAAATTGACAGGAAGGAAGAAACTGTGATGGGATGAAAGCATAGGGCAATTTCAGGAGGTGCCAGGGGGCCACAGAAAATTGGGTTGGAGGCAGCACTCCCAATTTCCCACCTGTGCTTTAAAATGTCCAGATCCGGATTCAGGCCTGGTAGTAGATGAGTCACGGCCATGGGAACCAACAGCTTTTCATTGCACTCTCAGGATTCTTGTGTGAAGCCTATGGCTTTACGCTTTCAAAAGAAATCAGCCCTCATGATTGAGGAGATAAATTTTAATGTGCCGTGCCAAGAATTTCCAAGGTGGGTTTCACCGGTGGCAATCTAATGATGCACTGCACACAGTTACCTGAGGAGTCACTGACATTATCATATCCTTCAAAATAGACGGCTCTGTGGATCTACATTTTCCTACCTGAGCAGTTAGGAAGCCTCTGAAAGAGGAACAAGTAGGCCTATCAGAGATAATACCTGTGTAAGATGGCTCAAAAAAAACGAAGATCATGGCCACTGGTCCCATCACCTCCTGGCAAATAGAAGGGGAAGAAATTGAGGCAATGAGAGATTTTACTTTCTTGGGCTCCATGATCACTGCAGATGGTGACAGCAGCCACAAAATTAAAAGACACCTGCTTCTTGGGAGAAAAGCAATGATAAACCTAGACAGCATCTTAAAAAGCAGAGACATCACCTTGCCAACAAAGGTCCGTATAGTAAAAGCTATGGTTTTCCCAGTAGTGATGTATGGAAGTGAGAGCTGGACCATAAAGAAGGTTGATCACCGAAGAATTGATGCTTTTGAATTATGGTGCTGGAGGAGACTCTTGAGAGTCCCATGGACTGCAAGAAGATCAAACCTATCCATTCTTAAGGAAATCAGCCCTGAGTGCTCACTGGAAGGACAGATCCTGAAGCTGAGACTCCAATACTTTGGCCACCTCATGAGAAGAGAAGACTCCCTGGAAAAGACCCTGATGTTGGGAAAGATGGAGGGCACAAGGAGAAGGGGACGACAGAGGACCAGATGGTTGGACAGTGTTCTCGAAGCTACCAGCATGAGTTTGCCCAAACTGCGGGAGGCAGTGGAAGACAGGAGTGCCTGGAGTGCTCTGGTCCATGGGGTCACGAAGAGTCGGATACAACTAAACGACTAAACAACAACAACAAGATGGCTCAGGCTACAATGATATCCCTTGGGAATTTTTTTTTTTTTCAACTGAACAAAAATTACCAGAGATGATTTCTACGATTCTAGTTGCCTGGCATTTCTCTGGCCTCCACAGTCCAACGGGGGAAGCCCCTTTGGCTACTTTCTGAGCAGCAAGGGAGGTCCCTGGACCAAGCTTGCTGCCCAAGTAGAAGATCCTGCCCATTCACCCAATTGGTGAATTGCGAGTGGGCATGGGAGCAGCCCACTCAGCGGCATATAAGGAAAGCCCACTACAGCCACTTCTTTGTCAGATCTCCCTCCCTCCCAAATTTGCTGACACATTTTACTCTGTTGGACCTTGCTATGGCCCACAATGGCATCCCCCAAGAAGGGCCATTTGGAGCATAAAAAGATGCTTTATTTCAGGTCAGACTATTTGTCCATATAGCTCATCTAGTCGGACACTGGGGCCTAAAAGAGGCATTAGTGTGGCCCCTACTGAACAGAACCTCCCTGTTGGTCTCAGATGTCATATGGCAACTACTGTCCCATTGCAAATATCCCCTTCTTCGGCAAAGTCCTCAAGAGGGTGGTGGCTGGACACCTTCCGTTCCTGAAGGCTATGGATTATCTAGACCAGGGTTTCCCAAACTTGGGTCTCCAGCTGTTTTTGGACTATAGTCCAACCATCCCTAGCTAGCAGGACCAGCGGTCAGGGATGATGGGAACCGCAGTCCAAAAACTTCTGGAGATCAATGTTTGGGAAACCCTAATCTAGACCCGTTCTAGTTTGGTTTCAGTCTAGGGTTTGGTCACACTGGTGGATTATCTTCTCCAGGAAAAACACAGATGGAGTCTTACCTTGTTGGTTTTCTTGGCTTTTTCAGTGGCTTTTGGTGCCATCAGCCATGGTAAACTATCAAGTAGATTCTGCAGGATGAGAAATGGAGATATGTTGTTACAGTGGTTCCACTCCTATCTGCAAGGGTAGTTCTAGAACGTGGCAGTGAGGGACATCTGATCTGTTCCATACCATTTGTGTTGTGAAATACCAAACGGTTCCATCTTGTTCCCTGTCCTATTTAACATCTACAGGAAGTCACTGGGTGATGGCAGCAGTCAGTATGTTGTTGACATTCAACTCTACTTCCCTCTTTCATCTGGGTCCAGAAAGTCTGTCCAGATGCTAGGCCATTGTCTGGATGCTGTACTGGATGGATGAAGGCCAGTATAACAGATTCAGTCTCAACAAGACAGGGGCCCTGTGAATAGGTGGCTCTCATGTTGAGGAGTTAAGCAGACAACTTGTAAGGCAGGAATCTCATGAAGGAGCAAGTCCTGAATCGAGCTTTGTTGCTGGAAGCTCATGTTGCCTCGGTGGCTCAGAGTACCTTTAGCCAACTTTGGTTGGTCTACCAGAGATTGCCAATTTCTGGACAGTGATAGCCTGACCACATTAATCCACCCCCTGGTAATCTCCCAAATGTGCTGTGCTCTACATGAAGGTACCCTTGAAGACAACATGGAAGCTACAGCCACTACAGAATGTGGTGGCCAAGCTGCTAAGGGGAGCAACACAGAGAGCCAAACGACATTAGATTTAAAAGAATTGCATTGACTGCCAAGAAGCTCTGGGTCCAATTTCAAGGTGTTAGTGATGACTTAAGGAACCCTGAATTACTTGGGGCCTGGATAACTGAAGGGGCATCTCTCTATACACTGTTCTGCCCAAACATTATCAATAACATGTTGCTTTTATTCAGATTGTATGTATATTTTAATACTTATTTATTTCATTTATATGCCTCCTTTTTCTCCAAGGAGCTCAAGGTGGTCACATGGTTCTCTCACTCCCCATTTTATCCTCAGAACAACCATTTTAGCTCAGCTGGTAGAGAATGAGACTCTTAATCTCAGGGTTGTGGGTTCGAGCCCCACATTGGGCAAAAGATTCCTGCATTGCAGGGGGTTGGACTAGATGACCCTCATGGTCCCTTCCAGCTCTATGATTCTATTTTATGTTCTATGTGTGTTAGGTTAGGCTGGTCACCCAGTGAGCTTCATGGCTGAGTGAGTATTCCCTTGTTGCCCAGGTCATACACCAAAATACTAACTTTTACACCACAGTGATTTTCTATGTTTTGACATTTAGTGTTGCAATTTTGTTTGGTAAACTGCTTCAGGATCCTTGGATAGGAGGCTGTCTCTAAACCACCACAACAGCAACAACGTTGATTTCAGTTAAAAGGCTGGCTTATGTAAGTGTGTCCATGTACCCACTGCTTGTAAAATAGGGAAATTTCCCCCCATCTCATTCATCTGAAACTTGACCAGTAGTAGCAGAAGGCCTGGGGGAAAAAATTATGCCAGCTGGATGGAAAACACAGATATTACTAGCAGCAGAAGAGTCTGCCATTGGAAGCAATGGGAAATTAAAATTAATGGAAAGAATCAAAACCAGTGGGAATAAGGATGTGATTTCAACAAATGAATAACAAAATGAAAGGCATTTTAACAACAAAAGCAAATAGAGTAGAATAGAATAAATAAATAAAATTCTGGCAGACTGCTGGCACTTGCACCACTCCTTCCATAGGAGTTTGATAGCCAGGGTTATACGAGAACTAAAAGGATGTTATTGTGCTACTCATAAGGTTAGGCTCTTTGGCCATCCCCGCTGTAAAAAAATGTGCAGCAATACAATGTACCTACTGAGTATTCCATTTCCCGGACTTTATTTGCTGAAATAGAAGAACGAGAGGAATCTGAACAACAGTAAATATCACATCCGAGGCATTAGAGAGTGGAAGAAAAGATTGACAACGTTAGCTCGACTGCTCCATCCTCCCCCTGCCAAAGCACAATTTAGTCTGTAGATAGATAGACTGAACTTCCGTAATAGAACTCCTATCTGCGGTAACTATCTAAGCATTTATACTTCACACATCACGGGTAGCTATCAGAGCAGTTGTGACTTCTGGAGCTAAAGGAAAATGCCTTGGGCCTGGAATTTGCAGCTGGAAGGAAAGAGAATAAAGAAGAAATAAAGAGAGAAATCAGATTCCGGGGTAGGAAAGAAGGGATTGCATGTGCTGTGTGTCTTCTCAGTGTATTTCAAGTGTCCCATGGGATGTCCAGTTTGGGTGTTGTGTGGCGCCTTCATTTATGTGTGCGTCTGTGTTTTGGGTGTCTGTGCTGATTCTGTATGTGGTTGATAGGAAGTGTTATGGTTATGGTTTATTTGGGTAGCCGAAGCCATTCAAAAAGCAAAATACATAAAAAACAAAACCAAGTGCAATACACTGTTAAAATAATTATTAAAACAAGGCATTCTGTGGAATAAAAATTTTCTGTGCTAAAGAATTGGACTTCTCATCCCCACATACTTATCACTTTAAAATTGCCGACATAAAGGCAATGCGTCGCCCTCACATGCACAGACTCTCTCTTCACATAGAATTTGGTGTTTGTGTCCTTCAACGGAATGCATAGACCTGAATCACAAAGCTTTGGTGAAAAAAGGAGACTCAGCACCCAATCAGATTCTGAAATCAACCAGCTCCCCTTGAGAAACTGTGTACTCCCAGGTGTTGATGGTGGAAGATCACGCACATAAAATTCAAGATGTTAAGGAAATTTCCCTGCCGTAATTGAATGTCTTTGTTTCAGTATGGTCTGAATGAACGTAACTGGGTGTAGAAACATTGGTCACAATTCACTCAAATTAAAATTACACTCACAGACCAGCTTTAAATGTGTTTACTCAGAAGTAAGCCTTATTTTCAGGGGGACTAAAAAAAAAATCACAAATGGATGTGGTAAGGTTGAGAACTGAATTTAAGACTGGAAAAGTGGGAAACAGAGAGAAACTAAAATGGAGAGATTCGCCTCTCCCTACTCTCAGGTTATCCTAGCTCTGCAGGAATCAAAGAGTTGTTGCAAATGGTGTAAAGATCTACACAATACCTCCCATCGTAGTATCTTGCCCTCTTGCCCTGGTACAGCTCCCTGCATTTTTAAAAGTGCACTAACTGGGAGCATGAAAAACTCTTGTGCAAACATGCCCTTGATATAACGACACAAATCCAAATTCAGAATGCAGCCCTTATGCTTTTTAAAGCAGACATATTTCACTGATTAGAATATATAGCCCCATTGTCATTACCTGTTTTAATTAAACTGTACAGTCTGAAACTTACATGGTGACAAATCATGCTAATTACGCATGCCAGAGTTACCTCCTGAGACTGGTCCATATGTTAGACTCTGCCGTTTATTGTTTAATTGACAGGGGCACTGAGGAAAGTTAGAAGCCTCATGTTTTCTACGGGATCACACTGCTAACTACGGAAACCTTGGTGCGGTTAAATGGAGGAGTGGGTCTTTTTGTTTGTTTCTTTCAGAAGCACTAGATATGAGAAGTCCCTTGGTGCACCCATTCCAGTGGCAAACACTTCACTGAGAGTTTGCTGAGAGAATTAGAAGGTTGGTTGCAGTAGGAATAGCTGGGGGGTGGGTCCACATTTTAAATCGGGAGAGGGGGAGCCTTAGGGCTGGGGGCCAAGTCTGCTCTTTTGCACTGTTCACAGGCCACACCACTCACCTGCTCTACTTCATCCCATCCCTGGGTGTTTTTGCATGGCTGGAGTGTGTCCTTCAACTCTGATAATGCCTCTCGCTCGCTTGGACGGAGGAGAGAGAGAGGTGTGTGAGCATATGCATAAATTAGCCCACTGTACAAAGGTAAAACTCATACCCTCCAACATTTCTCCAATGAAAATAGGGACATCCTATTTTCATCATCATCATCAGAGCTGCACTCTGGGCAGCTTCCAACATATATAAAAACACAACAAAACATGAAACTTTAAAAACTCCCCTATACAAGGCTGCCTTCAGATGTCTTCTAAAGGTTTTCTTCTCTTGGGGGTCAAATAACTCCATACCTTTCAACAATTCTCCAGTGAAAATAGGGACATCCTCAGGAAAAGCGGATCATTCTGGGATCAACTCAGAAACCGGGATGGCTTCTGTAAATCCGGGACTGTCCCTGGAAAATAGGGACACTTGGAGGATCTGAAAACTTGCATCCATTGCTCTGTCTTCTTTCACCTCTGGCCCCTCCCATTAATGGGATGTGGCCCCCGGAAGGTTTCCCAGATGGGAATGTGGCCATTGGTCTGAAAAAGGTCCCCACCCCAGGGCTCATGCATGGGCATCTAAAGGTGTTGGCCAGGCAGCCTGCTAAGTTTTGGGGATGGGGTGAGGAGCAGGGCCCCCACTCCCTAGTAGTCTGGTAATGCCCCTTTTATTTGAGTAATCTAGAGGGTGCAGATAGAGGACCTAAAGCGTTCCACTTATGCGGAGAATTATGCTTTTAAGTGGATGTATTTCCAAGAGGGATTTCAGTTTTATCGCCAAAGTGTTGCGTCGAGCATGCTTTTAATCAGCGCTCTCTTATCTGCAGACCACTGCATGTTGTCCTTTCCCAAACCCAGGCTCTTCTCCCTCCCCACCAGGCACCCGCCCCATGCATCCTTCCCCCAGAGATTAATGTGCCCTCAGTGGGTTACAAATTTCAATAAATAAACACTCTACTTAGAATTATGAAAATGCAGGCAGCAGCGTGGGATTTCTAGCAGAATATCTACTTTATGAATCAGCACAGGCTTTTTCTCCCCCGCAGTTACATGTATATTAATAATAAAAAATAAGAGGCAAACAAACACCTCGGAACACCACTGAAGGGAAATAATTTTCGTAAGATTTTTAAGTTGTGGAATCAGATTAGAAAGGTGCGGAGCCGAGGAAAAGGGGACATACATCAACGGGAGGAGAAATAGCCTCGCAACAGGGCTGTTAAAATGTGGAGCATAAAACAAGGAAGCTGCATTACACCCAGGCAGAATATCGGTCCATTTAGCTTGATGTGGTCTGCACTGACTGGCAGCATCTCTCCAGTATTTCAGGCAGTGGTCTGTCTCAGCTTTACCTGGGCATGCCGGGGACTGAACCTGAGACCTTTTGCATGCAAGGCAGGTGGCTCTTCCACTGAGCTAGGTAAAGGTAAAGGGACCCCTGACCATTAGGTCCAGTCGTGGCCGACTCTGGGGTTGCAGCCCTCATCTTGCTTTATTGGCCAAGGGAGCCGGCGTACAGCTTCTGGGTCATGTGGCCAGCATGACTAAGCCGCTTCTGGTGAACCAGAGCAGCACACGGAAACACCATTTACCTTCCCGTTGGAGCGGTATCTATTTATCTACTTGCACTTTTTGGCATGCTTTTGAACTGCTAGGTTGGCAGGAGCAGGGACCGAGCAATGGGAGCTCACCCCACCGCGGGGATTCGAACCGCCAACCTTCTGTTCGGCAAGCAATACGGCTTTGTCAGTAAACCATGAGACTCTGAATCTCGGGGATGTGGGTTCAAACCCTTCGTTGGGCAACAGATTCCTGCACTGCAGGGGTTGGACGCTTGTGGTCCCTTCCAACTCTACAATTTCATGATTCTAATCTATTTTTTGCACCCAGCCCATCTGGCTGGGTTCCCCTAGCCACTCTCCAACACAATATACAGAAACACTACCACCACCACAACCACCACAACACAGAACACCAGACATTAAAAGCATAACAATACAGGGTTGCCTTCAGGTTCCTAAAGAAAGTCATACATTTATTTATCTCTTTGACATCTTCTTTAGTAGATAAGTACAGCATAGAAGGAACCAGTTCTGACTTAGAAAGTGGAAGGGTTTTGTTTCTTGCAGAGCAACATGATGTTCTATTTTATACTCCACTCACCTGCTGCCACCATGTTGATCTGTCAGCCCTGGGTGAGAAAGCCTCAGGGACAATTAAACATCTTTAATGGTGAAGTAAGGGAAATCGGAGTCTGTGGCTCAGTGGCAGAGCCAGTGGCACGGGGTGAGTTGCCAGCACCCAGGGCCGTGTAGGAGGGAGGGAAACAGATAAAGTATGCATGCAAATTAAACTGCCTAATGGCGTCCACGTCACACACGAGATCACGGCCACAGAAATAAGAAAATAAGGGTCATTACATTGTCCGGAGAGGTCACTTCCTGGTTCGCATGGAGAAGCCATTTTAAATAGATCCCAATGACGGAAGCACACAGCTGTATTGAGGCAGCATGGGGTGTTGAAATTTTGCACCCCTAACGATTTTGTGTCCAGGGCCACGGACCCTGTGGCCCACCACACTACGCCACTGGGCAGAGCATGTAGCAGCTTGCAGGTTCAATGTTCCACCTCTCCACTCAGGTGGGATCTGAGACTCTCTAGCAGCAGGACTGATCTGCATCCAAGTAACTGGAATTCACAGGATAGTCAGTGTAGACCAGGGGTGAGGAACCTCAAGACCAGGAGCTAAATGTGACCTTCCAAGCATTTCTTTATGCCCCTTGGAACTCTGCCCAGGCCCACAGCCTCCATGCCCATACACCTGACTGACCCTGGACTCTCCTCTAATGGTTTTACCTGTGTCCTTGAATTGAGATACTAAATTTTGCTTGCCTGGATGGCCACATCCACTTTTGCATACATCCACTGGTATGAGGTCCATGAGCAGAAGAAGAATCCTGCTGGATCAGGACAATGGCCCATCTAGTCCAGCATCCTGTTTTCACAGTTGGCCAACCAGGGGAAATCTGCAAGCAGGACTTTAGCACAACAGCACTTTCCCTCCCTGTGGTTTTTGGCAAGTCGGAAAGCACTGGCCATCACAATTACAGGTAATGCAAGATTTTTAAAATCCACGCACTGACTGGGCTATTAACAACCAGACTGTTCACTTTCTCAAAACTGGCTTCTACAGCCACTGTCCAAATCAAATGGGAAGCTCCTTGTAATAATTGATGCATAATGTTGGACTCCAAATCCCATCATTCCTAACTGTTGGCCATGCTGGTTAGGGTTGATGGGATTTGGAATCAAACATTAACTGGAAGTCCAGAGTCACTGTCCCTGGAGTAAACAATGAGATTAACAAGCAGAGGTTGGTGCAGAATGACAATGAGCCTGACCGCACAGCACAGAATCATTATTGCACCCAGAATTTTATTTCAAATAATGTTACTGCCCCATATCAATCAGTTGGGGAGGTGCCATTTTGATTTTCTGCTTCTGCAGCAAAATATTTTCAGCCAGCCGTGCATATTTTGGTGTGTTTTTGTTGGGTTTTTATAAAGATCATTTCACAATCGATCGTCATGTTAACAATTTGCCAATAATAATACAAAATAAAGCACCCCCTTAACTGAAATTTCACAGGAACGTGGAATTGAATGAAACTGCCAAATAAATCCCCATCTTTGTTCAAACACAACACAAAACACAATGGATCCTTGAAAATCCATGGCTCCATTTGCCAAAAACTGGGTCTCATGGAACTACTAGGTTTTCCTGCCAAGGCACAGTCCTAGCTGTTGGAAAGGCTTAGTGGAACAATTTCAGCTAGAACCACATGCTTCATAGCCCTTTTTACTACAGGTAAGAGAGCTCTGAAAGCCTGGTCTGGCAAGCCAGATCATGAGCCTAAGGAGAGCCCAATTAAAATCAACAGATTATCTTTGATACGCCAGAAAAAGGGAACGTGCACTTAAAATGGAACTCAGCAGTTAACATGAAAGGCAATTTATTCACTAAACATAATTACCAAAGAAAGAGTAACTCTCGACCAAAGGGGGTGGGGAATCAACCTGTTGAGTATACAATGTGGTCACAACAATCACAAGACACTTCCCCCAGCAATTCTTCTTCCTGTCTGTCTGGCCATCCTGTAAGTAAAAGAATTTGACTCCATCACACTGTGTCACCAGGCCAATATGAATGGAACACTAGGCACAGTAAGAAGATCAGGAGCAGATCAGAGATTTATGGCGTTCTACATCTCCTCCCTTTCATCACAGTTAAGCGATACACCAATGCCAACCAGAGTTCCCTCTTAACCAGAATTAACACTAGTCCCTCTAAATAGGTTGGACACAGCTCACCAATGCAAGGCAGTTGATTCAAGGCTCTATAAATCTTTCTTTTTGATGCATGCATGGCACTGCATAAAATGGGAGTGGGAGGCGTAGGAGCCATCTCCTGGTGGCCTGATCCTGGGGTCCAACAAGACTCTGAGAAGGACTCAAAGGTCTAGGGAACATTCCCCATGGCAGAGTCTTCAGTAGCTTCTCCTGTGCTCCTCTAGCTGGAGAACACAGCCATGCCACCATCCTTGGACTCAGGGGACAAATCCCCAACAACCCTTGAATCTATTAGTATTCACAGAAGTCAAAGGATACAGAAGCAGGCAAGGACCCTTAAAAAAAACAAAAAACTGGCTTACTTCATGGAGTTGAGACTCAATGCAGAAAAGGGTTTGTGTGCCTCTGTAAGGCCTCAGATGATTCTCTGTCCTGGTGAGGCAAGCAGGACTCAACCACCAGGGCCCACTGGGTGCTGCCCAGGGTCCTGAATTCTACTTAGAAAGACCTTGCTTTTGTGCTTGCCCTGAAGACACTAGACTTGCCCACTTCTTCTGTAAGCTGTAAATCTCAACAGAAGAGGAAGCCCCCAGCACTCACTACCTGAAACAGCCACCTCACTCTCCCAAATGATCCATTATAGTTCAGCAGTTGGCTTGCAGAGGCTAGACTTTACTGCTCACCTTTGCGTGCACACACACACACACACACACACACACACACTGTTTAAAATTGTGTTGGTTTGGTTTGCTTCTGCTGTCTTTCATTATTTCAGTTATCTGCTTTGGAACTGCACAAGGAAAGATGGAATATAAGTATTGTGATGAGTAATTAAGTTGCATAGGCCAGTTCTGGATGAAAGGAATCATTGCAGAGAATAGGCTCTTGGAGAGGGGGAGAGGCCAATCTGGTTGCCATTTCTCTGTGGAAAAAAAACCTTCTTTTGAACTATTCAGAGAAGAGAAGAATAGCGCACTGCCGAACGCAAATTTGCTCAACAGGGCTCGCTTCCAAGGCAAGACGGATAAGATGAACCCTATTATTCTGATTTCGAGAGAGCATGTAGGTGTGGCGGGGGTGTGGTGTCATTACCCCCAATTGCTTTGTTTGCTTGAGACTCAAAATTATCATTTATCCCAAAGAACAAGAAACATCTCCTTTGATTCCCCGTAAGCATGTGAGAGAGGAGTAGCGATTGCGAATGCATGTGAAAAGGCCATTTAGAAAATTGGTAGTGTTTTAAAGTTTAGTTGTTCACTGTAATTTCTCAGAGCCATGTTTTTCATGAGCTCTCTTAACTCTCCCCCTTCAGGATAAGTTTGTTCAATTCATTAGGAATAGCTTTCAGCTGTTCAGTAAACTGTTATTGTCTGTATTTCTTTGCAGTAAGAGGTCACTCGCTGCTGCCATTATAAGCCCCACCACTCCTTTCTTCAGCTGTTTGTTGTAACTTGGCAGTTTCTAAATGAGAGCTGAAACTTGTTGTGTGTGGGTTTTCTGCCCAGATGCACTTGGTGTGTGCCAGCGTACACGCATTAACAACACAGACATGTTGCTGTTTAAAACATGACTATTCTGCTTTTCTAAGGTCTGCAGACAGCTCACCAAAAATGCGTGCCAAAGGAAATTAGAAACAGGAGAAACAATGACAGAGAAGTCCTCTGAAAAGTCTGCAAAACTCTGGTTCAGACAATCACATGCAAAAAAAAATGTGGTTTACGCTCTTGCGAATGAGTCATGGTGTACCTGAGAATTGCATGACATGCCGCCCCCCCTCCTACCCTCTTTTGCATTTAATGAAGAATGAAAGCTTTCAGTTTAAGAACAAACCATGGTTCCTTGTAGCATCCAAATTTTATGATTCTAAACTTCTACAGCAACAGAGGATCTGAAACCACAGCTTGATTCTAGTTTGTTGTAACAAACTTTGGATGGTAGTCAACTAAGTAGACACAATGAAAGTAATGAACATGACTAAGTTAGGTCCATTATTTCCATGGGTCTACTCTGAGTAAAACTGAGATTGATTCCTCCATCCCTAGTTCTATGTCCAAACTGTGTGACTTCCCCACGAACATTACTCTCTCCCAACAAGTTTCTGCATTGATCTGCAATTTAAGGTGGGGAATCTATATGAAAATTTGCACTTACTGTGTACTTTAAAGCCTATTACCTGAAAATGAAGAGGCAAGAAGTGCATCAGAACATTCAGGAAGCATGGAAAACAATGGGTAAGTAAGTCTGGAAGGTACAAATCATGTCTCTTCTACTGGAATTTAACAAATTCTTCAACCACCCCCAGTAAGAACAAGCCACAGTTCTCTGAGTTCAGATGCACTGCAGAACTGTGGCTGGTTCTTAGTGTCAAAGTTACGTCTGCAATCCTATGCACACTTTCTGATGAAGAGGTTCCATTGAGTTCAGTGGGGTCTGCTCTGAAGTACACAATTACAGGCATAAGATTATATATATACATATACACACTGCACATTTCTTTTAATTTTTTGTTCCCCTCTTCATCCAAAGAGCTGAGGCATATACAATTCTTCTCCTATTGTGCTTAGAAACTTCCCACCAGTACAAACAAATTACACCAGGGGTAAGGAATCACTTTCAATCCAAGGGCCACATTCCATCACAAGGAACTTTCTGGGGGCCACAGGCTAGTGGCAGGTGAGACCAGAGGCCAAAGTGGACAGAGCAACAGGTGCAACTCTTACCTTTCTACAGTAGACTACATCCCAGCCACTTAAAAGTCAGGGGTTGCTGAACACCAACACCCTTCCCTCCTTCACTCAGGTGAGCAAGAGACATGATTACGGTTCAAGGACACATTCCAGTCTGGCAAAGGCACTTGAGGAGAGCACAGAGCAGCACTGGAGATGGGGTGGGGGTGGGGGCTTAGGGAGAGTCCCAATGGCCAAATAAAGATACCTATACCTATAGCCAGGACTGAAGTCCCCCATCCCTATATCACATCAATGCTTTTGTCATCTTCATTGGTTCCCAGTCTATGTCTGGGCTCACTTCAAAGGGCAGGTTGTAAATCACAGCTTGGGAGCCTGGCACCTGAAGGATCAGCTCTTATTCTATGGCCCTGTGGTCATCAGTTCATTTGAGGCCCTCATCTGAGTGTCCTCTCAAGACACTCAAGAGGGTGACCATGAAGGAGTGGGGCTGTTTGGTGGTGGCTCTATGGCTATGGAACACTTCCCCCAAGAGTATATACCTGGCGTATACTTTTCTATTTCTTTGATGCCGGGTGAAAACCCTTTTCAAGAAAAAAATGAAATCCAAGGCCTTTAAAAATGTGTTGCTTAACAGGTTTACAGTTTTAACAGCTTACTGTTAGCATTCACAATGGTACAATGTTGTGCTTTAAACCCCATAAAGATTATTACTTACTATTGTTATCAATTAATTTATATACTGCTTGATACAAAAGAGGCTTCCAAGCAGATTACAAAGTATAAAAACCAGTTAATACAAACAATAATCATCCATAATTAAAATGGATAATAAAACAAACCCATCAGAACATTAAAATGTACACATCCATAATTAAAATAGATAATAAAACTATCCCATTGTGATTTTTTTTTTTGTGGTATTCATTCTTTTGATGTTATGACTTTGGCTGAATTTGTTTTAATCTCTGGTCTGTTATTTGTGGCTGTGTTGTATTCTGTGCTGTTATATGATCAGTGTTTTTATTGCTTTTTTTTTTTTGTAGTGTTGAATTATTTTCACATTGTTCATCGCCCTGAGAATTTTTTGTCACAGGGCGACTAATAAATGCAATAAATAAATAAGATGCGATTGTGCCGAGCAGAGAGATCAAGAAGTGAAAGGCAGAGATAGAGTAGAGAAGGCACTTCCTAGCATGATGGGGAAAGTTATATCTGATAACTGTGCGCTGGGGGCAGGAGCACTCCCAGAAAAGAAGTTTGCAGTTCTCCACCTGGCCCCTTTGAGCTTTCTCCATCAACTTGGTTTACAATCCTGGATAGCGGTTGCTTGAGAGTCCAGAGGACTGATTTCCCCCCACCAATAGCGAAGTATATTGTGGGGGTGGGGGAAGAGAATTCAGGTTTTCAATCCTAAATACATTTACTTGGGAATCAAGCTGGTTGAACTCAGTGGGCATATTTCAGGAAGGACCACAGCTCAGTAGTAGGACATCTGCCTTGCATGCAGAAGGTCCCAGGTTCAAGTGCCCAGCACCTCCACTTTGGGCTGGAACTGTCTGGAACCAATGAGAGCCATTGCTGGTCATTGTAGCCAACACTGAGCTAGCTAGACGAGTGGTGTCTGACTTGTATTCCTGTGTAACATGTGATGGGAAGTGCCCTGAAGAGTTTCTGCCAGTAGGAATAGCAGACAATTACTGGACTAGATGAGCAAACAGTCTGGAATAAGGCAGCATCCTATGTTCTAAGAGTTAGACGCTGTTGGCCAAACAAGTACATTTGTATGGTGATGTTCCAGTACAAAGTACAACGCAGGAGGTACCATATATCTAATGAAAGATGCAGAATTAGAGATGGCTTAAGCCTCTGAGAATGGTCAGACCACACCTGGAATGCTGTGTCCAGTTCTGGGTGCCTCAATTTAAGAAGGATGTTGACAAGCTGGAACATGTGCAGAGGAGGGCAACCAAGATGATCCAGGGTCTGGAAAACAAGCCTTATGTGGAACGGTTGAAGGAGCTGGGTATGTTTAGCCTGGAGAAGAGGAGACTGAGGGGAGATATGGTAGCCAACTTCAAATATGGTTCTGCACTTAGGCAGGAAGAATCAGATACACAAATGTAGGATGGGGACACCTGGCTTACTAGCAGTACATGTGAAAAGGATCTAGGGGTCTTAGTAGATCACAAGCTTAACAAGAGTCAACAGTGTGATGCAGCAGCAAAAATAGCTAATGCTATTCTAGGCTTCATCAGCAGAAGTATAGTGTTCCAATCGAGGGAAGTAATAGCACTGCTCTGTTCTGCCTTGGCCAGACCACACCTGGAATACTGTGTCCAGTTCTAGATGCTATAATTTAAGAAGGATATTGACAAACTGGAACGTGTACAGAAGAGGGCATCCAATAAGATCAAGGGTATGGAAACCAAACCTTATGAGGAACAGTTGAGGGAGTTGGCTCTGTTTAGTCTGGAAAAGAGGAAACAGAGAGGAGATATGATAGCCATCTTCAAATATCTGAAGGGCTATCAGATATAAGATGGAGCAAGCTTGTTTTCTCCTGCTCTGGAGAGTAAGGCACAAATAAATGGCTTCAAATTGCAAGAGACTGACTAAACATCAGGAAGAACTTTCTGACAGTAAGAGCTGTTTGACAGTGGAACAGACTCCCTAGGGAGGTTGCAGACTTTCCTTCATTTGAGGTTTTTAAGCAGAGATTAGATGGCCATCTGTCAGGAATACTTTAGTTTAGATTCTTGCATTGCAGTGGGTTGGACTTGACCCTTGGGGTCTCTTCCAACTCTACAGTTCTACAATTCTATGAATACGGTGTGTGTGTTTTTTGGTTTATTCAACACATTGGTTGGTTCCAAGACTATCAGCCTGCCCTTGCAACCTCAAAGGGTTGTATTTAGGAAAGGACTATAGTGCAGCGGTAGAGCATCTGCTTTGCATGTAGAAGGTCGCAGGTTCAATCCCTAGCATCTCCACAGATGACTTGGAATGCTCCCATGCCTAAAACCCTGGAGAGCTGTTGCTAGTCACTGTATACAATATAAAGGTAGATGGACCCATGTTCTGACTTGGTAGAAGACAGCTTCCTTTGATCAGAAAAGGACCATGAAATGTTGGCGCTTGAGCCAGGCAATCCAAAGCAAGTTGCCATGGTGATTTTAGGGGGGGGGGGACATTGTAATAATAAGCTAAATAATTGGCAATTGGCTGCCCTTCACTGGTACTCCAAAGCCTGCCACCTGCAGCTGACTCCCTGCTGCACACCAAATGCTCAGGATCAGACTGGAGGTGCAAGACATGCGCAGTCAAACAGCCAGTTCAAACAGCACTGGGGCGGTGGGGGTCTGAAATCAAAGCCCAAACGGGTTGTGTGAAGGCCAGTTCACTAGACTTGCCTGCATGTAGCAGACGCTTCCTCGTTTTGGCCCAGCTTGCTTTAGCTACATCTCTAAAGCTGCCCGAATCACAATGCACAAGGGATAAGGTGAGATTTGTTCTGTGCCTTGGCTCAGTCCAATTCCAGACAGGCTGTGATGGCGCTGCCAACTTGCAATATATTTTTGCTCACGACAGTCTGTTCAGACAACCAGTCTCCACGGCACAAAGCCACGCATCTTGTGTGAAACTGCCGCAGATTAGCCCATCACTTGGGAAGAAAATGGAGCATTTCAACAACCCGGCATAGAGGTTGCCTGCCACAGATTTGGTCCCATGAGCCCCCTCTACTGGGCTAGCTTGGGCCCAGTTTCCGTAGAAAGCAAAGGCAGCTTCCAAAAGGAAAGTGAGAGATCAGAAGCGAGGAGGAGGCAGCATTCTCAGATTCCAAATGTGCTCTCTCTCCCAAACTTTTTGTTTGCCTGATGGCCTTGGGCTTTTTCTCCCCCCACTGTAGCTTTCAAATCCGTTGGCAAACAGCTCACTGCAGCTCTGTGTGTAATCCTTTGGGGGTTAAAATAAAGGTAGCTTGTGAACTCTGTTCTCCTTCAAAACTAATGGACTCTTCCCCCCTCCCCCCTGTGCTTTACACACACACAGACACAGTTGCTCGCCCCCCCCTTTCTCCCCCAATATCCCCCTTTGTCCACTTTTATGAATTGAAACATGCACTCCCAACGTGCACACACGGGGAATCCTGCCCATTAATTAAAGGACTTGTCAGCCCCAATCCTGGATTCTTACAGTGTAGGAAATGTCTCCCCTTTTAAGTGCAAAACCATAACATTACCATTTCCCCAAGTGCTCTCTGTTTTAGGCTGCTTTCCTAATTAGAGGGATGATAACAGCCCCGCTGATTGGCATTATAAAAGCACTAGTTTGGCTTCATCTGTCCCAGGTGTGCTGTGTAATTTTTTCCTCCCCCCCACCCTTCTCACCGGTTCAGAGCAATACCTCTCTTCTTCATTGTTCCTTAAAGTTTTCATCTGAGGAATTAATTCAGATAAAAAGACATTAGAAAAGAACCTCTACTGCCAAAGCCCATCAGCGAAACCTTTTATCAAAAGTACAAACTATACAAGCTAGATTTTTTTTTTCCTTTTACCCTTTTGTTTCTGAGGGTTAAAAAAAGGGAGGAAGAAGAAGGAGAAGAAGAGGAGGAGGAGGAGGAGGAAAGGAGAGCGAAGGAAGGGAGGGAGGAGGGGGAAAAATCCAGAGTTCTGTCAATGGACTGAATGCACCATTAAAACTGGCGTCACTACAAAGGTTAGCGTAGATCTAACTGTCAATACAGTGAGTGGAGTGGAGTCCGGTAAGGGGAGGGAAGGGAGCTTTGGTGAGAAAGAGATACTTTGATATTTTGGGATGTTAGAAGGGTGAATGTGAAAAATTGGAGGTTGGGGATCTAATTACCCAACCATAATTGGGGGCTAGGGAATAAGCTGCAGTCCTCTCAACTCACCGCAGATCAATTATGTTAAGAGAACATCTGTAAGTAGAACTTAATGAGGTCCATTAGAGCAACATGTACAGCCTCCTCTAACCGTACTTGTCAGCTTCTTGGATGAGCCAAAGAGAGCTGCTAACTAGGGACCTGGTGGAGGTGTTTAAATACTGAAGGAGGAGAGCTGGCCCGTTCAGGTCTTGCGCTCAGCTGGGGAAGAAAGTAAGGAAAGGGGGGGAGGAAAGAAAGAAAGCAGGCAGCAGCAAAGCGGAAAAATCTGGGATTTTCCTCCCATTTGATGCTACTGGAACTCAAGTGGGGGAGAAGAAGGGGAGATGTGGTGATCAAGTATAGTTTTTTGCACTTCAACTGAGGGGGTGCGTGCATCTATTTTTTTTTTCTTAAAGAGGGGGAAAAAACCACCAGGATTTGGTATCTTATTTTCTCCCTCCTTGCATGTTCATTGTCTTTTTGCTCCACAATAAGAGGTGTACATCACAACGGGCATCTCTCTCTGGGACTGTACAAAAATATTACTGATCAGAGGGGAGGGGAAAATTATAATTTCAAGAATTGGCAGGTGACTTTTTTTTTTTTAAAGGACAAAAGTGTCCAAGCTGTGAAACTTGGAAGAATTATTTTACGTTATTGTTTTTTCCTGCAGAAGGCTTCTCTTGCACAAAGGTAAGTCTTTCTCTCTCTCTCTTTTTAAAAACAAAATCTTAACATCCTTTTTAAATAACACCACCTTGCAAAATTGTACGTGCATTTAAAAAAAAAAAAGGAAAGTGGAAAAAAGGAAGATGTGTGGAGAGATCCTTCAGCAAGGAGGGTAAAGGAAAAAGGACCCTAGTTGTTGGTGATGGTTTTGAAACATTTTAGGGGGAAGAAAAATAAAGATTGTGATGTTTCACAGTGTGTCCGGCCTCCATTTGTAACTACACTGGACGGAGGGAGGGAACCGAAAGGAATGTGTTTTTTGTCCGTCTGGGTTTGAGTCTTTAAGAACGTGAGGAAGTAAACAATACCGACAAATCCTGTTTCTGTGGCGATCCCGGTTTGAGGTGTTTGGAAACGGCAGAGCTGGAAGCGGAGGGG
The DNA here is from genome assembly GCF_964106645.2 of Podarcis pityusensis. Classification (NCBI taxonomy): domain Eukaryota; kingdom Metazoa; phylum Chordata; class Lepidosauria; order Squamata; family Lacertidae; genus Podarcis; species Podarcis pityusensis. The sequence goes on from NC_138035.1 coordinate 16,635,656, forward strand.
AGAGCCCGAAAGCAGCGGAGCTGAGGAGGGTTTCTGGTCCTCCTCGACCCAGAGTCGGCGTGCCTCTCTTCTTCAACTAGATCACTTTGCTCTCGCCTGCATCTCTGCCTCCTCTTCTCGCCCCCGCCCCCCCTCACACACACCTTGGGTACTTTGGTTTTTCATCTCCGACACAACACTACCGATCACATCTGTGCAAAGTGCTTTTTAAAGTAATAAACCACTTCGTCTTCACTTTTCTCCCCTCTTCCTTCTCCCCACCCACCCCTTGCTTGTGTGTGAATAATTCATATGATTCTGAAGAAAGAGGGAGAAACTGCTTTTCCTCTTCTTACTCCCTTCTTATTTTGCTATAGCCTCTACTCTCCTTCATTCCCCTCTTTTTATTTTGCTATAGCGCGCATATATATATATATATAAATTTTCTTGCTGTAAATTGCATGATTGGGGAAAGAGCCTGCTTTCAAATAATTTAATTCATGACAAAACCTAATTACTGTCAGGTAATACCCTGTCAGCTTTAATGCATTTCATCAGTCATAATGAAAAGAAGAGCATTTTATGACCCATCTAATTATCATTACATTTTAGGGGGAAATGAATGGCGTGGAGCTGAATGTTAACTATTCTATTTTATTCCTTTACACATGTGGTTTGGCATATTACTCACCAACTCCCCCCCCCCTTCTCTCTTTTTATTTTAAAAAGATCCCTTGATTGGTGGAGTGGGAGGGGGGAGAAACAAGGAACGATTGCAATTAGATGCGGAGCTGTTTGTTACACGCGCGCACACGCACACACACAGCGCCAAAAGTGACAAAGTGCTTAATGTCTATTGCAGGATGGTGTTGACACCGGGTATCTTATTGCCACAGTCCAAATAGAGTACTAATTACTGCGCATGATGTCACCGTAGGCAGAGGAATAATCCCATCATTTAATTAGTTGAATGATTTAAACAAAGATTTGCATAGATGCACTAATCAGTTGCCATGAATTACGGAGGCGCCGTTGCCAGCGAGGGGTAACAGATCATGGCGGGGGGGGGGGTTGGAGAGAGAGAGAGAGAGAGAGAGAGAGAGAGAGAGAGAAGGAGAGGAGGGGGAACGGGCAGAGGGGAGAGAAAAGAGCGCGAGAGAGAATTTCATCTCCTTTAACATAATTAATTTAATTGTCCTCATTAGCTGTACCATTTGTTCTGATTTTATTTCTCCCTTTCTTCACACATAACCTCTCCGTCTCTCTCTCTCTCTCTCTCCTCCACCTCCTCTTGAATGCTTTGGCAGAGAGAGAGAGAGAGAGAGAGAGAGACGCGCACACACTTTGCTGGGTCACTTCGGAGAGGGGCAGGTGGGGTGTTTGTAGATGCACCGCGTCAACAGAGGCGGTCTGGAGGGTTCCAGGCTGGGATGAAAACTCGCCCTCTTGCCTGAAAGGGAACCGGGTGTCAGGTCTCGGCTACCGCCTCTCCCTCGTCACTTGTGCAAATCGGATCAACAGGAAGCGTGTCGGGGGGGGGGTTGCTGCTTTTGGGGGCGCGCACACACACACACACATCCACGCGCGCGCACTCCTGGATCAGAGTGCACTTTGGGTTTCGCAGCGCTTGAGCATGAGTGCCAGCTTGCTAAATTAAATGAAGAACTGTCCTAGGCAGAGGCGGGGGGGGGGCAGAAAACCCAGGAGTTAAATATGTGCCTTCAAGAGAAGACACATTGCACTCCTGCTTTGGCTTTAATTATTATTATTATTCTGATCAGAATTGCTGGATTATCGGGAGGGGGAGGAAGAGGGGGGAGAGAAGAGGGTGAAGGAAGGATGTCAAATCTCTCCAAGGCCTTAAAAGCTTTTCTTGGGGGTCTTGAAAGCACCCTCTCTAATAATGGGTGTCATTCATTTTTATTTTTTTTTAAGGATGGGGAATTCTAAGCTGACATCTTAAAAAAAAAAAGGCTTTGTGACAATCTTAGTGTGAGGCTCCTAATGGCAGACAACAGAGGAACACTTTGAAGTCTGCAAACTGCATTCACAAATTCTTAATCGGTTTTTACCCCCCTCTCCCCCCTTCTCTACCAGCTGTGGGTTGACTCTTAAAAAATAGAAGATGCCGGGGGATCTGAGAGGGTGGTGGTTATTTACACAATAAATAGGCTCAAGCCTGAAAAAGGCAACATATTAAGGCACGGCAGCAGGGCTGACAAATATTTAATACCCTATGTTTTTGTGGGTGGGGGTAAGGAATCAACATCTTATTGCAGTTTGTCATTTAAACACCTCTATTTTCTCCAGTGCCTCTGTGATGCGCCTTTGCTCAGGGCAGCAGTCTGGGGCAAGAGCTTTCCTATACATGCTTACTCAGGAGTAAGTCCCGCTGAGTTCATCGGGACTGACTCCCAGGTAAAGTGCCTTTGCTTTGGTTCGATGGAGCATGGAGAGGGATGGTAGAACGCATCTCTGTCACACCTCTTTATCTCCCCCACCCTAAAAAAAAGGAAAAAAGGAAAATTGAAAGGATCCTTTAGCTCGGCCCAGTACAGGCTTTCAAACCACGTGCAGTGGGATGTACTGTTTGTGCAAGTGTCAAAATGCAGAGGAAACTGGAGGTCAAAGTGCGGTCCTTTGTCCGCACTTCTGTAAAAGCGCGCTATTGGCAATTCCTCAGTTAGCGCGGAAAAGTTTTGTTGCGCACGAAAAAGAAGACTTTCTTCTCACATAACGGTCCTGAAAGCGCCACTCTAATCCCCACCCCCCGCTTCCCCCCACTACTCCTCTCCGGCCACAATCTCACTTTTACTCGGGAGTAATAAAGCAGTGCGTGTAACCATGCATGGGTGCTGAGGTCTGCAGACGTTGCAGAAATGGTGTTTAAAACTGGGTGAGTCGAGACGTTTTGCTCACCCAACTTAGGACAGAAGGAAACAAGCCAGCGCGATGGGGAGGGGGGAGGGGGGCGTTAGAGCCCTGCAGCCGGATCCTATGAATGCTTATTGGGAAGCAAATTCAAACCAGAGGCTTCTTCTCAGGTTAAAGCTGCGCTTCGGTTGGGCAGCGCGGAGTTGCTCTCTCCGCGCCAGAGGTCACTTTGCGCGTGAGCCGGTGGGTCGCTCGCCGGCTGCCGCTGTCCCCGCTGCTCATGTCTAGCATATGCATATGCTTTTCTTTTCCATTCCACCCTCCCCCCTCCCGCTGACTTGAACTCGCAGGCTTGTAAATTTTCACCCTGGGAAATTAGCGACAAAGCCCAATCTGTCTCCCGGCTGCTTTGCACTTTGCGAGAGGGAGGTTGTTGCAAAGCCACCGATCGAGGTGGGGGGGGGGGGCGCGTTGGAGAGAGAGAGGAGAGGGAGGGAGGGAAGGAGGGAAAGGGGGAGGAGGGGGGACGAGAAAGATAGGAGGGGGCACACATGAGAGAGTCGCGGTAAATAGCCTGAAACCGGCCACGAGCCGCAGCTTCGAGCTCGCACGTTCACACGCTCTCGCTCTCTCTCGCTTTTGCAAGCGCGCAAGCGGCGCTTGGCTGTCTCCCTAATAACAAGAGTGACCTTTTCCCCTTTGCTGTATTATGTCTGGCTGGTTAAGGGATTGCGTCCTGCAGTTGATACAGCCTCTGACTTCCTACAGCTCGGCTCCAAGCACGCTGCTTTAGGTAAGTTGCCTTTTAAACGGGGGTGGGGGGTTGGTTAGGGGGTGGTGGTGGAGGAAATCAGCCCTGGACTCCGGAGATCCACCGATGCCTTTCCAAATCTCTCTTTCTAGGTAGGAGGACACCTGTAGCTCTGCCGAGGCCAACCCAATTAACTTGGCGGCTCCGTGAGGACTTCATGATTATTATTATTAATAATACCAATACTAATAAAACCCAGAGACAGGCAATCGCGTCCTTGCTATCCAACCCTCCCGTCCTCCTTTCCCTTATTACTTTTCTTTCCTGTCTGCAAACAATGCTCCTTTCTGACCTTCCCCAAAGGAAGAACCAGCTCCATCCAGAGCAGCGCCGGGGTTTCTTGAACTCACCTTGCCTTGCTTTTAATTGAGAAGGTAAGTTGAGGCAGCGGTGTCCACGCCAGCTTGGCCCCGGGGGCAGATTTTTTTTGGGGGGGGGGTCCTGTTCTTTTCCCCCTCCCTCATAAAGTCGGGATCCTGCTCCTCCTCCTCGACTCTTTCCCGTCTCCTCTCCGCTCCGCAACTTGGGGCTCCCCAGCTCCTCGCTCTTTTCCCCGCGGCGTGTGCGTGTGTGTGCCTGTGTGTTTAAATCAGGGGAGGTTTTCCTTATTTTTATGATGACGAGAGAGAGATGCGAGATCGGGGGCTGCAGGAGGCGAAAGAGCGGCGCGATTGGAGGGCTGGCGAGCAAGAAGCGCAGGCGAAGTTAAACAATGAAACGGGAGCAAAAGCCCGCTCGCCCTTTCCCTTAAACCGCGTCGCCAAATCCGGCTGGCGCGCTCCTGGTTGCCAAACAGCGCGAGCGTGAAACGCGATGGTGAGAACCGACTTCATCTCTCCCCTTCCTCCTCCTCCTCCTAAGAATCGGATCCCTTTTCTTTTCTTCCTTGCTCCCCTCGGTTTTATTTCTAATGAAGCTTGAAGGGGGGAGGGGGGGGGTCCTGTCTTTTAACCCTAAACACCCTGCAATTTTTTAGTGGGAGAAAGGCCACCTTTTGCGCATGGGTTTTCTCGACTCGGTGCAGCCTTGGCCGAAAATGAGGAAAGAGGTGGGGGGGGATCAATCCGATGGGCAATTGTGATATCTAGCCCTCTTTTTCTTGTGATGGTGCATTTCTCCTCTCGCCTCCCCCCCGCCCGGCCACCCCTGCTCTGCCTTAGAGCCCGAGACAGGCTTGTGCAAACGCTGCATGTGACGGTTTAATCAAATCCATTTGTTACCGCCGAGCTTAAAAAGAAGACCGCGGGGGCGGATAGAGTTAGGGACGCATGTGGCTCTTTGTAGATCGCCACCACCATTGCAAAGATAGATGTGTGTGCGTGTGCATAATCTCGCCCGCTTGCAAGTGCCTGCCGTGTGTGTTGGTAGAGGTGTCGCTTTTTCCAGCAGTCGCTTCCCCCACCCGCCATCCCTCCACCCCCTTTCCAAAGTGCACTGCACAATAGCCCTGTTCTCTCTTCGCTTTTCAACGCAAACCTCTTCCACTTGACCCAAACTACGGGGAGGGACACGGACACACACACACACACACACACTTGCCGCTTCTTGCTTTGCTCAATGCGAAGGAGCTACCCGAGAGTCCTTAAATCAACTCATGCAGAAAAAGGAGAAAAGTTTCGGTAAGGTTGCCATCGATTGTTTCGTTGCTCTTTTCTTACATAGATATTATCTCTCCTCCCTTACCTTGACGAGCGTTGAGCAGACGTGCATTTTCAGTCTGGATGTTTTGGAGAGGAGGAGGAGGAGATTTTGGGGGATGGAGGGGGGTAATGCCTTTCCCCCTGACTTCAGCTTGTGTTATGAAATGCGCGCTGCCGCTTGGTTGGGTAGGCGAAGGCTTTTAGATTTTATTTTTAAGCCAGTTACTTATTTATTTTACTTTAGGTGAAGCGACCGCAGAAAGCTGCAAAACACTTTCTCCTTCCCGTCCCCCTTCCCCTGTAAAACAAAACAACATAACAAAAGCCAGCCCACACGCCATCCTTCTTGTAGCTTTGCAGGGGTGGGCAGAGAAATTAGAGGCGCCTGGCTTGTAGCTAACATTGCAAGGGGGGGGGGGCTTCTTTGTTGTTAAAGAGAGTGTTTCCTCTGTCGTGGCTTTTTATTTTTTTTTATTTTGCATGTGAACTGCATCAAAATTGAGCTCACTCTTGCAAATCTCTTGTTGGCCTTTGCCAACCACTAGCACTTTGCTGCCATGGTAACTGTAATTAAACTGATAAGAGTGGAAAAATGTCAGTATCTCTCTGAGTCTTACAGCTGCATTGGAAGAAAGGAGGTGGGGGCTGAGAGAATAAAAATTGGCTTCCAGCAGCACCACATTGAATTGGGAGAGAGGTGAGGTTGGAGGGGGAGAGGGAATGAGAGGATAGGAAAGGGGTGGAGGAGGAAATATTGTGTATTTAAAAGGGTATATGGGTAAGGGACTTTAGGAAGAAAATATCCTCTTCCTCTACATCTTGGGGGGGGGGGGAGAGAGGTGCTGGCACTTGTCCATTCTCCCAGCTCTCTAAGAAGGGTTACAGGGAAGCTCTTAGGCCCCCAACTAGCTCTCAGAAATTTAGACGATCATGACAAGTTGGGGGAAGGAGGGGGCAGCGCTAAAGAGAGGCAGAATGAAACCTTTTGTCGTCTTGGCAGTTGCCAGATTCTTCCTTCTGAATTGGTTCTCCCAGCTGTGGGGCTGCTGCCTGTCTTTCCCCCCGCCACTCACAAATAAGTTAGAACACTTTCCCCAGCCTCTCGCTTCAATGGTGCTGTTGCAATATATATATATATATATATATATATATATATATATATATATATAATAATTGTTTGTGGGGAGGGAACAATTAAAGTGCAACGTAGGAGTGATTTAAGGTGGTGGTGATGTTCCTGGGTGCTAAGGAGTTGCAGTTACTTTTGTTGTATGAACTACAAAATCTCACCCTCTGTGTGTGTGTATGAATAGCAGAGAACAAGAGACCACAATGGAAGCAATCGAGCGTTAGGCTGGCTCACAATGCGATCCAGGCAATTAAAAGCTCACCAGAGTTTTTAAAATGAAATGGCCCCCGCTTCTTCCTGATCACCATGCTGCACAGGCTATTATTTGTGCATCTCTCTTTTTTAATTATGCTTTCCCTTAAACTGTCAAACAACTCAGAAGTAGCAGGGGCCTCAGGGGCAGAAGGAAAATTTCCAAGCACAGTCGACCTGAATAACTGACTCCTGAGCTGCTGGGAGTAAAGTCTTTGTTTATTTATCAAAATGCCTTTCTTCAAAATAGGCCTCCACCCCCTTCATCCCAAACCTCTCTGAATAATTGTGTGTTGTGGAGGGAGCTCTGAACGGTTGCTTTATTGCTTTTGATTGGTACTTCCCCTAACCACAAAACTTTGATATTTCTGTTGTTCGCGTGTAGTCTGAACATAATGTAAGAAATCCATAGTGGGAAAACACCTTCGTTAGGCCAAACTGTTGCAAGCAAACTGTTGTTCCTCAGGCTAGATGGCGAACAACTTGTTTTGTTTACTGTCTTGCCTGATGAAGTGTTCTGGTGAACTCGAAAGCTTGCACACTACTTGGTTAACATTATGGCAACTGGCTGGCCTGTTGCTTTGCCATTTCCCTCAAGTAGACTTGAATTCTTCTTCTTCCTGTAGTCCAGCATGGCTGCCTTGTTGCTCTTCCATTTTTAAGTTGTAGCATCTTAGCTTCGGTTGTTTTCATAGTGGATACAACCGAATTGTTTTTTAAACTTTGGAGCAAGTACCACCTAAATCAATATGACTTACTTCTAAATAAACATGCATAGGATTGTTTAGCTACTTAGGAAGTATCTAGCAGAAGTTGTATAGTTTTGCCTCTAGAGAAAGCCTTGGCCACTTACATGCTGACTCCGAAGTCTCCTTCTAAATGTCCCATTGCTTTTTAAAAATACCAGATGTAAATTTCTGTAGGGTTAGGGTTTGTTTGGAAATATTGTATGCAGTAAACATGGTGTGAACTTTATTCCTAATGATGCTACTGGGGTGAAGGAAACAGCCGTAGTTCAGTTGCCTTAAATAACGTTTGCTGCAAAGTTGACAAGAGTTTTAAGACGGAAGGATTAAGCTATGGAGCTGAGCTCAATGCTTGCTCATTTTTGAGGCCCAAGCAATTGGAGACAAGTCAATATTTTCTTTTTGGCGTTCTCGTGCATTATATGTAAACCACCCCCACCCCATCCTCCTGATTTCAGCAGGAGTGTGTGCTTAAGGCGACCATTGAGATCAATGGTCTTGAAAGACCTACCTGTAGGAATCTTAACAAAAAGCTTTAATCTGCATGCCCAGCGCATTGCCTGCAACATCAGCAGAGCATCCTAGTTTATGTGATGGTTTTGTGCATCTCATTCCCAACCACAAACTGGTGTAGCGAGTCTTGAGCCCTATAGGATGGGCAGAAGTTTCAGGCTTCCTCGCACTGCGAATCCAAAATTGAGAGTGTAGTGAATGGGGGGGGGGGGGGGAAGGCTGTGTTGGGCAACAGAATTGTCTTAATCTGCAAAACTTCCACCTTAAGCCAAGCAAGTCTAAGGTGACTATTTCTCATTTGAAAACTTGGCAGGCTATTGAGCTGTGACTGTATTAATGTCAAAACCACAGCTCTGCTTATAAAAAAGATGGCCAGTGGTTTGCTATAGTCTTCAGGGAAACCTGGCTTTGATTTAGCACATGCCACTTCCTAAACTGAAAGTTGGGTTGGGTATTGTTGGTTTTTTTGCGTTGGATTTTTTCCTTTGTGGGTTTTCTTTGCATTCATCTAATATGGCAAGAATGGCTGTCTAAAGTAGTGCTGTGCCGGAAAAAAATTCTGCGTTGTATCCCACCCCCACCCCCGTTCTTGATCAATTAATAGGAAAAGAGGCTGCATCTGAAAAACATCAAAAGGGACAGGGGAAATTTGGTGAGAATCAGAGTTGGAAGGGACCCCCAGAGACATCTAGTCCAGCCCCTTGCAACTGCAGGAATCTCAACTAAAGCATCTATGACAAATTGCCATCCAACCTCTGCTTAAAAACCTCCCAGGAAGGAGAGTCCACAACCTCCCATGGGAACCTGTTCCACTGTGAGGTTCTCATGGATGAGAAATTTTGTTGTTGTCATATGTAACTTTCATTTCACACGGGGGTGTTGATGTGAATCTTTCATTCTACAAATACTCTGCCGGCTTCTTGGATGCTCTGGCTTCCTGAAAGCCTAATGACCTCCTTGGCTGGACTTTGCAGTAAGCGCTGGAATGCTGGGAGGCTCTTTGCCATGCACCTGACAGCTGCTGCTGTTTTTTGTTTTGAAGGCAAGTGCTTTTAGTTTTAAAGAAATTAGCGTGGGAAGGTTTTTTGTTTTGTTTTTAAGTGAAAGAAGAACTTCCCTTGCTCAAGGTCAGTGAGCATGCTGATCTCAAAGGAAGCTGCCTTATGGTGAGCCAGACCATTAGTCCAGCTTGTTCAGTATGGTCTCTGACTGGCTCTTCCAGGGTTTCAGGTAGGGGTCCTCTCCCAGCCTTAGCGGGAGATAGCAGGATTTGAACCTGGGACCTTCTGCATGCAATGCCGTTCAGGAACTATGACGGTTCTCAGGAACTCAGTAGCCATTTTCATGAGCTTCAGATTGGAAACCAGAGAGATGCCATGAGACTACTCCTCTCCTGGGACTTTTCCAGATAAGGACGCATGGGCAGCTGGGGGAGAGTATGGGCAGAGGAGTGAGGAAGTGTTTAAAGGAAATGAAATTCTCACGTCACCCCCTGCCTCAACCCTGCACCCACTGAAATTCTGAAAGGTCCTGCAGTGAAACAGAAAAAATGGAAGCATCTTTTGGGGAGAGTTTTTTTTTTAAAAAAAAAAAAGAAATTGGAGGGAAAGTTTCCGCACAACCTCAAAAGATGAGCTATATTCGTATGCAACTATATTCGTATCCCAGTATAGCTTTAGGGGCTAATCCCATGAGTCAAAATCCTTGGGTTATAAAGCTCACCTGAGTTGCTGCATGGCCTTAAGACAAGTCACTATTTCTCGGTTTGATCCCACATTATGAGAATAATATTGACACATCTCGCAGCATCGAGGATGTAGAAAGTTATTTGAACACTTAGAATCACAGCGGTCAACGCTTTCCTTTTTTTAAGGGAAATTCCCTTATTCTGAATAGGATTCCTCATAACAAAAGGGAAACGTTGACAGCTATGCTTAGAATGTGCTGCATAAGTGTTAAGCACTCCTTAGGTTTGGGGTTTTTGTGAATGAGTTGCTGTCATGTATATGTACTAGATGTGTCTTGCTGGGGAACAGGATCTGCGGCAGTGTCTCCCATAGCTGTATAATAGGATTAAGGAAAGCATAGCCAACAAGGGACCTCCAGAAGTTGCTGGACTACAACTCCCACCATCCCTGACCAAGCTGGCTGGGGCTGCTGGGAGTTGAAGTCCAAAAACTCTGGAGTCCACCATCTTGCTTATCCCTCGACTAAGGAATGTTTGCGATGCTTAAAGGGACCCCTGACCATTAGGTCCAGTCGTGGCTGACTCTGGGGTTGCGGTGCTCATCTCACTTTACTGGCCGAGGGAGCCGGCGTACAGCTTCCAGGTCATGTGGCCAGCATGACTAAGCCACTTCTGGCGAACCAGAGCAGTGCACAGAAACACCGTTTACCTTCCTGCCAGAGCGGTACCTATGTATCTACTTGCACTTTGATGTGCTTTCGAACTGCTAGGTTGGCAGGAGCAGGGACTGAGCAACAGGAGCTCACCCCGTCACGGGGATTCGAACCGCTGACCTTCTGATCGGCAAGTCCTAGGCTCTGTGATTTAACCCACAGTGCCACCCACATCGTTAGCAGGACTTAAAAGTTTGGGTGTGACACTTTTGCATCCCCATTTCCTGACACTCTGGCTTTTTGACTGAAGGGAATCCTTTTGTGCTTGCCTGGGCAGAACCCTACTTTATCCTTAACGCCTTTGTTGCATTTCTCCACAAAACGGCTGTTTTCTACCTGTGCTTCTGAGCCAAGCGTTGCTTGTTCAGTCTTCAAGTTCCATACCTGCTTCTCTGATGATAGATGCTGCCTGCATCTGGCTGAGGCGATGCTTAAGGTAAAAAAAAAAAATGCTTCTGCCATTGCCTGCTGCCGTTTGGTAAGACAATGGGAACCCTGCTGTCTAAAGAGGCACAATATGTAGAGGTTGGTGCTAATGAGGTGTTTCTCACCTCTTGCAAGCAAGCAACAAATAGAGGTAAACCTCTTTATCACTTTTCCAGCCACCGCCTTCAATAGAAAGCAGCGTTTCAAATGCTGTGTAGCATGACCTCATCTGCAATGTGGATCTTGACTATTCTGCATCCGGCTCCACTTCTTCTTTTAAAAAAGGAGTTCCTTCAGCTGCAGGGTGTTTGCCAAATTGCTAGGCAGTTCTGTTCCATAGGTTTGCTCCTCAAAAAGTACTCCCTAAGTCAGTGCCATAGCTGGGGGGAAGGGGGTAGCCAAGACTTTTGCCCCAGGTGAAGCCTCCAGAGGGGCGCCATTGAGGCTCCCAGCCTGCCAGCTATTTACTCTCTGTGCTGGACACACAATTCTACTATTTAGAGAGACTCTTTTCTCCAGCCTCTTTTGAACAACAAACATGAGCAACCTTTCTTTTTCTCCTTTCTCAGAATTGGCCGTGTTTTAGGCTACTGAAGTCGGGCTGTTATTTTTAAGGCCAATTAAACATGAGGGAACTTGCTAAGCTTCAAAACTTTTGGCAAAACCGTTTCTCAACATTTCTAAACCTTCGAGTGCAAATCTTGAGTTCAGCTGAAGCCTCTGGAAGCTGCCCTGCTATAACAGAAACGTTGACAAATAATATCTTGCCTCCTTTTTATGCCTTTAAGAACAAATGTGCTGAGGTGTACCTGTGTGCCGTGTGTGTGTGTGTTTGTGTGCCAAACTGAGTCTTTGACCCAGGTGAAAGAAAGCCCAATTTCACCCCTGTCCAATTTGCAGCTTTATTTATTTGTTTTTAAATTACAATTTTATTAGATGTTGGCTCTTTTCCATCTTCCTTCAGGATTCTTTGCTCCGCTTTCTTTCAGAAAGGTGATGGGTTTAGAGGCTGTGTTGCAGAAATGTGAGAATGGGTGGCCTGATGTAGAAGGAACATTTGTTGTTTAGTCGTTTAGTCATGTCCGACTCTTCGTGACCCCATGGACCAGAGCACGCCAGGCACTCCTGTCTTCCACTGCCTCCCGCAGTTTGGTCAAACTCATGTTGGTAGCTTCGAGAACACTGTCCAACCATCTCATCCTCTGTCATCCCCTTCTCCTTGTGCCCTCCATCTTTCCCAACATCAGGGTCTTTTCCAGGGAGTCTTCTCTTCTCATGAGGTGGCCAAAGTATTGGAGCCTCAGCTTTGCGATCTGTCCTTCCAGTGAGCACTCAGGGCTGATTTCCTACAGAATGGATAGGTTTGATCTTCTTGCAGTCCATGGGACTCTCAAGAGTCTCCTCCAGCACCATAATTCAAAAGGAATTCAGAAGGAACATAGGAACCTGCTATATACGAGTCAGAGTGTTGGCCCACACAGCTCAGCACTGTCTCCACTGATTGGCAGCAGCTCTCCAGGGTTTCAAAGAGGGACTCTTGCCTAGCCCTATCTGGAGAGGCTAGGGTTTGAACCCGGGACCTTCTCCGTGCAAAGCAGATGTTCTGCCCTGAGGCTGTGTCCCTTCCCACAGACTTAGATTTTGTACACATACCTTTGAAGCACATTCTCTCAAAGACTTCTGGGCTTTCGCCACTCAGAGTTGCAGTTGCAGGACCCACAATTCTTGAAAGGGAACAGATGTGCTTCCAATGTGCTTCAAAGTTATAGTGTGTACACAGCCTGGCTTAATTCTTGGACAACTCATGTTGAAGGCCATGTAAATACAGCAAGGCATATACCATATTTTTCGCTCCATAGGGCGCACCGGACCATAGGGCGCACCTAGTTTTTAGGCGGGCTTCAGGCTTCAGGCTGCTATCTGCTGCGCTCCCTGGGCTTCAGGCTGCAGGCTGCTATCTGCTGCGCTCCCTGGGCTTCAGGCTGCAGGCTGCTATCCGCAAGGCTTCAGAGCCCAGCGGGAATTCCTGCCACACTCAGAAGGCTTGTGGATAGCTGCCTGAAGCCTGCATTCGCTCCATAGGGGGCACACACATTTCCCCTCCATTTTTGGAGGGGGAAAAGTATGTCCCATAGAGCAAAAAATACAGTATTTAAAACATTCCTCCTGCCACTGGGGGGGGGGGGAAGAATCATGGAAGCTGTAGTTCGTGAAATGTGTTCAGAATTGCAGTTTTGTGAGGAGTAGAGTAATATTCCCAGGATGCTTTGGGTGAGAGAGTGGGCCTTCAATTGTGTTGTGTGCCTAGCCTGACTTAAGAACCTGAATTCTTTCCCAGCAGCTCTTCATATGAATGAGGAGTGTATGCTAGGGGAAATGTCCTAGCTTCAGTTGTAGGGAAAATGCAAAGGGTCCCAAGTTAAATCCCTTGTGGCTCCAGGTGGGGCTGGAAAAGGCCTCTCCCTGAAACTCTGGAGAGCTGCTACCAGACCATGTTGACAATACTGAGCTAAATGGACCAGCTGCCTAAGTTGGAACAAGGCACTTTTCTATGTTCCTTTGTTGAAGGCTCTACCTATAGTGCTTGAAATAAGTTCATTGCCCTTGAGGCCTGAGGCCCCTTCCCAGCTGGGGAGAACTTCCTGGGCATAATGCATGCTGGTGGACCCCTATAAGCAGGACCAGCCCAAGGCATTTTGCTACCTGAGGCAGGAGATCCTGTTGCCCCATCTCATCCCAACCTCATCTCAAGTGTCTCTTCCTGGGAGTAACAGTAATAATAAAAAATTAACCAACAGTGCTTTCCTTCCATGGAACCCAAAATCCCCTGCCTGGGGCAGCTGCTTCAGTCCGCCCAATGGTAGGGCCTGCCCCGTTGGGCTTATCTAATGGCAGCACTAGTGGTAGCTAGCTTGGAGCTGTCCTTTAAATTTCCTACAGTGTCTAATCCACCTGCTGCTCAATGGATTGTTGCAAAAGGGAGGTCAGGGATGGATGGATTTTGCAACATGTCTAAATCTCTTGGTTGTAACAATATCTCAAAGCGGTTTGCAAGAAGAAGCAAACAATAACATTACTGAGTAGCAAAAAAAAAAAGTTAAAAGCAACAATTTCAAAAAGATCGGTTCTTTACAAATGTGGAATGGGTTTTATGTGGCTCTTCCAACAGTGCCAGTTCTGTAGACTGATCAGTTGAGTGGGCACCTAGAGGGTAAGGCAATATCACAAGTAAATGGGTCAACAGTTAACCCTTCCAGAGCTGTGGCACCTTGGCAGTTGCCAAGAATGACTTGGTGTGTTTGCGGGCATGAGAGGGCCAGAGGAGAGCATAACAAACATGGGTAGAGCTGATATCTCCCCAGATCGCACCCTGTTCCTTCTAGCAGGGTTATGTTCTGGTGGGCAAGAGACTCGAGATCCGCCTTATCGTCATGTGGGACTCATATGAGTCTATACCTATGTACACACACTGCATGGCGATAGCACAAGGGAGAAATGACTTCTGTGCATGAGTGAAGAACTCTTTCTGGCAAGAATGCCTGTGTGCATTGAGTAAGTGGCCTGCCACCATTTCCCAAGCTCTTTGGCAAGAATGCCATGGAACAAATCCAAAATAGGAGAGTGTGCCACCACTCTAGTGCGCTTTGCGTGTTTGTGCCACCCTTCTGATAGATTGGAATAGTTTGGCATCATAGACAGGGAGTGGACTGAAGCCCTGTCTGGCCAACGACTCCTCAAATCTGCCTTCACATGGCAGTTTATTCCATTTCCCTGACCTATTTCCTAACTATTAATTTCTGCATTAGTTTTGAGCTTTCGCATGATGTGAAAGCCACTTCCAGGAAACTAATGGACTGTAGTACATGCTTAGTGCTCATTTCTGTGTTGTTTCATTCCAGAAAAAAATCCATTTGCAGCCCACTTAACCTGGAAAATGGCAAGAGTTAATATGGCAGAATTTGGGGTAGTATACTGCCGTACAGTTCTTCCCTGTTTTGTTTTTTAATGGGGGAATAGGTCTACAGTTCCCAGACTGTATTAACAGTCAGTCCCCTCTTCATAGGAAATTCTTGAGAATTGTAGCTCTGTGAAAGGAGTTGGGGACCTCCTAACAACTGTCAGTACCAGTAACAAACCACAACTCCCATAATTCTTCAGGAGATAGCCTGACTGTGCAAGCTGCTATTGTGGTGCTTTAAAGGTGAATGTGGCCTAAAATGGTTCTGGTTATCAGAATAGCGATGACTTCCCAGCGCTCTCAGAAGCATTAAGAGTTCTGTTAGCAAATTCATATTTTCCCAATCACTGGTCTCCCGGTCAATGTGGATGGAGCAAAGGAGATTGGGGGGCATCTGTGCCATACTCCATGCCTGTGGATTCAGCCTTGCAATTACTTCTCATGCTGGTTTTAACCTGCAGCTGCTTCTAACCTCAATCTGGCCAAGGGACAAAACAGTTTTTGAATGGGTTGGGAGGCTGCACTCAAAGAGAAAAAGTACACACCCACACCCCACAGATTGTTTTTTCTTCCCCTTTAGAAATGCACGCTACCACCAATTTGGTGTTTACGTAGCTAAAGGAGGGTTGTCACACCCACCCACCCTCATAGCTGTCAACGTTTCCCTTTTTTAAAGGGAAATTCCTCATTCCAAATAGGATTCCTCGCAAGAAAAGGGAAAAGTTGACAGCTATGCCCACCCTACTTTCTTCAAAACGTGTAGCTCTGCTCTTAGGGACTTTTCTGCAAAATGGGGCTGCTAGTTCAGGTGGTAGCTTTTAGTTTGTACCATAGTAGAAAGAAAAGCCTTGCTACGTTGTTGCCTGTTTTCTACTGAACCGTTCAGCCAAATCTGTTCTTTGGAATATTGGAGAATTTTCTGCCTGTGCGACGGAACCAATATTGTTGGATGTGGGCAACTCTGCTAGGAAAGATGGGCAGCAAATTATTCTATATGTGAAATGGGCAGGGAGAATCCCTTCGTCCTTCACGAGCCTGTATTGAAAGACTACTCTTTAGTTACCTCCTTTAATCAGGATATTAGGAAATGCTGAGTCCCTTTTGAATGAAGGGAATAACAACTGAACAGGGCTTCTGGAGCAAATTGCGCACAGAATGCGCCTTACACTTAGAGCGGTTCTGTGCATCAGTTTAATTCAACTTCCTTATTATTATTTCATTATTATTATACATTTATTAATAGTTGCAGTTTTTCTTCACTTGCTTTCAAATCTGTGACTTTAAAATTCACCAGTTCATCTGTTATGGTGTCTGACTTTCTTGCTCTCTAATGTTGACGTGTGCATTGCTTGTTGTATCCAGCGATTGTGTGAGCTGAAGGCAGTTCATGTGGTTGATCTTTCCATTCTGCACTCCTCCTCCAGCATCCTCCCATAGGTTAGGGAGCCCTCCTACACAATGACGGCTGTTTTAATTCTTTAAACTGATTTAATCCTGTATTTATTATTATTATTATTATTATTAGTTTACAAATTGTCCATTACGTATGTCTTAAGGAAATTAGCCATCATATGGTCATACCTCGGTTGAACAGAATCTATTCCGGAAGTCCGTTTAACTTCCAAAATGTTCGGCTCCCAAAGCATGGCTTCTGATTGGCTGCAGAAAGCTCCTGCAGCCAATCGGAAGCCGCGGAAGCCCCATTGGACATTTGGCTTCTGAAAGAACATTCGAAAACCGGAACACTCACTTCCAGGTTTTGATCATTCAGGAGCCGAAACGTTGGACTTTCAAGGCGTTCGGGAGCCAAGGTATGACTGTACTCTAAAAATAGTTTTTAAAAACACTACAAAAGCAACAACTGGAAACAGGTGTTCATTCTGTACTGTTTTTAAACCTAAGGCAAAGCCCTTTGCATTTAGCTGAAAAAGCTTTTTTTTTTTTTTTCAAAAAAAAAGCATTCAGTTGTTTCCAGAAAGCACACATGGAGGGCTGTGATGTATCTCAACAATGATGCTGTTCCATAGGCCAGGGGCAGCCAGACTGAAAGCCCTGCTCCAAATTATCCCTAGGACCTTTATGGCAGAGGGCCAGTAAGAAATCATCATCATATGGGGCTGAAGTGGGAGGGCAGAATCATCCCAAAATGGGCAAGGGGATGTTGCACCAGCTAATATTTCCCCATTGCAGCTATTGCCTTCATTCCTTTCGTTGAATTTCTGTGTTAGCCCCAGTTATTGGCTGCCTTTGGGTTTCTGTTAGGGACTGAGGGAGCAGGATATAAATGTATTTTGAACTGTGGAACAGCAGTGGGTCCCCTATAGGTTCCTCAGATCACCTGATCTAGCTGGGCTGCCAAGCGATGACACGCCTTCATTGCGACAAACGATCAAATTTGCAATGGGCAAATCTGTCAATTTCATTTCCTCAGTTTCACATGTTTCCAGTCTTTAGTTCTCCACATCATTTCCAATTTATTTATTTTTTTTTAAAAAAAACCCCACCACAATTATGTGAGTTTCCCCTAATATACACATTTGGATGGAATATTGCTAAATATACATTTCTTTATTTTTTGCAAACCAGTCTCACCTGAAAAAAGCAGATAATGGGGTAAAGTGTCCATTAAATGCATATATTAAGTGAAAATGTGTGTTTTTATGGACACTTTGTCCCACTATGTGAATTTTTGTATATGTTTCTTGGCTGGAGAACTGCATTGCAAAATTCGGAGAAGTGTGAATTTGGACGGAAGCCTATGCTTTGGGTCTCCTGTTGTTTCAGAGAATTCAGATTAGGTAGGCTCACCTTTAAATGTGAACCGAATCCAATTATTCCTGCATCCCATAGTCTTTAGTTCCTCCTGCCTCTGTTGCAGCGGGGTGGATTGTATGGACGAAGACACCTGGGTGCAACCCAGCCAGATGGACGGGGTATAAATAATAAAATAATAAATAATTCCATATTGCCTATTCTGAGCCTACACTGGCACCTTACAGTCTATGTGGGTGTTTAGTTCATCTACAGCCATGTGTTTGCTGCAAGGAAAAATAAGCTCTCCAGTATTTTCCTCCGGTAATTGTGATGCTCGTAGGTTGCAATATTTATTAATTTCAGAAGATCTATATACCACTGGATTGTAATAAAACCTCAAAGCTATTTAGAAAATGGTCAGTAAGCCACACACCCCAGTTAAAACAATTACCTGAAACATTCAAAAAATAATAATTAAAATAAATGATAAGCTAAACAGATCTGGGTTAATTTTCCATGGAATGCACACTCGACAAATCCCAGCTAATCCTGGTCTTGAAAGCACATTTTATCTGTGGGTGCCTGTTTATTGCATTCACATGGTGGGAGGGAATTATACGTACACCTAAAACTGCAGTGTGTGGAGAGGTCCTTTGGAGGCCAGTGAAAAGTTATGGGTTCTGCAGAACAGAGCAACTTTGAAACTTGATATTATTTACCAAAATGACACACCGCTATTAGGCAGCTACCTTTCTGTTCATAGCACTTAATATTTTAGACATCAGGTTCTAAATGCAGCTGACTCGCTTACTGCAACTGTTGAAAACGATAAATCTCGGCTGCCCCCAGATATAACAGTGGGCGGGTAAGCATTTATTTTGTAGAGAGCTCTTGGCTAGAGTTTTTCCCCTGCCTTGCACTGACAGATGCCAATCTGACCTTTTGCAAAGCTCATCTATTTTTCCAAGCCTCCCCCCACCCACCCACTGAGGAATGGGAAGAGTGGATGTGGATAACATTTGAAATCAGTGTATCCTATCCTATCTCTCATTTGCCTGTAACTAAATGGGGCGCATAGGCTGCTGCAGTATAGACAAGCTTTCCATTTACAATTAAACAAAGCCAGGTTTCTTTCATATAAATAAGATACAGAGTCACGGTTTTATGTGTTTCACGTGTTTTCTTTGGAGAAAGTCCCACAGATTTCAGTGGAATTTTAATTTCAGTTAGTTCTCCCTGGAGCACAAGTTAAAGTTTCTGATAGAAGCAGTGATTACAAACCAAATTTCTTTTTTAACTTCTGAGAGTTGCATCATCATTCCCAATATTTGCTCGCAATGTTTTTCTCCTTTTTGTCTTTACCCTGTTAAAACTTGACATGTAATCTCCTTGGGGCAGAGACCGCCACCTCGTTTAAATTGTAAAAGCAGCACGAGCACTGCCACAATATTAATAGGTTACACAGTGTGTAAGATTCAGATCCAGCTAATTGTTATATAAAGAATTAAAACATCAAGGAGTATTGTTGAAGAAAGTGAATTCTCCCCTTTGTGACTTGCAGAGAAACCTCCACCTGACATATTTCAGTCTCTGAATTTAAAAGGAAAGATGGTTTGCATCTGTGTGCTAATATTCAAAGATACAGGGCAAACGAGGTGGCGGTCCCTGCCCCGTGTGTGCTGATGACAGGACAGCTCTAAATGCATTTGCTTTCTGACTTTGTGGCATTGACACGTCTCGACACAATGCCTATATGCTGGAGAAGCGGAATAGGACTGAGGAAGCATGAGTTCTTTGAGCACTGCCATCAAAATTTGCTTGAAATGAAATTTTTTAGCCAGCTGGGAGAAGCAGCTGAGAAGCAGTTGTTGTTATGGGGGGGCACACCAGCAGGTTGCAGGCCTAACTGGAAACCAAGTGTACATTAATGCAGCTGTTTAGTGGAGCTGGTATGTGGTGTGTGTTACCTGCCTCTCACCAGCATTTGCTCTTGTGTTTGGGGGAGTCCGCAGCCGGTGAGGAAATGGTGCTGTGGGCAAAGTAAATTGGAGAACCTAGGAAACTAGTATATACCAAATCGGTCTATTTCTCCACTTAGTTTGGTATTGTCTACACAAACGCGGGTGGCGCTGTGGGTTAAACCACAGAGCCTAGGGCTTGCCGATCAGAAGGTCGGCGGTTTGAATCCCCGCGACGGGGTGAGCTCCCGTTGCTCGGTCCCTGCTCCTGCCAACCTAGTAGTTCGAAAGCACATCAAAGTGCAAGTAGATAAATAGGTACCACTCTGGTGGGAAGGTAAACGGCATTTCCGTGCGCTGCTCTGGTTCTACAGAAGTGGCTTAGTCATGCTGGCCGCATGACTTGGAAGTTGTACACTGGCTCCCTCGGCCAATAAAGCGAGATGAGCGCTGCAACCCCAGAGTCGGCCACGACTGGACCTAATGGTCAGGGGTCCCTTTACCCTTTACCTTTTACACGGACTGGCAGAGGCTCTCTCCAGGGTTTCAGGCTGGAAGCCTTTTCCAGCCCTTCCTGGAGATGGTGAGGATCAAATCTGGGACTTTTGGTGTGCAAAGTCAATGTTCTTCCCTTGAGCTATGGAATGGTTAAAGTCTCTGAGCTGTTTTTCAGTTAAGCAAGAAAAGTTGACTGGGCAGTAGGGCTGGGCGATATATCGTCCAAAACCAGTTTTAAGTCCATCTCATGAAATCAGTTTCATAATTTTTGAATTGGCAATATATCATAAATCATGGTGTGTGTGTGTGTGTGTTTGTGTGTGTGTGTGCGCTATGCAAAAATCACAATGCAGGAAAAACAATGAAGCCAGCCAGTGCCTCTACATAGCTCCATTCTTATTTCAGACATTCTGACATATCAGTATATTGTGATGTTTAGCTGGTGATATATCATGATGTTGAAAACCAGATATTGCCCAGTGCTACCTTTCATGAAGGTTGTGGGAAAGTGAATAGAGAGCCATTTTTTTCTCCCATTATCATAATGCTAGAACTCTGGGTCAGGCATTTATACTACTGGCTAGAAGTTTCAAGAGAGGAGCAAAAGAAGCATTTCTTCACACACAAGTAACTTGCAGGATTTATTCCCAAAAGATGTGGTGACTTTAAAAAGGGCTTAGCCATGATGGACATATCTATCAATGGTCCTTGGTCATGATGGGTCTATGCAGTGCCGGATTTATGTATAAGCTAAACAAGCTATAGCTTAGAACCCCACTCTCTTGGGGGCCCCAAAAAATTAAAAGGGAAAAAACTGGATGTACATTTCCAAAATACAAGATAAAAAACAAATAAAATAAAACCTGCATACAGCAACAGTGTTTTGTGTTCTGTAGGCTCCTGTTTGTTATGTGCAAATGGCTTTAGATACCTATTAGGCCATAAATTACCATATAGCATATATTCAACACAAAAAACAGCGACAATTTGTTGTTGACAAAGGACAGCTGGACATATAAAGGGCCCCATTACCTTCAGTAGCTTAGGGCCTCATCAAACCTAAATCTGGCCCTGGGTCTATGAAACTTTTCAGTTCTGAAGCACTATGCCATTGGATAACAGTTGCTAGGGGGTGACACTGGGGAAGGCCTGGTGCCTTCTTGCACCGTGTGGGGTTTTTTTGTAGGCACATGGAAAGCCACTCTCTGAAGGACTAAGATGCTGGGCTAGAAAGATCTCCATTCTGATCCAGCAGGAATCTTCTTACACTCCAGCTATAGACAAGACCTGCCACTGCGCTTCATTCAAAACAACATTGGGAGATCCAAATAATGTTCATTCTACACTTGCGAAGAATCAATATTTGACTACTCTTTGGAACTCCCCACGCACTGATATTAAGCAGTTGCTTTTTCTGTATTGGTTTCGGTGGCTGCTAAAACCTTTGTTGTTTCCACAATCCTACACAGGCATGTAATATTATGATGCACAATAGTTTTAAGGTGGCTGATTCTATTTACATTTGAAAATGTTATCTTTAACAATGCTTTTGATACTAATTTATGTATATCTATTTAAATGAGTATTTTAGACCATCCTTTTTGAACAGCATACAAGTTTTTAAAATTGAGTAAACACTACACAAATTTTGTTAAATGGGTAAAAATAAATAAACGTGATCTGGAGTGGGGCTTCCCAAACTTGGGTCTCCATCCACCTGTTTTTAGACTACAATTCCCATCATTCCTGATGCTGCTCTTGCTAACTAGGGATGATGGGAGTTGTAGTCCAGAAAACAGATTGGGACCCAAGTCTGGGAAACCCTGGTCTGGAGAATTTCAAAGAAAGAGGAAAGCTCTGATAAGTTTCAGTTTGGGGGCAAAGGATCCTGTTCTGCGCATCCCTTGGCTGTGTCACCTGACATCTTCTTTCTCCTCTCTCCTCCTCTTCTCGTTTCAGGTATACAAATGCTCTCTGTCCAGCCAGACACCAAACCGAAAGGTTGTGCTGGCTGCAACCGTAAGATCAAAGACAGGTATCTCCTAAAGGCCCTGGACAAATACTGGCATGAGGACTGCCTGAAGTGTGCCTGCTGCGACTGCCGTTTGGGGGAGGTAGGCTCTACCTTGTACACCAAAGCCAACCTTATCCTGTGCCGCAGAGACTACCTGAGGTAGGACTTTGCTCTTTCTACACACCTTGTACATACGCCACACTTCCAACTCCTGCTAGGTCCTTTCCCCTTGCACTGTCTGCTGCACCACTGTCGCTACGGATACTTTGCCACCCGGCTGCACCACAACAAGCATGCAAATGGTGCTCAGAGTAGAAGAATGGTGTTGTAGGCTCATTTTCAGGCCTTGTGCCCTCATAAGGAAGATGTTTTTCCTAAGTGCTATGCTGAGGGTTGTTTTTTTTTAGGAATGCGTCTTTGACTGTGCCCCCTTTCTACAAATGGTGGTGGTAGGCTGGGATCGTAAGTAGCTTTATTTAAAATGAAAGATCTGCAGAAATCCTGTTTCTATTTTTCTCTGGACAAGCAGCTTACCCACATGATAAAAATAGGCTTTGGTTTCTGGACTGTACCAGTTCTGATGGCTAAAGGATGTATGTGTTTGTGTATTTACCCCTCAGTGAGTGGGAATCCAGAACGACGGAAACTTAGCATGTCTGGGAGAATCGGAGGCTAGAATATTTCTCTTGGACCAGTTGCAGAACTGTACTCAAGGTTATGCAGCTGTTAATATTCTTTAATACTGTTAATACTTATTAATAACTCTTTATAAAGCTTGGGTTCAAAAATTACCTTCTCCTCCTAATTCCCTGTAATGAATGGTGGCACAATGTTGACCTTTCATCTTAAGCTGAACCACTTAATTTTTTACCCTGAGAGTATCTGGAGCTTATTTTACAGAGCATCCAACCGTAGTTTCACTTCATCTGCATTTGTTTCCAGTAAGTTCCCAGCAGCAGGTTATATACCATGCAGCAAATACTATGTACATTTTGGAAGATGTCAAATCACTTGTTCCATCCTCACTCGCTCTCAAGGACCATAATTCCTATTCAAAACAGTTAATTAACTGCCACAAAGCATAGCTCTTTAACTCTCCACTGAACAGTGCTCATTTAATTCCTAGCAGTCCCTACTAGGCTACAACTAGGCCTCTCATCTCTCTACATTGGCGCAGAAGCCTTTTCAGTGTATTGTGGTGAGTTCAGTGGTCTGCTTAGGCTGTACTAGGTAAACTGCTATCTCTACAAATGCAGTTTTTTGGGTTACTGGGATATAGTTGTATTTGTAGACCCTGCAGTCATCCTCTGAGACCCTTCTTCATGTGCCCTGTCCACAAGAAGTCCAGAGGGTGGCAACATGAGAACGGGCCTTTTCTGTGGTGGCTTCTCATTTGCAGAATGCTCTCCTTCATTACATATCTTTAGGTGGCAGGCAAAAATATCCATTTTCTCTCAGGCCTTTGGCTAATTAAACAGTCTAGGGTCTTTTAAACTGTGTGTGTTGGGGGTGGTGAGTATTTTGTTCATTGTTATGTCATGTATTTTTGAGTTTTTATACTTTAAACCACCCTTTGATCCTCTGATGAAGGGTAGCATATAAATTAAACCAACAAACAACCTCTTAATTTAATTCTGTAAGCAAGTAACACTTTGGGCTAAGTTAATTGTGTTCGCACATTATATATTTGGGGGGAAACTGTCCCTATGCAGTCTGCGCCAGCCCACCCCCCATAAGTGATCTGAATGCATGAGCCAATCACTCATATATGTCAACCTTGGGAATTTTCTGTCTGTCTCAGGCTGAAAACGGATGTGGTGTGGTTGAAGAGGAATCAGAGAACTGATAGCAGCTTGAAAGAGGCTCAGCTGCATGCAGTATATACATTCACGTCACTTTTGGCAAATTGGTGTTACTGGTTTTTTGAAACCCCACAAAAACCTGCAACACCTATTTGTTAGAGGCAACAGGAAGGCAAAAAACTGAGGTCAAAACTAGAGAATTCACTCCCACAAGAAGTAGTGATGACTATCAAACATGCTCTACACTGAAACATCGTTTCCTGTCCAATCTTTGGGTAGGTTTTATGTGCCCCCACCCGCCACCCTGACAAATGTGGTGAAGAAAGTGTTGGCCCCAAACCCAGGCCTACTCCCAAGTGATGAAGCCTGACTGGAGTGGAATAAAGCTCCCAGCTTCACGTGAGAACTGGCACCTTTGGTCCAGCCCCCTTTCCTCGATCTAGCCTTGTCTCTTCCCCATCGTGATCACTTGCTTATACTTAAATGCGCTATTTATGTTAAACTTCAAGTTGATGCACTTAACGTAATTGCAGACAGTCATTTGCCTCATTGCGCCCGTATGTACTTAGCTATGCAGTGAACCTGTAAAAAGAAATCTCCATTTTTATGCTAATCCAGGAGGTAAAGAGTGCTCCCTTTTGTAGGCAAATAAGCTTTCATATTTAGTCACTGACTTGATAGGGATACGTGGAACGAATTGTCTATGCTAATGACTGCATTAGGGTTAGGTTGCAGCTTCGGTCTACCACCTTTAGAGGCTTTTAAAAAATCCTTTCCTGTATTTTAAGCATCTCTGAACAGGGTGTTACACACACCTGTGTACTTCTAATTCGTGGCGCCCTCTAGAGGCATGCAGGTTCTGTACCAAATGCCTTCCTCTTTCCCTTAATCATAACACTCAAGAGAGTTTGCAGAGAAGGAGGTAAAATTTCAGGTACTTGGGTTCTAAGTCGTTCAGGGCTTTAAACCCTTGAATTTGGCCTGGAAATAAACTGGCAATCAGTGCAGCTGTTTTAAAACCCCAGCCAGTGATCCGGCTGCTGTCTCTGGGAAGTTAACAAACAAAGCATGAGGGCATTAATCCTCTCTCAAGCTTGTTCTTCAGCAATGCCATCTTTGAACCTAGAGGTGAGATAAAGCTATTGATGACTTCTAGCTACCAGTAGCCTCATCCTTCATGATTTTTCTCCATTTCCCTTGTAAAGCCACATAGTTTTGGTTGCAGTCACCACGTCTTGTGGTAACAAAACTATAACAACCTAATTCCTCATTTACCTCAGGGGGACTGTACGATCCAACCTCTATTAATATTATGCCAACTAGTCAAATATTGGGATTCTCCTTGTGACTTTCATTGACTTCTCTTCCATACATGAGGATGCAACTAGTAATGTTCCTTGGACCATGTCAGATTCTTTGTTGTTGTTTTTTTTAAAAATAGTGTTCATTAGCATTTCCAGTTCAGGAAATATGAATGAGGTTAGCACTAGTTTGTGGTGCCTTTTGAGGAGAGAGTGAGCCAGTGAGATAATTGCTTTCTGTTGAAGTGGTTTGTTTGTTTTCAAATGGTTAACACTGATGTGTGGTTCACCTTTCACGGAACACTTAGAGATGTCCATCCAAAGTCTGAAACAACATTTTGAATGGAAGTCTAAAATGGCCTCCACCCTCTTTAATTTGAGTGCTTTGTTTTAGGAATTAATGTGGGTTCATCTATCTTTCTGGTGCACTTCTGTGGTGCCCTTTTTAAGTTGGACAGGTAAATGTTGGGTGTTTCTGTTGAGCTTTAACAGTGGTCTTTATTATTGGGATTTTGCCAAGGTGTCTGAAGAACAGTCCATGACAACAAATGTAATTCCTAGAGTTGTGGAACTGAATTACCCTCTCTTCCCCCATTACTGTTTCTCTTCAATTTAGGAATAGTTTTTAAGCTAGTTGATGAGTATCAAAATTTCCAGAATCAAAGCTTAATAAATACAATTTACAAAGTGTAGTTGGATACAGATTAGCTGAAGGTCTCCTATTTAAATTCTCAGTATGATGGACGTATTGATACTTTGTGATATTTTTCTCTCAAGCAGTAATTCTAAATTTTCTGTGTCCAGGGATACTGTTCCTGCTGAAGAACTTCCACATACCCACCACTGAGTGCAATGCAGTGGTTTTGGGAGTGTATTTTAGAGCAGCCTGTCCCAAACTTGGGTCCTCAGGTGTTGTTGGACTGCAACTCCCATCATCCCTAGTCAGCGAGGGGTGGACAAGTGTGGCTTATAGATTCCACAAGTTGGGTGCAAACTTTCCTGTTTTGTATTAACAGTCTTGCATTCCTCCAAGAAATCTTGAAGACCCTAGTATAGTTCAGGTACGGACCTTTCCTCTGAGTGCGCTGTTGACCACTGCAAAAGTTCCAGGGTTCTCTGGGAGAGAGGGGTGTAAGCTTTAAGTATGTGGTGTGGAGATGAGAATTGCTAGCCCAGAGTCCATGTTACTTGTTTTTCACAATTCCTTCCCCTGGAAGAGGGGAAGGCTCTACATGGAAACAAAGCATAATTTCTAGGGATGCCTGAGGAATTCAATTTTCTTGTGAATTCCCATGTGAATTGGCCTGATCTGGGCCTTCTGGGCTTATACGTGGATTGGATTGTACTTACTCTTCAGATTTTGCACTTCTCCCAAATTTGCAATACCGTACATTACAACTATCTTCAGCTAAGAACTTGTAACATGTTGTACAATGCATAATTTAGTATCAAGTATGAGTTAGACGTACATTGAGATAAAAACATAATTATGTGCAGTGCTATTTTTCTAGAAAAGAGGTGCCGTAACTCGCCATGAACACCTTCCTTGTTCTCTTAGAATGGCAATGGCACCCGCTTAAGAGGTGCTGGAACTGAGTTCTGGCAAGTTCCAGCTGAAAGACAGCCCTGATTATGTGTTTACATATGGATTTTTATGTGGATTTAAGACACAAATTAAAAACAGGATGGGATGGATTTAGGAATGAGTGCTTGCAAAGTGACACAAACTAGAAATAGGCTTATCCCTCCGGCTCTGATCGTGACAGACAGATCCCTTTCTCCCCCTTCAAATTTGGCATATGGCCTATCAAGATCAAATTTGCCATTTAGCCCACCTTTGCATGCAAAAAGTTGCACTTTCAGCCTCCAGCATGTTCAGGTAGGGTGAGACCTTGGAGAGCTGTCGCCAGAGTATGGTGGTTGCTCCATTAGGGCGAATGGGGCACTGCCCCACCATAGAATCATAGAATCATAGAGTTGGAAGAGACCACAAGGGCCATCGAGTCCAACCCCCTGCCAAGCAGGAAACACCATCAGAGCACTCCTGACATATGGTTGTCAAGCCTCTGCTTAAAGACCTCCAAAGAAGGAGACTCCACCACACTCCTTGGCAGCAAATTCCACTGTCGAACAGCTCTTACTGTCAGGAAGTTCTTCCTAATGTTTAGGTGGAATCTTCTTTCTTGTAGTTTGGATCCATTGCTCCATGTCCACTTCTCTGGAGCAGCAGAAAACAACCTTTTCCCCTCCTCTATGTGACATCCTTTTATATATTTGAACATGGCTATCATATCACCCCTTAACCTCCTCTTCTCCAGGCTAAACATGCCCAGCTCCCTTAGCCGTTCTTCATAAGGCATCGGACCAACCTTTTATCTAAGGACCAACCTGAGTCTGCCCTCAGCCAGCCCCCCAACTGCCTCCCTCCTTACTGAACAACAAGTCCAGAGGGTTCTTCCTCTGTCTCCATCTCACCTTTGCAGAACTCGGTAACAGGAAGGAGAAAACTGGAATTATTTGCCCTACAAATCCCATTGGTCACTCGTCTCCACTGTGCTTTGATGGCCAAGTGGTCTAACTGGGTATAGAGCAGTTCTCTATGTCCTAGCTCCACTCCTGTGGCGTCCTGGGCCAGTTCCTTTTGTCCCTACGTGTTAGAGGAGCAGATAAGATTTCCAGGCAGCTGTATGGCAGGGTGCTGTGCAGCTCTGCTGCTGAAGTTAGTATCTGGCCATGTGGTATGAAATAGATGAATGCCTGGCAAGTATAGGTAATTCAGTTGCATTAACTAATGAGCTTCATCAGATGCAATGGAAATAACGAAAGTGCAGCTGCACGGAGCTGGTAGCAATGTAGGTCAATCACCCTTTTCACTTTGGGTTTTTAACTAGGCGTATCCTGCTGAGCAGCCAATGACTACAAAGTGCCGTTTCATTTCCAATTTAATTTTGGCAGCATTTTACCAAAGAGCTGCTATTCTCCCACATGCACACGCACACACACATACACGGCTTAAATTATCTTTGCACTCTGAGACTTTAACTCCAATTTGGAGATGCTGAATGTCTCTCTCTGTGTGTGTGTCTTAGCAAAGATTATGGTGCCTTTCTAAAACGTGTCCCCCCCCCCCTTAAAAAAAAAAATCCCCTTCTTCATAGAAATTGAATTACTGCACTTTATACAACTGTCATGTTAAATATTCCAGCCATGCACAGGGCTCCTGTAAAGAGGATTATCAAGCTTGAATATGGGGGGAGTTTCCCCCCCAGCCCCTTTTGAAAAATACATCTTGAAGCTTAGTGGTCTCTTCCTTCCCCACCCTCTTCTCATGGCCTGTTTAATTAGACTTGTAAATGTACTGCAGGGTTCTTCCAAAAAGAAGCTGCTCTCATGACTGATGCAGCGCTAACCTGAAAGTTTGGTGGAGGAAGAAATGAGCAAGGCCCTGGCAATTTTTTGAGTATTGAAGGCAGAGCAGACCCCAACAACACGCTGTCTCCTAATAGTTGCAATGAAGCACAGTTCACTGATAGGGAGAAGGAGTCAGTGCATGTGGAGTGTGAGTTGTATGTTTGGCAGCAGCAGTGGCAGCCATCATCTCTTCTCCTCCTGAGCCCTCTCCCCAGCGGTTCCCCTCTGCTGGAAGACAATACAGTGGTACCTCGGGTTACAGACGCTTCAGGTTACAGACTCCGCTAACCCAGAAATAGTACCTCGGGTTAAGAACTTTGCTTCAGGATGAGAACAGAAATCGTGCTCCGGTGGCGGCGCAGCAGCAGCAGCGGGAGGCCCCATTAGCTAAAGTGGGGCTTCAGGTTAAGAATGGTTTCAGGTTAAGAACGGCCCTCCAGAACAAATTAAGTTCTTAACCCGAGGTACCACTGTACTGTGAGCACCATGTAATCTGCTCCGTGCTCCTGGAACTATCTTGCTGGTGGAGTTGAGGGCCTCATCAAGGCCAGATTTAGGTTTGATGAGGCCCTAAGCTACTGAAGGTAATGGGGCCCTTTATATGTCCAGCTGTCTTTTGTCAACAACAAATTGTTGCTGTTTTTTGTGTTGAATATATGCTATATGGTAATTTATGGACCTAATAGGTATCTCAAGCCATTTGCACATGTTGCCATGCAACCAATCCATGCAGAATGTAGGCACCCTATATATAGAAAGGAGCAAACCAGTGATATTTTAGGGAGCAGGCGAGCAGGTGGGGCCCATTGCTTACATCATAGGAGCCTACACAACACAAATCACATATGTTTTATTTGTTTTTTATCTTATATTTTGGAAATGTACGTCCAGTTTTTCCCCCTTTACATTTTTGGGCCCCCCTCCAAGAGAGTGGGGCCCTAAGCTATAGCTTGTTTAGCTTATACGTAAATCCGGCACTGGGTCTCATCACCAAACACCAGTCTAGTTATCTTCTGCAAAGGGCACCACCTTGTCCTTTGCCTCAGGTGGCAAAAGCTCTTGGTCTTGCCGCATCTCTTTGACATGGATGGAAGTTGCACTTCCTTTCAGTGGAGAACCACCTGGGCGTTTGTGGCCTGTGGGTCAAGTCTTTCTGTGCTCCATTCTGTTGTCCTTAATCCACCCCCACATGCACACAGTCGGCTACTTGAGGTAGGTGCTAGGGCTGCATGATATATTGATATAGCATCCCAAACCCGATTTGAAGTCCATAGTGTGATACTGGTTTCATAATTTTTGACCTGGCAGTATATCACAAATCATGATGTGTGTGTGCTTGTATGCTATGCAAAATTACAATTCATGGGGAAAACCCATGAAGCCAGCCAATGCTCCTCTAGATTCCTGCAGCCCCTGTTTATTCTGCTGGCTCAGCTGTCCCCTGCCTCCTGCAGGGGCAAGCGAATCGCAAGAGCAGGTGCTGGCAAAAGCCACAAAGTGGGAAAAATAATGAAGCTAGCCAATGCCTCTATATAGCTCCATCCTTATTTCAGACACCATGATATATTGGTATATTCCTGCTTTCTGAAACAGTATCCAGACTGAAGCACAGCCATCGTTTGAAATTTGCACTTCTCTGAAGTTTGCAGGGCAGTTCTCCAGCCAAGTAAAATGTGCAAAAATGCACATACTAGGGTAAATGTTCATATAAATGTATGTATTAGTGGAAATAACAACAATGCATTGCTGTAGAGAAAACTGTTTTGTAAAAATGTGTGTATTAGCAAAAATGCATACAAAAATATCCACTAAAATGCTGATGAATTTTCATGTTTGTTTTTTAAGTTAGCAAACTGGTGTGGAGAACTGAATATACGATTGGGGAAAAATAATTATCTTTATTTCACCAAGTTTATATACTGCAGTTGACAGATATGCCCATTCCTTGCTGTGATCAATGCAATGTTTTGGGTGGGCTTTGGGAAACTCCCCTCCATCCTGTGTCTGTGCCGAAATTCAGGTTCTTAGAAAATTCAGTACAGGACTGCATGCTACTAGAATCTATGAGAATTATTTACTTGGTACTGTACAATTTTCTTTATTTGGCAATTAATCCATCAATTTTGAGAGCTTTGAGTGGGTAATAAAACACATCAAAATCTGGCCTCAGGAATAATTTGACTGGGTGTCAATTTGGGCTATGGGTGAAAGCGTTTTGCTATAGAATACCACGTGATGTAAGGAGGATTCTTTCTAAGTTCACAAGCACAGTTAAGGCTTGAGTCTACTTATGTGCCCAATTATACACCAAAAATGTATTTGTACAGCATAATTTTGTAAATATTTGTCTGCACATACAAATGTGTATGGGTAGTTTAGGAAACCTGGATTGTATACATAGATGATATTATGCGGATGATGCGTGGGAATTGCTTGCATTTTTTATGCAAACTGTTTTTTAAAAAAGTATTCTCATCAAAATCAAGGAATGTGATGGGAATTAGAAAAAAAATGTGCAGATAACGCTGACATTGAGGTTTTCAGAATATTCCAACCAAAGATACAGCTATCATAACAGCAAGTCTTATCTTCCATTAATTTTTCTAATCGTGTTTAATGTCATCCTAGCCATGATGACTCACTCCCTCTTGTGGCACTGAATTCCATAGTTTAACTATGTGCTGTGTTAAGAAAGACTTCCTTTTCTTCTGCCCGGAAAGTCGTGGCTTTGTTGGAGAGGGAGGAACTTATCACTATCCTCTGTCTCCATGCTGTTCATAATCCTACACACACCTCTCATTTCCTCCTCCTCCTTTTGCTTGCTTTCTTCCCCCTAAACTAAATAGTCCACTATTTACAAAAGTTACAAAAGGTTGTAAATAAATGTTACAACCTTTTCTCATAGGTACATGGCCCCAAAACAATTTTGCCTGCCCTCTTCTGTACCTTTCCAACACTTTCTCCAGCTTTCCCCAGCATGAATGCAGACGCTCTCGGATTTGTGTAGTAGAACGATCTTGCAGAGTGTAGAGAGATGCGTGTCAGAAGAGAACAAGGAGCTGGGAGTTCCTCCCTCCCCAGTGATTACCGTTTCTCTGTGGAAATGACCAAACAGTTTCTTTCTCCAGCTTCTGATTCTGTTGCATCCTTATCTGATTTCTAGAGCAGCCAGGGAGTCCCCATTGTGTGTGAGCAGAACTAAAAATGTGTTCGCATGTAGGGCTGGCTCCAGGTTTGACGGGCTTCGGGCACTGGTGGGCCCCCTTCAGGGCCGTCTTTACCCGGGGATGTGGGACACCTGGGTGTTGGATTGTGGGGGGCACCCGGCGCTGAAGCAGCCTAAGTGTATTGTATTGAGCTGCTATGCGGCAGAGGGGCCAGCGGCACCTTTGACACGACTGATCTCACGCCGCCTACCTGCGAATGCTGCTGCAGGGAGAGCTCTCTGGAAAGTCTCGCTCACCAAAGCCAGGAGGAGGGGGAGTGACAGGAAAGAGGGAGAGATAGGCAGAAAGAGAACACGCCTATCTAGCCACGGGAGCATGCACAGGCTCCAGAAGAAGAACTTGTATATGCATGCTCTCAAGGGCCCTCCCAGCTGTGTGGTGAGCCAGTGTGGTGTAGTGGTTAAGAGCGGTGGACTCGTAATCTGGTGAACCAGGTTCGCATCTCCACTCCTCCACATGCAGCTGCTGGGTGACCTTGGGCTAGTCACACTTCTCTGAAGTCTCTCAGCCTCACTCACCTCACAGAGTGTTTGTTGTGGGGGAGGAAGGGAAAGGAGAATGTTAGCCGCTTTGAGACTCCTTCGGGTAGTGATAAAGCGGGATATCAAATCCAAATTATTCTTCTTCTTCTTCTTCTTCTTCTTCTTCTTCTTCTTCTCCTCCTCCTCCTCCTCCTCCTCCTCCTCCTCCTCCTCCTCTAGAAATAAGGTTGCTCCCAGAATGAAAGGCTGCCTGAGATGGCTCTCCCACGCATGCGCACAATGCCTGCCCGTCTCATCTTTCAGACACATTGAAGGCAATGTGAGGTCTTCACCTCAGGTGGCAGGATCCACAGGGGCAACAGATCCCAACATAGATTTTTATTCCTCCCTTGCTCCCGATGTAGATCTTCACTCAGCCCTTCTTTCCTGGCGGGGAGGGAGGCACCATTTTGTGATTTGCCTCAGGTGCCAAAATTTCTCAGGCTGGCCCTGAGCAGCATCAAAGTCCCCTGAGGTGCTCAGTGTAGCATTATTCTGGAGCATTGTAGGAAAGTAAAATGGAGGCTCATAGACTGAGTTCTAGGGCCAGGGCAGATGTAAGCACTGGTGGACCTTACTGGAGTCCTAGCAGTTGCCTTCGGATGCAAGTCACCGATCCTATGCCTATGTACAAGAATCTCTGAACAGTTTCCACCCTACAGTCGGCAAAGGTCTGAGAGTATCCCCAAAGATACTGTCAGCTTTGAAGGGGGCTGTGTTAATGGGTCCTTCAGAGGCACTTTAAGCATAGAACGAATCTTTGGTTTGAGTGCTGCTTCCTTGTTGACATTATGGGCAGTTTTCCTGACTTTGGTGTCTCATTATTTATGTGAAAATATTGTTAATAATGTGCCAGGGCTGGTATTTGACGACTTCCTGTAAGAACTGTGGGGGTAAAATACTACCTATTTCACACCATTGTGAGTGCGCATGTAAATAAAATTCCCCCAATGGTGCTATCTGTGGCATCTGACGTTGTTCTGGCTCTACAATTCTCGTATCATTTTATCAAAATTAGTGCTTGGGATTATGTGTGGGTTTTATTCTCTCATGATTGATGAGATAATCCGTGTAGGGGATAAGCTCATTTTTGATGCATGCCAAAACTGGTAACGAAGGAATGTTTTATATAATAAAATATTGCTGAGCTAGACTGATTCATGTATTCTCATTTGCACAGTTTTCTGAGGGGCATATTCAATTATGTTATTACACTTCGTGTTTAATGCTTAACAGCAAATTTCTTCCAGCTTACGACAAATTAAATAAATTGCTACAAGTGTTCTTGCTGGTGGTCTGTCTCTTCTCTTAAAGCACAGCACAGATTAACTTATTTGTTTATACTGAATTGTTGTATAGGCTTGTTGACTTCCAAAATCAAAGATTCTGCAACCTGGAGGTGGCAGCTCTATAAAGGTAGTGGATAGCTCAAAAATACCTTCTTGTTTTTTTATAATTATAATTACTTTATAATTTAAAAACCCTGGGGGACTAGGGAAGCATTGGCACCCCTGTCGGTGTGTGTAAGGTTGCAAAACGGATTCAGCATGCATACTTGAAGAGACTAATGTGATATCGAGTCCTAATGTTTTTATTTTATTTAAATGGAACTGCTTTTCAGGATCTTGGGTCCTCCCAAAATATCTTCCCCCCTCAAAAAAAACCCCCATGAATCTCTGAAAAAAGCAAACACACAGTAGGAATAGCATTGTAGGAATAACATTTCCACAGTTAAAATCAACATACAGTTGAAAATTCTTTACATATATAAAAAAACAGAGCATCAAATAGCAATAATGACATAAGCTACAATCTCTTGCAAAACCCCCATGAATCCCCAAATATAACCAAAGCATTCCTCATTCCTCAAATCCAAGCTATCCTGGCTTGCCTTAGCCCAGACAGATGGGGGGGGGTATAAATAATAAAAAAAATATTATTATTAATTATTATAAAAGCAGATTGAAAAAGATTTTTTAAAGGAATTGTTTGTTTGTTTGTTTGTTTATATGCTGCCCACCTCACTGTCCAGAAATCAAGGAGGGAGACACCTTTATCTTGGGCAAATGAGTTCAATAGACAAAATACGTTGGTTGGTGCCTCCACTCCCCACTTCCTATCCCTAGCCTGGTCATATTCAGTGATATCACAGGGTACCTCTGTGGCTGCTTGAAGGCCCAGGTAGCGTCATATGTGCATAAGCAGTCCTTCAGGTAACTTGGGCTTTAAATGTCATGAAACAATTTAGAAATCTTCCTTAGAACCGCCCCGAATATTCTCAAGTTCACAGCTTCAGTTAGAAACCGATGGGATAG
Source organism: Podarcis pityusensis (assembly GCF_964106645.2). Lineage (NCBI taxonomy): Eukaryota > Metazoa > Chordata > Lepidosauria > Squamata > Lacertidae > Podarcis > Podarcis pityusensis. The sequence continues at coordinate 16,670,185 of NC_138035.1, forward strand.
AAAATATGATTGTACATAACATTTGCCCATTTGTAGAATCCTGCTGGTCATTGTTTCCATAGCATTCCCACCACCACCTTTAGCCACATGAGTGATGGCACCATCTCTATGGTGTCTAGAGTGGCAGCTCCTTCAATAATGCCACCATGGTTATGAAAAGCCTCCCTCGCCCCCTGCTGGTATTCAGCCGTGTTTTTCTAAACTTCCTAACAGGTCACCAGCTTACTGTTTTAGGCAGTGCCGTATTTACATATAAGCTAAACAAGCTATAGCTTAGGGCCACACTCTCTTGGGAGCCCCAAAAACAAACCTGGATGTACATTTCCAAAATATAAGATAAAAAACAAATAAAATAAAACCTACATACAGTTAGAGCTTAATAATTATTTCACAATTAAAATATTTCTTCTTAATTGTATTTCACTATTAATATACAGTACTACTTCTTAAATGTATTTCAGTTCAACAATTACTTTGATAAAATACATATTTTGTTATGTGCAAATAGCTTTAGATACCTATTAGGTCCATAAATTACCACATAGCATATATTCAACACACACAAAAAACAGTGACAATTTGTTGTTGACAAAGGACAGCTGGACATACAAAGGGCCCCATCACCTTCAGTAGCTTAGGGCCTCATCAAACCTAAATCTGGCCCTGGTTTTAAGCAGTACTTGCTATGATTAGAATTGTACACTTCCTTGCGTGTCTGGCCCTAGATGTGAGGATCTTCTCAGCCATGTGGACCACCCTCATACTTCATGGTGGTCTTATCTGGTTACACCACGAGGGTGCTGGACTTTACTTTAACAGTAAATAGCAGACAAGACAAAAAGACGAGCCTTCTGGATCAGGTCCATGGCACATTTAGTCCCAACATCTCGTTCTCTAGGTGGACAACCCGATGTCGGCAAGCACCACCCAAGCACAAGAGCACTGTCTCCTCATGTGTTTCCCATCCAGTGGTCTTCAGAAGTGTTACTGCCTCTGAACGTTGTTCTCTCCAACTCCTATGAACTAGGGTTGCCATATCTTGAGCCACTGCCAGCCCAAGCTGGGGAAAGAAGCATGCAGGCGAGCGGGACCGCCACTGCACCCGCACGCCTCTTTCCCTGACTCGGGCTGGCAGCAGCCACGGCGTGCAGAGCCGCCCAAGTCAACCCCCCCCCAATAGAAATTTTAAAAGACATAAGACAATTGTTCATGTATCCTACCACAGCAGCAAGAATTATTGTAGTGAGGAAGTGGGAAAACAAAACAATACCGACAATTACAGATTGGCAGATACTCATGTTAGAATATTTACAGCTAGAAAACTGACGGGAAGAGTTAGAGGAGTATTGAACCAGAAAATATTTGGAGAATATTTAAGGATATATAAGATCATATTGTACCAACCACACCATATTAGCAGAACTTGAGTGATACTTGTAAACACAACAAATACCGTCTGTGGAGTAGACGGGAACAATATTAAAGAATATAAAACTGTGCAAAAAACCCAATAGTATAAACAGTACAATGAGAATGATTGGAAGACTCGTTTTGTCGGAAGTCTTCTTTATTTAAGTGTTTATTTAAGTATTAATTAGGAAGATTAAGTTTTTTTATGCACGTAAATCTGCTTTTTCTTCTTTCTTCTTTTCTCTTTTCGTAATTGTTTTTTCTTTAATTTTCTTTTTGTAGTATGAGATTGTAAATTCTTTGTATATGTGTGTACCGGTAATTTAAATTAATAAAGATTATTTAAAACAAAACAACCCCCCCCAAAAAAAATCCCCCCCAACCCAGACATCTCCTTTAAAAATGTAAATATCTGCCAGGATCAATATGTTGCCCCCCCCACCAAAGAGGACATGTCCGGGTTTTCTTGGACATATGGCAACCCTATATGAAAGGTTGCTTCTCAGCACCCACCATTTTGTTTTTCCGCACAATGGCCTGAATACTTGCATCGTCCAGGATATTGTGAGGGGAAAATAAACTCACAACTGACAGACAAATGGTCCCTGCTGGAGTTCAGCGCTTCTTGGTGCAGTGAGGGCAGACAGCAGCATGGCTAAGCCTACAGATGCTGTGTGTTGGCGCCAGGCCTGTTAACTTGTATATGGCAAAAAATAAATGTTTGAAATGGGGCTGCTTGAAACCTGCCCTTCTTGCTGCTTATCTCTCAACATGCCGATTCTGAAGCTCTCTCAGCAAAGGTCTATTGATTGTGTTCCTTTGAACGCCGGACATGCTTCTGAATTTTGCCGAAAGTGAGATTCCAGGCAAATTTGGAGTTTCCTGCTAGCAGGAGCCCTCATGCCAGTGCTTACACTAGGGTACAACGCCTGAGGAATTTTGAGAGCGCCAGTATTTTGCTAAGAGTAGTGAAACTTCTCCACACCTCCCCGGAGAAGGGAAGAGTGCTTCATCTTTGCATTGTTTTATAGACTTTTTTTTCCTAAAGCCCAACTGCTCGGAATGAAGAAATAGAAAAAGATCCGCTGTATGAATTGCTGAAGACCAAAGACAAAACAATGACCGAGGAATGGTGCAGATCTGGTGTGAAGAAAGCGTTGGGCCCAATTTCTGCACACTTCAGTCAAACAGCCCAATAAGGTCACCAGGAGGGCTGGAAAAGTCCTCTGTTGAGTACATGGATAAGTTTTAAAGTTCAGTGAGGGGGGATGGGGACCAGGAAACTTTCTTTAACAAAAAAAATCAAATGGCTGGAATAATTTTCTTCATTTATTATGAAATCTAGGAAGTGAAAAACTAGGCTGCTCCTATGGTCTGGTAAAAAACCCAATAATTATGTGTGACTATAAAATTAAGCACATAGTTACTTGGTAAGTAAACAATTGGTGATGCAATAGTATTTAAATAGTGGATCAGGCCAGGGAGATTGTACAGCTATTAAAGGTAAGGGGACCCCTGACCATTAGGTCCAGTCGTGACCGACTCTGGGGTTGCGACGCTCATCTCACTTTATTGGCCGAGGGAGCCGGCGTACAGCTTCCGGGTCATGTGGCCAGCATGACTAAGCCGTTTCTGGCGAACCAGAGCAGCGCATGGAAACGCCGTTTACCTTCCCGCAGGAGTGGTACCTATTTATCTACTTGCACTTTGAGGTTCTTTTGAACTGCTAGGTTGGCAGGAGCAGGGACCAAGCAACGGGAGCTCACCCTGTCGTGGGGATTCAAACCGCCAACCTTCAGATCGGCAAGCCCTAGGCTCTGTGGTTTAACCCACAGCGCCACCCGCGTCCCACTGTACAGCTATTAGGACTGTCCATATTCAGCACTGATGCAATTGTAACCATGAGATCCTTGAGTTCAAGATAACCCCGGAATCTCATGTGGACATCTCTCTCATTTTAAGTCTCTCTCTGTCTGTTACAACGAAAGCCCAGCTGCCTTTGTGCATTTGTGCAACAACCAGCTGTTTGTGGAATGTTAAAGTCGGCCTGTGCAGGGTATGCTTGAATGAAAGAAACCCAAGGTTTGCACTCAACAAAGTCGCCATGCTTGCACAACGATTTTTGCTCATGCATTGTAACATCTCCTCCCCTGTCTGCTCCCCCCCTGGATTTTGCTCTTGGTTTTTCCCCAACCCCCAGAACAGATCTGAGTTCATGGGGGAGAAGGAGGCAAGAATCCCTGCTGCATACGCAGAAGTTGTTGGAGAGGTGAAAGGACTTTGCTGAACGCAACCCATAATTTCTACCTGAGCTTTGAAGCCTGGTCTGTAGGAGATCTCTTAGAATGCTGAGAGGGCTATTGATTCAGTGCTGTTAAACTTTCCTAGGCAAGAAAGAAAGGAAAAATGAGATGGTCTTGTTGCTGCCTTGGTGTAGCTTTTTCAGGAGAAGGTGCTGAATGTGAATTAAGGGAAGGAGCTCGAGTCCAAGTACTGGCAATAGAACCATGATAGGAAGGGATTTAACTTTTTAAAGTCTTGTACTACATAGGGTTTACCCAATGTCTTACTACTGTCTTCCCCTCCTCTGTCAACTTTTCAAAAATGAAGACTGCATCATTTCAATTTAGTTGATAGTTTTGATGGATGAGTTGCTCCTGAACATTGGATTTGTGGGAATGTTCAGGGAGGCAGGAGAGGGTAAATTGTTTAATGATATCCTTCCTAACTTGCGCTAGCAAGTTCTATGTCTTAGCAGAGCTTAAACATTCCCCTTTAAACGCACAGTGGTTTGCTTGTTGCAGGCTCGTCTGACCCTCTTTATATAAGATTCCTGGTAAGATCCCTTCTTGTCCCTCTTAAAAGGAATATACACGACAATCTTATTAAAGTGAATATAAAAGTAGTTTACTCACATTCATTCAGTTCACAGTTAGATCCCTGAAGGCGGACTTAGGTTACAAAAGTATATATACATGTGGAACTATTCCATAAGGGAGTTAATCCCAAGTGACTGCAGACAGGCAGTCACTTCTGCTCACACACAGAGAAAAACAAAATGGAGAAGAGAGGAGCAAAAGAAGATGGTGTGCTCCTCTTCCCCAGATTAGGCCACACACACACTCTAGTCACATGCAGAGGATGTTTGTCCCAGATCAGGAGGAAACAGGAAGTTTTCTCCTGGCTGGTACAAAGCATCTCCTAGCATGTCCATTCTACGAACGTTGTACTTGACTGCTATGTGTTTCATATCCCACAGGATTATTACTGTTTTTTTATATTTTTTAAAAAACAAACTATAGGTTGCAAATGTGCCATTAAGGGGCATTCATTCCCATGCATGAGGCAGGGTAAGTAATGCTTCTTCTGAGGTGATGCCTGCTCTAACACATGTACCTCCCCTCCATGAATATGCATGCAACCAATTAAAAACCTGTACAATTTATTTTTATTATGGTGACAGTCCTCCTTAAGATGTTTTACTTATTTCCCAGGTTCCAGTACTAAAAGCTTACCTACCTTTTTTATTTGGGAAAGCCTTTGGCCCAAACTCCTAGTCACTATTGCCCACTGCAATGGACTCTTAAATATGTTTGACTGCAATATTCTTCCCAGTTTCCCCCCTCTCTTCATTTCCTCTCCTCCTCCTCTTCTACTTTGGAAGCCTCTTGAGGCAGAGACTTGATCCCCACCCATTCTTTTGTAACTAGCACTGTCTCAATAGCTAAGCCGTGCACACAAAAACAAGAGGCCTCTCTTTACGAATTCTAAACTAAATATCAGGGCATTGCAAAATTCTATAATTCTGGATCTACTAGTTGTGTGTGTGCGTGCGTGCGTGTGCCCCAAGGAACCCATTTCCTCGAAATGTATGCTCTTCCTTCTGCATGGAAAACTGTGTCCGAACCCCTCCATTTTCAAAAGACATTTGTGATATGGCAAGGAAGACGTGACTGTCGTCCCAAGCAAAAACGCGTAAAAATGCATAGTGCCCCCCCAAAAAAAAATTCCTGACCCAAGTATTGAGTGTTTCTGTGCTCTGTTTCTATTTTGGACTTGCTGTTATGGAATGCCTGGAGAAATGTTGTAATTAAGTGAGGTCTCCAATCCCAGGATTTTGTTGCCTGTCATATATGAAATACTTAAAAGTGGTTTTTTAGCTCCAAGTGACTGAGCAAAAGAAGCCAGGCTTAAAGAAAATTAAGCTTTGGTATGCAACCTGACAATCACGTAATACTTGGGTATTGCTGCTCTCCGTTTCCCTAAATTACAAATCAGCTGGTGGGATAGGAGTGGAGTTTTTCCACCCCACCACCAAGTTGTGAGAGAGCCTTAAAAACCAGTGAATGTGTTGCTTTCAAGACAGGCATATTATATGGGGTGGGACGATGACCCCGGTGTGCTGTATGGGCAAAATCCCAAGCTCACTTTGTTTTTTTGTTTTTTTTTGGTTTTTTTAAATAATTTTTATTAGAGTTTCAAAGAAGTTACAAAAAAGAGAAAAAGAAAAGGAAAAAGAAAAGAGAAAAAAAAGAGAGCAGAAAATACAAAATACAAGAAAATATAAACAATTAAAAACATTTCCATCTTTCCATGTCTTCTCTTTCATTTACTTGTTTCCCTCACCACCTCACACCTCCCTTTTTTGTATTCTAGTTCAGTTAAATATTTCAGCAAATCCTTTCCGCTTGGATTTTATCCTAATAAATTATCTTAGTGTACTATAATTTTACATTCTCGTTTCACCACTTAAAAAATCAATTTTTACCTAATCTTTTATATCATTTCTGCTAAAACCACATTGCTTCATTCCAACATCCTTCTAGCATTCCTGGATCTTGCAATGTTTCTGTAAATAAATTTTAAATTTTTTCCAATCTTCTTCCACCAACTCTTCACCTTGGTCTTGGATTCTGCCAGTCATCTCCGCCAGTTCCATATAGTCCATTACTTTCATCTGCCATTCTTCCCGAGTGGGTAAATCTTGTGTCTTCCATTATTTTGCGATGAGTATTCTTGCTGCTGTTGTTGCATACATAAAAAAAATTCTATCCTTCTTTGGCACCAATTGGCCGACCATGCCCAGGAGAAAGGCCTCTGGTTTCTTCTGGAAGGTATATTTAAGTACCTTTTTCATTTCATTATAGATCATCTCCCAGAAAGCCTTAATCCTTGGGCACGTCCACCAAAGGTGAAAGAATGTACCTTCAGTCTCTTTACATTTCCAACATTTATTATCGGGCAGATGATAGATTTTTGCAAGCTTGACTGGTGTTATGTACCACCTGTATATCGTTTTCATTATATTCTCTCTTAAGACATTACATGCCGTAAACTTAATACCTGTGGTCCACAACTGTTCCCAGTCAGCCATCATGATGTTATGTCCAACATCTTGAGCCCATTTAATCATAACTGATTTCACCGTTTCATCCTGAGTATTCCATTTCAACAGCAAGTTATACATTCTCGACAGATTCTTAGTTTTTGGATCTAACAATTCTGTTTCCAATTTTGATTTCTCCACCTAAAATCCCAAGCTCACTTTGTGACCTCTCTAGTTAAAAGTGATGCAGGAAAGTTTTCTGCCTAAGACCCTGGAGAGTCTCACTGTCATTGTAGAAATTTCTGGGCTAGGTGGGCGAACAGCTTGACTTGGCATAAGGTACCTTTCTGTGTTGCATTTGAGAGGGAAGGACCATGGCTTCGAGCTTAACCACACATACCGTTCCTTCATGCTTTCCAGGCACGGCTTGCACTTTAACGTTTCTTACCCAAGCATCCTTTGTTTTTGCTCTAGGGCTTTCCCTGTGAAAATCTACTCTTTAAAGCTGAATCAGAGCAAACAGCAATCTGCAAAAACCCCAAATAGCCATTTGCTTCAATTCAGCTTTAAAGAGTGGGTTTTTTGTGGGGAAAGCTCTGGAGCAAAAACCAAGTGACATGGAACTTTAAAGTTTAGACCTCTGCCTGGAAAGAGCAGGGGAAAAGGCAAGTGTGGATAAGCCTTTAGTGGCAGAACACATGACTTGCATGCGAAACATCTCAGGTTCAAGCCCTGATAGTGCTGGGAAATATTCCCTCTCCGAAACCTTGGAGAGTTATTGGCAGACCAGTGGTAGGAAATCTCAGGTGGAGGGCTGAACGCCACCCTCCAGACCTCATGAGTGTTTTTCCCCTGATTGAAATATATCCTTGAAATTCCTCTTACTTGTTGGGTGGGGAGGGGTGTATGTGTGCATGTGTGTGAAACCACACTGGCTGTTGTGTGGCTGGAATGTAGCATACAGGTAAAGGTAAAGGACCCCTGGACACTTAAGTCCAGGCGACTATGGAGTTGTGGTGCTCATTTCGCTTTCAAGCTGAGGGAACCGACGTTTGTCCACAGACAGCTTTCCGGGTCATGTGGCCAGCATGACTAAACCACTACTGGTGCATGGAACCGTGACGGGTGCCAGAATGCACAGAAATGCCATTTTAGCTTCCCGCCACAGCGGCACCTATTTATCTACTTGCACTGGTGTGCTTTTGAACTGCTAGGTTGGCAGAAGCTGGTACAGAGCAACGGGAGCTCACCCCGTCACATGGATTTGAAACGGCGATCTGCTGATTGGCAAGTCCATGTGGTTTAGACCAGAGTGCCACCCATGTCCTTTTGTAGCATGCAATGAAAAGCTAAGTGTTGCAATTCCCCCCTCCCCCACCAGCTTTGCCCTTGGCCCCGTCCACCATTGTCCTGTGGCCTGTGGAAGACTACTCATGAGGAAACACAGCTCTCAGGCCAAAAATGGCTCCTGAACCACATTTGTAGATAGTCCTGAGCTAGGTGGACTTGAAGCTTTTGAGAACATAAGAAGCACCTGCTGTGTTAGACCAGTAGAAGGTCTCATCCAACATCTTGTCCTCACAATGGCCAAACAGATTGATGCCATGGGGAAACCCGCAAGCAGGCCCTCAAGAGCACTCTCTCCTCTTACTTGATGTAAGACACCTTTCTAGACTTCTAAGCAGTTTTGGGACTGAATCTGTCAAGGAAATTGGGCACTGCAGAAGACCTAGCTGACTTTGCAGGGGGAAAGTGCATTCTGCTCTTTAGGAAGTGAGCTTTCCTTGTGCTGCTGAGATTGCACATTTTGAAAATGTAGCAAAAACCGGGGGCTGGATTGGGGCAAGTAGGAGTTGCCAAACAAGTGAAAAGTCCCGGCCAGTGTGTGTGTGTGTGTGTGTGTGCGCGCGCGCCTGTATGTGTGTGCCCAAATATCCCTGCCTGTATAATAAAAATGAAGCAATCTTGTCTCCTTTATTACAGGAACAGCTTTCACGTTTTGTAAATGGGGATATTGTTTCACTTAAAGGGCATCAGATGGAATTTGTGCCTTAAAGCAAGTTATACCATATTATAAAATCTTGGTAGTAATCTTTTATGGCTTAAGCAGCAAGGTAAATCATCGGTTGCCGAGGAGGCCGACTGAACTGGAGAGGCATTGAACATCACAGAAGTGCTTAGTGAATTGAATTCTTGGCTTTGGTATTGGGTGGGGGCAGAGAGGAAAACTCCTTGCTTTGACAGATTAGCCACCTTAGTCAGTAGAAGTGTGTGTGGTTGGGTGGTGGGTGGGTAGTGCTGTACTAAAATATGCCTGGCAATTTTTCAGAACTTTTCTTCCCCCATAGCAGAGGCTTCCATTTTTCCACCTCTTTTGCATGATGCTTGGGAACTTGGGTGGGTGCATCTGAGCTTACCTTATCCTTGAGAGGTGGCCAAGAGCAATGCATGTGTTTACCCTTCTATGAAATATTTCTCCACTGCTCTGTTGCCTGCCTGTGGTTCCTGATGTGAAAAAGCTCTGTGGGAGGCTGGCTACTGAGGGCAGGAGAATGGTAGCCTCATTTATTTCATTTGATCATAGAATTGTGAAGTTGGGAGGTACCACAAGGGTCATCTAGTCCAACCCCCTGCAATACAGGAATCTTTTTATCCAACGTGGGGCTCAAACCAACAATCCTATGATTAAGAGTCTTATGCTCTAGAGCGCTAAAATCGAGATGTGGAAATATGGAAATAACGGCGAGAGGCAGGATTGAGATTTGGAGATACAGTGGTACCTCGGGTTAACTACTTAATTCGTTCCGGAGGTCCGTACATAACCTGAAACTGTTCTTAACCTGAAGCACCACTTTAGCTAATGGGGCCTCCTGCTGCTGCCGCACTGTTGGAGCACAATTTCTGTTCTCATCCTGAAGCAAAGTTCTTAACCGGAAGCACTATTTCTGGGTTAGCGGAGTATGTAACCTGAAACGTATGTAACCTGAAGCATTTGTAACCTGAGGTACCACTGTATGCTTCAAGGTCCAGACTATGGGAAGTCCCCCAAATTAATAATTATAACTTGTAAGATAATTTGATCTTTTTAATTTTTTATTGGATTATGATTTGATATGTTAATTGGATGTTTTTTATTGGAAAATTAATAAAAACGATTTAACAAAAAAAGAGTCTTATGCTCTACTGACTGAACTATCCCACAGGAAACTCCTCGTTTTTCCTTTTTAAAAAAAATTCTGCACAGATTTGTTGAAATGTAAAAAAAGGAACACATTCGCTTAAATAAGTTGTTTGAGGCATGCTGGGTACAGTGGCTGAGGAAGCCGCTTGGGCACCTGGGGGGGGTGCCCAGGGGCGGGGCGAGCTGCCCATAGGGACAGGGTGCACTGTGGGGCCTCTGGAGTCTGCCTGCCTCCTCCCAATCAGCCGCCCTACAGCTGGGGGGGAGGCAGCGGGTGAACTGTTTGGGCAGCGTGGAGAGATGCGTGGCTCAGGTGCGCTGCATTTTGTCACCCCAGAATTTTGTCACCCCCCCCAGTGGTAACACCCAGGTCAGCCTGCACCCACCGCACCCCCCTTTCTCCACCCCTGGCTGGGTAGCACTGATAGGGTAGACCAGCTGAGGATGTCACATGTTTTTCCAGAGGCACAGTCATCTAGGGTGGTTGTGGAATACAGATCGCTGGGGATTTGCAAAATGCAAGAAAAGACACTCAGAAATGCTCCTTGGCAATGCCAAAATTAAGGCGAAAGGCAAAAGAAACTCTGCATCCCACCCATGAGAATTTCATTATTTCACTGCTGCTGACAAGGGATTGGAAAGGTACAGGAGAAATTCCATTTTTAACAGATGCTGTGGGTTAAACCACAGAGCCTAGGACTTGCCAATCAATCAGAAGGTCGATGGTTGAAATCCCCGCAATGGGGTGAGCTCCCGTTGCTCGGTCCCTGCTCCTGCCAACCTAGCAGTTCGAAAGCATGTCAAAGTCCAAGTAGATAAATAGGTACTGCTCCAGTGGAAAGGTAAACAGCGTTTCTGTGCGCTGCGCTGATTCACCAGAAGTGGCTTAGTCATGCTGGCCACATGACCCGGAAGCTGTACGCCTGCTCCCTCAGCCAATAAAGCAAGATGAGCACCGCAACCCCAGAGTCAGCCACGACTGGACCTAATGGTCAGGGGTCCCTTTACCTTTACCTTTATGCCGAACCTTCCCATCCCCATTCTCTTAGCCAGCTGCAATCTCATTGGCTCACCAGCACCTACTGATCTTCATCGCTGAAACCCACTCTGAGAAGAAGGTGCGCAATAATAAAATGAACCTTCCTTGTGGCCCAAATGTGGCCCTCTGCAGTCTCTAGCTGCACATGCCCAGAGGCATGTGTGATGAGGCTAAGTGAGGCTTGCAATGGAGCCTGGGATGCAAATGTTCTTGCCAAACAGGACTGGCATGATTTTTCTAGGATCCAAAATCCTAGATGTGCTGAAGGAGCAAAGAAAAGCACTAAAGCAAGAACAGACAACAGATCCTATGGTCAGCAACGTACACAAGAGCTGGAAAGTGTGTGCTCATTCAGCATCTTAAGACTTGGGATTGGCTAGTTTTCTGTATATCCAGTTAAATATCTTTTACCACCAGGAGCTGCAGTTTTACACCCCTCAGTGGGTTTTGCTTTACGCTTACAGTGTGCATGAATGAGCATGGGTGGGGCTTGTACCCAGGAAGGGGTGAGCTTCAAGGATCTGGTGACAGATGTAGGTAGAAAATGAAGGAATATCTGAGGAAAGCAGATAGGTGTGTGGATCCTGGTTTGATAGCTAAAGTATTGACCCTAAAGGCAGAAAATGGGCAACTCCTTCATTCTCTAGCCTGTTCTGTTCTGTTCTGTTCTAACAACTTAATCAGAGCTGACCTATTTGTAAAATTCACTAGAGTTTAGCGGATTTCTTGTGCATTTGCAGGAGGCAAAGAAAGTTGAATCAACTACACTCTGCTTTTGAGCCTGGGTACGTCTTGCTATCTTAGCACATGAAAACATTTGGAGGCAATAAAGACATGGAATTCTCTTCCTTCCCCCCAATGTCATCTTTAAAAGGTCCTTTATAAAATTCTAAGGGTTACACACACGCACAAACCTCAGGTGCACACTGCTGGTTGGCTTAATTCTTTGGCGAGCTGTGTCTTAACCACCTGAATTCCTGTAGAGCAAAGTCAGATTCCTTCCTATTAAGAGTGATGCCATTCCCAAGGTAGCAATTTGTGACCAATTAGACTGGCTAATGCGAGGCGCAAGCAATACAAGCACTGGGTATCTTTGTAGATGGTTAAAAAGACTTGTGCTATCAAGTCTCTGCCTCCTACCTCGTTTTCCTTTTAGGCTTGATGGATTGAGAATCTTTTGTTCAAAATCTTTCCTTTCTTAGGTGAAGGGATTTGTCTAGATGGAAGAATTTCAGTCTTGCGGGGGAGACTACTTGATCTGCAGTGCTTGAAATCTCAGAGAGTTTCCCCTAAACCCTCTCTAGCAGACCCCTAAACCCAAGCCAATGCCTTCTAGATGTTGTAGGATTTCAACTCCTATTATTGCCAGTCAGCTTGGCTAATAGTCAGGGGTGATGTGTTGAGGGGCTGTAGTCCAGCAACATTTGGAAGGTGCTGGGTTCAGAAAGCTGGTACGCAGAGCTGCTACTGCTTCTGGCAAGGCTCTGACTTTTCCTTAAATCGACTTCTAAACTGGAAAGTTATCCAGTGTTTTTGCCCTTGCCTTACCTCGTCTTGATGATGAAAAATGCCACGTCTCACCATACTTTGCATTTAAGAGTAAGTCCAGCACTTCATCTGTAAGTGAACACTATGGCTGGGTGATATCTGGTTTTCAACATCGTGGTATATCACCAGCTAAACATCATGATATACTGATATATCACAATGTCTAAAATAAAGATGGAGCTATGGGCTGGCCTCATGCCCCCCCCCCCCCCGCATTGTGATTTTTGCATAGCGCACACACACACACACAGAGAGATTCGCAATATATAGCCAGGTCAAAAATGATGAAATTGACATTACAATGTGGACTTCAAACCAGTTTTGGACGATATATATTGATATATTGCCCAGTCCTAGTGAACACTCGACAAGAAAAAGCAGGAGTTGGAAATCTGTAGGTTTGCAAAACTACTAAATACATACATAAGCAAAAGTATCCCTAATTCAGGATGAGAGAAGGAGAACTTCATGAGGACCATGTGTGCTCAGTAGGCACCAAAATGTGACTGGCTGTTTCAGGGTAGGGGAATGTAAAACCAGGATGGAGGGAGAATGGAACAGTATGTCCTGGAAAGGGCATGGCTGGCTGGCTGGCTGGCTGGAACTGTGAGCTGGAGCATTCTTGCCACATCTTGCTTGCTTAGTCTGAACAATGTTGATAGATTGACCCCTTAAGACCGAGGTTTAGGGGCAAGCTGCCCTGTGCAGTTCCTCTTTAATGCTTCCACTGCAGCCATGCTGTGCACCTTTTTAGATAAAGGGGAGATGGAAGGAACAGGAAGACACTCAAAAGTGCAGAGAAGAGGAAGTGATGTAAAAGATTCAGGTCTGCATCAAGAATACAAGAAAATTGTAGAAGAAGTTTGTGAAAAGAAGGGTCACTTGCCATGTGAGGCCAGGAATGAAAAATAGAACAATGATTTAGGGATTTAGGGTAGTGCAGGCATGCCACCTCGTTATCAATTAATGCCTTGAGATGGATTGCAATGGACTGTATGTAAATGCTTGTATAATGATAATAAATACTCTCCCCCATTGCCCCCTTTATTTTAGAGTGACATTCCCTTTGTGAGTATATTAGAAGGTTTGATGACTTGAATGGTAGATGATCCCAAGGCCATGACCAGTAACACGTCCAGGTGAGAAGTTGATTGTGCCACAATCCATTTGAGCGTCGAAAGTGCCTTGTGCATGCTACTACAATCTATTCCCTTTCATCATTTTTGATGTTGTTTGCTAGTCCCCAAGGACTAATAAAAACCCACATTTGCATAATGTGTTCTTCATGATCAATGCAGCCGCAGAATTTGAAGTGGCATGTTGGTTTGGTATTAAAATTCTGTACAAGTGTGCACAGCCCTGTTGAAAAGTTTGCAGGGGTGATTTTTGGATTTCTTGCCTGTGTGAATGTTGGTCATGGAAGCACTAGGCCAATGTGATTCCTCTTTCAAGGAAGCTACAAGAATGGATTCAGGTGGCGCTGTGGTCTAAACCACTAAGCCTCTAGGGCTTGCCGATCAGAAGGTCAGTGGTTCGAATCCCCGCAACGTGGTGAGCTCCTTGGTCCCAGCTCCTGCCACCTAGCAGTTTGAAAGCATGCCAAAAAGTGCAAGTAGATAAATAGATACCGCTCCGGCAGGAAGGTAAACAGCGTTTCCATGCGCTGCTCTGGTTTCGGTGTTCTGTTGTGCCAGAAGCGGCTTAGTCATGCTGGCCACATGACCCAGAAAAACTGTCTGTGAACAAACACCGGCTCCCTCAGCCTATAAAACTAGATGAGCGCCACAACCCCAGAGTCGTCTGTGACTGGACTCAACTGTAGGGTCCTTTACCTTTACCTTTTACAAGAATGGCAGAGAAAAGGGAGCTGGAAAAGAACATCTTGCTCTCTTGGCAAAAGGTGTTAATAGAATTTTTTGTACTACTAGCATTCAGTACTTCCACCAGCCCCAGTAAGCATGGCCAATAGGCAGGAATGATAGGGGTGGTAGACTTTAGACATCTCAGGGGCATTGGCTACTAGTTCTATAAGAGTATAAAAGAGTATAGCAAGAGTTTTGTTGGGTTGGGTGGTTCCACCTAATCAGGCATCCTGGTTTGCATAGTGGTAGACCTGACATCTTTGTTCCTCGCTGATGGGCTTCCTTGGGACAATAGCCCTCTCATGCTATTGTTCCCCAGCATCTAGAAATCATAGTCTGAGTCGGAAGGGACCTTGGAGGTCGTTAGCCCCAACCCTTTGGTCGGTGCAAGATCTGCAATGCAGGATGCAGCTAAGCCACCCCGAGAGATAACTGAGCCCCACAACTTTCCAGGGCAGAGTGTTTGACTGTACTTACCATGAGAAAGTTTCTCTTAGCGTTCTGTCAAGATCTGCTTCCTTGCAATTTCCACCCACCGGTTCTAGTCCTTCCCTCTGGAGCAGCGGAGAACAAGTCTGCTCCATCTTCTCTTTGAAAGCTGCTCTCATCATGTCTCCCATTAATCTTCTCTTCCCCAGGCTAAACATATCCAGCTCTTTCAACCATCCCTCCTAGGACTTGGCATTCATAGGCATACAGTGCCTCTGAAGACAGAAGAGCCATGTATCCATCATAATTAATAGCTATTGATAGAGCTATCTGCCATGAATCTGCCTAATTGGCTTTTTATATTTGACTATGTTCTTGCAATGAAGGTGGCTGCGTGGTTTTGAAATCAAGCAAAACATACAGTATTTGGAAAGGGCTCGGAAGATGGAACTCATCTCATGGTTGACTATTATTAGTAGTATTTCATTAAATTTTTATAAGGTGTCCAGCCTGCCCATCATCATATGGCAGGCCACCATAGAACAAAACAGTAAAAAGAAAGAAGAAAAATAAAAATGGGCAGTAGCCAACTAACTGATTCTGTTGGTGTGAGGATTTCTGCTTGCACAATAGGTTTTTCTCCCTTTTCTTCCCTCTAAATTTGTTCTGGGTCCCTCCCTCCCCAACCCTCTGGAGCAGATTTGAGGAGGAAAGAAGGTGAGTCAGGTAAGTTCCATCACACAAGCAGAAATCCTTGCCTTGATGGAACAAGTTGGATGTCACCCTATATAGCTGGAAAATAAGGGAAGCCACAGCATGGGTCCACACTAGGGCTGGGCAAAACTGGTTTTCAACAGCGTGATATATCACCAGCTAAACATTGCGATATATAACAATGCCTGAAATAAGGATGGAGCTATGTAGAGGCATTGGCTGGCTTCACGGTTTTCCCCTACATTGCGATTTTTGCATAGAACCACCCAGCCACATCAGGATTCATGATATAATGCCGGGTCAGAAACTATGAAACTGATATCACGAAATGGACTGCAAACTGGTTTGGGACGTTGTATCGCCCAGCCCTATTCCACTCTTTGCAGCAGCAACAGTAGTGCAAAGTACTTGCAAACACCAGCACATAAAGCACCAGTACTGTATTCCACCACACAATAGTCACATTTTTAAACCCAATTTTTGTTTTCAAAAAAGGGGGGGGGTGCGACTATTGTGCAGTGAAAAACCTGAGGCGCGACCAATATGTGAGGAAACAATTTTTATAAATGAACATACTTATGTTAACGTTGATGCTTTTGACCTATGGTGCTGGAGGAGACTCTTGAGAGTCCCATGGACTGCAAGAAGATCAAACGCATCCATTCTTAAGGAAATTAGCCCTGAGTGCTCACTGGAAGGACAGATCCTGAAGCTGAGGCTCCAATACTTTGGCCACCTCATGAGAAGAGAAGACTCCCTGGAAAAGACTCTGCTGTTGGGAAAGATGGAGGGCACAAGGAGAAGGGGACGACAGAGGACGTGATGGTTGGATAGTGTTCTCGAAGCTACCAGCATGAGTAGTGGAAGACAGGAGTGCCTGGCGTGCTCTGGTCCATGGGGTCACGAAGAGTCAGACACAACGAAACGACTAAACAACAACAATGTTAATGTTGCTTCTTATTTGTTACTGACTGTTTTCGGTGCAATCCAAGTCTCTCGTGCCTCTCTCATGGCAGTTTCATCCACCAGCCCACTCCCTTTGCACCTTTGGCTGGTACTGAGAACGCGCGCTGAGAATGCCCTGTGACTATTATACAATGAATGCTTTGAGACCAATTTTAGCCCCCATCCCCCCCAAAGGGTGCAACTATTATGTTGTAAAATACAGTATGTTGAACTGGACCGTTGGTTCATCTAGTTCAATACTGTCAACACTGACTGGCAGCTGCTCTCCGGGGCTTCAGCTGGGTCTATATTTCCCAGCCCTGCCTGCAGATGCCAAGGGTTGAATATGGAACCTCACTACACTTTTTAAACAAGAACTGCAGAAGCCTATTTATGGGAATTACTTGGTATGTTTATCAGTGAGAAGAAGATATAAGGGATTTATTTGTGTCCTCCTGCTCTCTTCTTGCCCCCTGCTTCCCCCCCAACATTTTTAACATACCCTAATCCACCTTTCTTGGGTTTTCTTCCGCCTCACATAATAGTCTATCAGGCTCTTGTTTTGTGAAAAATGTGACAGTGTGTTGTTGGCAGTTTACAAAGCTGCAGCCTTCGGCAATTGTTAATGAGGCAAGGTTCCCCCCCCCCCCGCCCCGTCCAGGACGCAATGAGATTTTTTAGACAGATGAATGCTAGGCGAAGCCTGTCTACCAAAGGCAATGTTTACTGCATGTAATACATATCATTGTTTGTGTCTCCTGTAGTGAAAAATACTTGTGTCGTGCTGTTAAAATGTACTCCTGACAGAACAGTTCTTGCTGTGCTAGGGTCTACTGCTTTAAAAAAAGGGGGGGGGAAATGATATACTGTCAGAAAATACAATTTAAGAAAATTTAACACCAAGGGTAGTCAACCATGTAGGCTACTATTAAGGGGCCAAAAACTCAAGGCCGTAGTTTTTATTGAAAAGGATAGTGTGTGTACATTTGCTGCTAGCTAGTGGGAGGGAGGCTTTTTAAAAAAAAAATACATAGAGAGAGAAAGAGAAAGGTTCTGAGGGACTCGCAGCTTTCACCTGTAAGAAATGAGGGGGAAACAGGAATTCAGCCAGGATTTATTGCAGAAATCTTTCATGGAAATGTGCAGGATTTCTTTTTAAAATGGCTGTGGTTCAGAGGTTTCGAATCGTTTGCTTTCATAAATTGGTATTACTGAATGCCAGGCGTGTGGGCCATGTATAGCTTCGATTCGGATGGGGAGGTGGAACTGGGAACAAAAGCGCAGCGTCTGCTCTTGTAACATTCCAGGTCCCGTGTTTCTGTTGTGCCATTGGAAACTTCTGCATTCACACGCCAGTTTGTTCCATTTCCCTATCAACGTCCGCATTGTGTTTGAGCTTTCACACAAATTAAATGCCAGTTCTGGAATGCTAGTGGAAGTTCGGCTCTCCTTTCAGTGTTAATTGCATGCAGGGGGGTGTCCATTTTTTGAAGCTTATTGCGACAGTGCGACATGCCGGTGTATTGGTCGTAGTATCATAGAACCGTAATAATGATAATAATAATAATAATTAATACTAAAATTTTATTTATATCCCACCCTCCCCAGCCAAAGCCGGGCTCAGAGCGGCTAACAACAATAAAAGTAACACAGCATTCTAAAATCAATTCATTTAAAAATCAGTTCAGTAGTGTTGGAAGGGACCTCGCCTCGAGAGTAATCTAGTCCAACCCCATGTAATGCAGGAAGCACAACTAAAGAATCCCTGGCAGATGGCTACAGAACAACAGAAAATATATTGGTCCTATGGGACCAGAAATGCACAACAAATGGAACTACAGCTTTTGGTGAGAACCAACCAGAAAAGAATCACTGGCAGGGGAAGGAGAGGGAGAACTCTTGATTCTTGAACTTAGGCTGGGCTGCAATGGAAAATGCCTGCAGCAGATCCTAGCAGTTGTGGAGGAAATGGGGTGCGGGTTGTGTGGTCCGCCCCAGGTGTCATCACTGAGGGAGGGGTGACAAAATGACAAAAATACAGTGGTACATCTGGTTGTGAATGGGATCCGTTCTGGAGGCCCGTTGGCAACCTGAAAGGAACACAACCCGCGTCTGCGCGTGCGCGGGTTGCGATTCGCCGCTTCTGTGCATGTACGCAATGTAATTTTGTGCGCATGCGCGAGCGGCGAAACCCGGAAGTAACCCTTTCCGGTACTTCTGGGTCGCCATGGAATGCAACCTGAAAATGCTCAACCTGAAGCAAATGTAACACGAGGTACGACTGTATTAGTTTTTTTTAAAACGGGCTCATGAAACTTTTTAGTTCAGTCAACAAATGTAACAAAACGCGGCTAGCACTGGGCGCCACACCGCAGGGGCCTACAGTGTGCCTGAGCCACGTGCCTCTCCTGGGAGTGACGTGGTGGCTTGGGCACCTTCAGGCTCTGTGCTGCCTGAAACGGCAGTGTGGGGATTGCACCTGCCCACTGCCTCTCCCTCAATGCCCTTACGGCTGCAGGATGTGCGTGCCGCACCAGGCACCTGAGCGGCTAGCTACGCTGGATCCTAGTGGGGATCACTGGCAGCAACAATCAGCTGATCAGTGCTGACTTCAACCCCTGCTTTTGTCATAGACCAGCCTTTCTCGGAAGCTCCAGTTATGAACTCCCAAGTGGAGCTGACCCCATTTAGAGCTTGTATTTGGTGCCAGATTTAAAGGGCATTGTTGAATGATGGGGAAACACTTCAAGGCTCCTGACCATTCTTTTGCAGGTACATATTTAGGTGTCCCACACCAGATGTTGTGTATGATGTCAGGTATGGGGCAGGTGGGCATGGTTTGGAGGGAATTGTGTTGCAGGGCAAATGAGGATCCCTGTCGCGTTTAATTCGGCTTGAGGATCAGAAATTCCTCCCTGCTGATGTAAAACAATCTTCTTCTGGGTGGCAAAACCTGAGGAAGAGTTTTGGTCGTCTCAATCCCACCTCCCAAAATTTAGATCAATGTGATGTGCATATATCATGCGCTCTTGTGTCCTGTGTTTGAATGGCCATTGGTAAACAGGGATATGTACCAATTTCATAGCACTGTTTATAGCTCCAATAGACCTTTTCTACATGCTACAACCTTGGGCTTCAGTGTGTATGGGAATGTGGAAGTGTTTTGAGGGCTGGTTTATAAATAATGTGCCTGCCATGTTTTCCATCCACTCGGTAGATCTGCTGAAGCAGACTGCTGGCTCTGAAAACTTGTGCTGTAATAAACCACTTAGTCTTTAAGGCGTCCCGATGCTCTTTGTCCTTGCGACCCTATCAAAAGGGTGCTGCTCCATATCCTTCTGACAATCCGTATTAAAGTAATGGAGGTTGCCTCTTGACACGGCAAGTGCTGGCTACTCGAGCTTTCTCCCGGCACATGAGCAATGTAATACAAGCGGCATTTCTGACCCGCGGCCGATGCACGTCAAGGGAAATGCACTGCTGGTAATCATGTTGCACTTCCCCTGAACTGCGCAAGTTGGATTATATTGCCGACGCGCATGAGAGCAAACTTGTGTGAACAACTCCTCTGCATTTTGGCATGTTAGGTGGGAACCCGTGTTCACTCAGGGTTGCTGGCAGCCTTGGGAAGGCAAGCCAATAAGATTTGTTTATTTGCAAAGCGTTGGTATTTGCCGTTTCCCCCCGCTAGATTGGCCTGTGCAAGAATACCTTCATTTGCCTTCATTGTTGTCTCTTAAATGGCAGGCTGTCAATTCTGCAACACCTTCAAGCCACTGCATGACTGTGTGGCTTCCTTTTCCAAATATTCAGAATTGGTTATTTTACTTTTGGCTTGAAGGTTTATACATTTAAGTTTTCCCAGTAGTTAAAGAGGGGGAAGAAAATCCTTTAGTTCCCATTTTAATGCTGACCTACCTAATTCACACTTCCTAAAACAAATCAACCAAACATCAATCAACTAAAACATCAACCAAAACTCAGATAACATTGGAAAAGGATGCTTCTCTGAATGTCTTGATACAGTTTTCCACCACACCCACCCAAAATATCATGTGCAGACAAGTTCATATTAAGGAAAAGTGCACACACAAATATTAGACCGAGTGAAAATGAAGGACATAAATGGCATTGTATTAGGGGAGATTGTTTGTGAAAATGCAGACATTGGGTATAACTACAAAAATGCTTACCTGGACTTTTTAAAAATAATAATAATAATAATAATAATAATAATAATAATAATAATAAAATTGCAAATGGGGGTAGAAATGGGAAGATGGGGAAGAAAGAGAAATTGAGAGAATCTGAGGCTGACATATGCATCCATCCCTACCAGAGGATATTTAAATCAGTTGTCTAATTTCTCAATAAAATTACTTGGTAATTGCTCAAAACTGGGTCCCCTCCTTTGTTTTGTTTGCTTACCTTTGAAAACTACTTGGGTCCCCCCCCCCCCCCCCCGTTTGGATAAGTGGATAGAGGGGTGACTTTTTCTACAGGTTTAATTTATCCCATTTCCTTAACTTTGTGGATACGTAAAGGACCTTTCTTCCCAAGTCAAACTGTCTAGCAACCCACCTGTTTCTTCTTCCATTTTGCCCCATTTGCCCCTTACAGCAACAGTTGGGAACCTTTGGCTTGCAGGCCTAATTAGGCCTACCCATTTGGCCCACAATGTGATTTGGCCCCAAACCATGCCCTCCTGCCCGTCATGCAACATAATAATGATGTCAGGCATGGAACAGGTAAACCCGTGGGCTCTGGTGGAAAAGGAAGGAGCTCTGTATTTATTTTCAGGCATTCCTACAATTGAAATATTGAAGTAGCCTGTGGTGGGTTTTAGGCAAAATGGCATAGTGATGAGGACTATGGATTTTTCAAGGATTTGAGCAGAGACACTAGCAAAAGCAATATTCCTTCAACATTTGTTCCAAGCAGAGCCCTGATGTACCCACCCCTGTGAGTGTCCTCTCTCCCTGCCTCAAGTGTCCCAGGTTAAGGGGATGGGCAGCAGTGAGTGCTCCAAAGGCCTTTTGTCAAGCTTGATCCCCTGCTGAAAACTAACATTTTTGTTGTTTCTGCCAGGGCTAATGGGACTGGGAGTCTCTGTTCCATTTCCACCTGAGGAATGAATTCTACTTGGGCCTCTGTGTGGAGCCAGTGTGGTGTAGTGGTTAGGAGCGGTAGACTCCTAATCTGGGGAACCGGGTTCGCATCTCCGCTCCTCCACATGCAGCTGCTGGGTGACCTTGGGCCAGTCACACTTCTTGAAGTCTCTCAGCCCCACTCACTTCACAGAGTGTTTGTTGTGGGGGAGGAAGGGAAAGGAGAACGTTAGCCTCTTTGAGACTCCTTCGGGTAGTGATAAAGCGGGATATCAAATCCAAACTCTTCTTCTCTGATGGAAGGGAAATGGGACAAATCCTGGAGATCTGCTGCCAGTCAGGGTAATTATTATTATTATTATTATTATTATTATTATTTATTTATATCCCACCCATCTGCCTGGGTTTCCCCAGCCACTCTGAGCAGCTCCCAATAGAATATTAAAAACATGATAAAACATCAAAGATTAAAAACTTCCCTAAACAGGGCTGCCTTCAGATGTTTTCTAAAAGTCAGGTAGTTGTTTATTTCCTGGGCATCTGATGGGAGGGCGTTCCACAGGGCGGGCGCCACTACCGAGAAGGCCCTCTGCCTGCACTCAGTACTGAGCTAGATGGACCAGTAGACTAAGTATAAGGTAACTTCCTGTTTGGGGCAAGGGAGAGAAGGGTCATAGTTCCGTAGCAGAACATCTGTTTGCATGCAGAAGGTCTCAGGTTCAATCCTAGGCATCTCCAAATAGAATTGAGAATGTTCCTGGCTGAGCTGCCGCCAGTCAGTTTAGATAAAGCAGAGCTTGATGGACCCAACTGTCTTGATTGAGAACAAAGCTGCTTCTTCCTGTGTTCCTATGAGGTAGCAAAGGCTGGTGCTTTCTGAGCTCTTGAACCAAGTGCTTGCAAGAGCATTTGGTGCGGGTGCTGGGATGCTCCTGCCTTCCTAAAATGGATAAAGTTGTTGGAGCAAAAAAAAAAATGGATAGCAATGTGCCTAACCTTTTCAGTAAGCTGGGAAGTGCTGAAGTCTGTAGAAAAATGTACAGCGAGGCGCCCGTGTGCTGGTCCTCCTGAAGGCGACATGCTTTTCAAGCCTGAAGCATTTGCTCCATTGCAATTGGCTTGAGCACTTTGGAGCATCATGGGTTTGAATGGTAGTTGATTGTCTGCCCCCTGATTAGAGCCTCTTGAGTGTCAATTAAAGCCTAGTGTGAGCGGATTCTGCATCTCTCTTCTCCCTTTATGTGTCTGCCTATGATGAACGTGACTCTCCTTTTCATCTCCAAAATCAGACCCAATCTAGGCACTAAAATTAACTGTGCTTTTAATAAGAGCCAAATTTTAAGGGTGGGGTGGGGAGGGGGAGGCAAACTTGGTAGGTTTCTCTTCCATCCATCTCTTCCTCCCCCCTACCCCACCCACCCCAAAACATCTCAAATCTTGGGAAATAATTAGGACTGCATCTGTGAAGTGCTCTCAGATAAATGGTTGATCTCTCCCCATTTTGGCAAGGAAGTTTGTGCGAATTGTTCTTCTGTAATGCTTTGAGAAGGGGACACATCGTCATCCTAAACTGGGCGGGGACACAAGCTGTAGGCTTAACAAGCAAGAACTTTCAACAGACAGGAAAGTCTCTCCAAGTGAGAAGGCTGCGTATTTTTCTCTGCCTGAGTTCATACTGTATTTGCAAACTAAAATGGGCTGGCAAAATTTTGTGTCAGCTAGTAAGCTATGTAGATTTATATATATATAAAACCCCTCTAAATGTCATGTGACCCTTCAGCCCTATGGATCACCGCTAATTGTCAAGAATGCTGAGTGTTTTAGTCCCAACAAACAAAACTGGTGTAAAAGAATGGAGCTGAGGGCCAGGATCAGAACTTCAAAACTCTTCTTCTGTTTGTCTGCATTGTCTTATCAAGTGGTGGGGGGGGGGGGGGACTTGACCAGTTTCCCTGCTTTTCTTTCCAGATTTCAGATCTAATCAGTTTTAGCCAGGTTTCGATGCATATAAAACTAGCTGACTAGCCTAACACAAGCAAAATGGACAGGGGACGCCACTCTTACCTATAAGGTTGTAGCCTGCAGGAAGTCAACTGGGGGCAAACCTATGGTGATTTTCATATTGCCATTATGTAGCGTTGTCAACCAAACTAGGTTTGACTATAGCCCAAAATTATCTGTTTCCTTTTTCTTTTATTTTGTTCACACTTGGAAACTATAGTTCTGTGAGTAGGAAGGGCTAGGGATCTCCAAAAGGGAATCATTAATACCCTGCTCAGCACATAGATTATTTTGGGGAAACCATGGTAGTTCTATTGGTTTATATTAGTTTTAAGTTTGCGGTATTGGGAATGTCTGATAGAGACTCTCCTCCTGCAAGAGAGGGGAGTGGTTGTGGTCGGGAGCCGGACTCCGCCTCAAGCAGGGGGCGTTAGCCCCCTGCCTCCCACTCACCTGGCTGGCGCCCACACCCACGGGCAGGCACCCAACCAGGTGCCTGCGAGGGGGTGTGTTTAGCAGCCTAAATTGCTGCGGCACCAGCCTTCCGGCCTCACTTTTCATTGTCCCGTCGCGAGTCACCCACCCTCCACTCCCTTAGAGCTCAGGGTCTCAGTTTTCTTTTGGCCTTGCTATGGACCTTAGGTTGGTCGCCCTGGTTGTCCGGGGGGTCTGGTAGGAATTTTTCCATTTGGCATTAGGCTTTTTGGTTTCTTCGCCTACCTCGTAGCAATCGTCACAACTTTTGTGGCATTGGTGGGTAGGTTAGGCATTGGAATAATGTGGTGTGGTGTGTCGAAGGGCTAGGTGTGGCCATCGCCTGCGCTTTCAATTTTGGGTATTCCGTTAAAGGAATCCGGCGGTCGTGTATTCTGTCCGATGCCTGCGTGGCGGGAGGCCATAGCACGACCCTCGGTGACATCAGGGGAGAGCTTATAGTTGGATTAGCATCAACAGGCTCCACCTACAAGTGAATAAACCCCCCTGTTTTAGACTCACCCCTCTCTGAGGGGGTGGAGTCAGCTGACGTAATCCAATGCCTAAGCCAATACCTTTTCACTTGCTGTAATCAATAAAGTTGTGGCCTTTTCTTGCCCATTAACCTTATATCACGTGTCCTTGTGTTTTCATTCCACTATGCGGGGATCGGGTCCTCGAACCACAATTGCTGATACCCAAACATGATGTGTCTACATTATTCATTTTCAGGGTCTTAGCATGCCTTACTTCGTTTCATTTTACCTGCAGAGGTACAATGATTTTGCAATGGTTTCACACAGTGGCGTAGCATGGGGGGGCACAGGGGCAGTTGCTAGGGGGCACAAAATTTCAACATCCAATGCTGCCTCAAGACAGCTTTGTGCTTCCATAGCTGGGCTCCACTGAAAACAGCTTCTCCATGTAAACCAGGAAGTGATCTCTCCTTAGCCGGGAATAGGCAATGTGGTGCCCTTTAGATCAGGCATCCCCAACCTTCGGCCCTCCAGATGTTTTGGACTACAATTCCCATCATCCCTGACCACTGGTCCTGTTAGCAAAGGATCGTGGGAGTTGTAAGACAAAACATCTAGAGGCCCGCAGGTTGGGAATGCCTGCTTTAGATATTGCTAGACTACAATTCCCATCAGCGACCTCAAGCTAAGGGCCCTGTACCTTCCAGATTACAACTGTAATGCTACAACAATTTCAGTATTATTTCTGTCATTGATGGTTAGGGGTATGGAAAACAAGGCCTATGAGGAAACATTGAAGGAATTGGGGGTAATTATCCTGGAGAAAAGATCAGGGTGGAGTGAAAATAATAGAACCATTCCAAACACCTGAAAGACTGCCGTTTAGAAGAGGACAAGGGTTTGTTCTCTGCTGTCCCAGAAATAGGGCAAGACCTAACAGGCTTAAGTTATAGAAAGAAGTTCTAAAATGGAATCATTTTTTCTAGAGGGTGATGAATCCTTCAAACAGAGATTGAAGGATGCTATGACTCTAGATATCAGGCATCTAGTTGGAGATTGGTCAAATTACCCTTCCAACTCTTGAGTTTTTATTTTACTTTTCTGGGATTGTAATTGGTTTTGCAGGCTGCCTGGAAGGCTTTAGGCTGTCTGCACACTATACCTTTAAAGCAAAATCAAAGCACATTTCCCCCCTCAAAGAATTCTGGGCCCTGTAGATTACCCCCCACAGAGCTACAATTCCTAGCAATGCCCAACAAACTACAGTGCCCAGAATTCTTTGAGGGAAAGAATGTGCTCCAAGTGTGTTTTAAAGGTATAGTGTGTACAAAGAACAAGAGTGGGAAGCCAGCATAGAAATGCTTTCAAATAAATTCTGAACGCCTTTCAGTCTTTCAGCTGCAGCTATCCTTGTAACAAGCCAAAGCAGATCCGCTGGAAGACTTAGGATTCTATTTGTCATTGAGGTTTGGGGACAAAGGAAACTGTTAAAATCTTTGCTCAGGGGTGCAAGAATCTATTTTGGGGAGGGAAAAGAACTGAAGGAGCTGTAAGGGGGATCATAGTTCAGTGCCAAAGACCACGCTTTCATGCCAAAAGTCACAGGTTCTGTTTGAGTGGTGAGCAAAACCTTTTTGTGGGATAGGATTCATCTTTGTTATTCTTGCTGGTGAATGGACATTTGTGTTGCTCATATGTTTTGTTCCGTGTTGCAGATTCTAAAAGTTTGGCATTTTAACATTCTGCAAGTCGCTTTGAAACATTTTGTAAAAAGTGGTGAACAAACATAAGGTAAAGGTAAAGGGACCCCTGACCATTTGGTCCAGTCGTGGCTGACTCTGGGGTTGTGGCGCTCATCTTGCTTTATTGGCCGAGGGAGCTGGCGTACAGCTTCCGGGTCATGTGGCCAGCATGACTAAGCCGCTTCTGGCGAACCAGAGCAGCGCACGGAAACACCGTTTACCTTCCCGCTGGAGCGGTACCTATTTATCTACTTGCACTTTGACGTGCTTTCAAACTGCTAGGTTGGCAGGAGCTGGGACTGAGCAACGGGAGCTCACCCCATCACGGGGATTCGAACCGCTGACCTGATCAGCAAGTCCTAGGCTCTGTGGTTTAACCTACAGCACCATCCACATCCCATGGTGAACAAACATAACCAATGATAATAATAATAAACCTCTCCATTTCTGAGACAGTAGACAGGGACAATTGCCAGGGACAGTAGGCAATACTAGGTTAGATGGACACATCATCTGATCTGCTGCAAGACAGCTTCCAACATATGCTCCTTGGTGTTTTTGGAGTCAGCTTGGATAGAAAGAAAAATGGAGACACAAGCGTCCCCAGTGGGAGAGCCTCATCTTCTTGGAGTGCTCTGGTTTCTTCCTTTCCCCCTTATCTCCACAGCAGAGGTTTAACTGTGAGGAGGCAGCATTCAAACACACCCAGAAAGCTGATTCAGCAGCTCATCCAGCGGCTGCTGGTTGCAACTGAGAATAAAGGAAAATAAGGATGTGGGAAGGTCCCTTACAAAGCAACGCACCAGCAAAGGAGGAGGAGCAACCACCAGTTCCTTCCTCTCTTCAGCTACTCAGGTGCACACCTAGATTTTAGCGCCAGTGATCCTGCATTAGAAGCCTGTGCAAGGCAAGCTCTTTAAAAAGGTTAAGGGAACATATTGGATAAAACGCAAAACAAACACCACCCCAACAGCCTTGAGTAGTTTGGAGTGTGCAAAGTAGGTGGCTGATTGATTGATAAAGCATAGTTTCTAGATTAGGAAAATCTGATTAATTTGTATTCTGCTCACAGTGATGACAACAAATAAAATGGAATGATAATTTGGACATAGAACAGCAGCGAGAACAGCCAAGTCAGTGACAAAGCACAATAAAACCAGAGCCAAGTGGGATGCAGCAGACATCCTAAAAGGATGGGGGGGGGGGGACTAAATATATTTTCCGAGCACTGAAAGGATGCTAAAGTCTGCACTGGGTGATCTGCTCTGGAGATAAGACCAGGAGCCACCACTGAAATGACTCTGTCTTGGTTGCTACTGACCCCTAAAAGCAGGGTGATGTTAAGAAAGGCCATGAAGGGGTGTGGGTGTCAACATCCAGGCAAATTCATGGGAGATCAAGAAGTCCTTGAAGTACTTTGCATAGGCCTTTAAATCTCAAATTTAGCTCTGTTTGGACTTGATATCCCACCTTTCACTCCCCTTAAGGAGTCTCAAAACAGCTAACAATCCCCTTTCCCTTCCTCCCCCACAACAAACACTCTGTGAGGTGAGTGAGGCTGAGAGACTTCAGAGAAGTGTGACTAGCGCAAGGTCACCCAGCAGCTGCATGTGGAGGAGCAGAGACGCGAACCCGGTTCACCAGATTACGAGTCCACCGCTCTTAACCACTACACCATGCTGGCTTTGCAAATTGTGTCTGGAAATGGGGCTGGTGTCAGTGTAGCTTCTGTAAAATTGGCATTGTATATTAGCAGCAACCATTCCCAATCTTGTCTGGTCTGTTTTGTACAGCGCCACATGTCACCAGACGTGGTTTTTTTGTAGATTTAGAATTATGGACCACTGGACCTCTGAGTCCATGTTCAGCCTGGGAATTTGTCTTCAAGACCACAACTATTGACTTCTGGGCTAGTACTGATCCTGCAGGCCTTTCACTTACAAATACACTCCTTCTTTTCTCCCACATTTCCTTTGTTTCAACAACCTAATTTGGGGGAGTGGGGTGCGGAGAGTTGCTGTTGCTAAACTGTCAGGAGTAAAAAGCTAATCAGATCACCCCAATACTTACTATCCCTGGATTGGGCAAGAGAATAAGAAGAATGCAAAATTGTTCCTGGCTTCAGCTGTGAAATGTTAAAGGGTGGGTTAAGTCCCAATGACTCTCGATTATTGTTGGAAGTTAATTACAGTGGTACCTCGGGTTAAGAACTTAATTCTTTCTGGAGGTCTGTTCTTGACCTGAAACTGTTCTTAACCTGAGATACCACTTTAGCTAATGGGGCCTCCCGCTGCTGCCGTGCTGCCGGAGCACGATTTCTGTTCTCATCCTGAAGCAAAGTTCTTAACCCGAGGTACTATTTCTGGGTTAGCGGAGTCTGTAACCTGAAGCATCTGTAACCCGAGGTACCACTGTATTATTATTAATAATAATAGAGTGTTTGAGTTGTGTGTGCTTTTCTACCATGTTTCTACTCTTTGAAATGTGAAGTTCTCCTTGCTAGGGGCAAAGGAGTGGAACAGATAATGGCACCGCTCTGACGCTTGAGTAGGATTTGCTACTTCTAAGGGACTTCAAGGAGCAGCAATTAAGTCTGTCCAACGAAGGCTCTTAAGGGGCAAGGGCTCCAATTCGCCAATCCATTCCTTTCTTAATGCGACTTGATGTAGATGGAGTGAGGGCCTATCAGGTGTGAAAAGCCCGGCTGCTCCTGGCTTGGAATGGCCTCCAGACAGCGATTTGGCGGCATCAATCCAGTCATGCTTGATTTCGATGCTTAACGTGGTAAGGCAGGATCTCTCTACCCCTGATCAGCTTCTCAATTAGCAAGCTGCCTTCTGTAAATACCCTTGTTCCGCAATCCCTCTGGGCTGTTTGTGTCTGTGGCGGGGGACGTTGGGGAGAGAAAACTCCCTAATACCAGAAGAAGAAATGAAACGAGGGAGGGAGGAATAAAAGATTTTCTAATAGCCTACTTTTCTTTCAAATTGTTTGCTTTCCTGCGTTTCATTCATTAGAAAGCATGAGATATAGGTGTCTTTTAAAACATTCATCATCTTGGTACCTGACAGCTTTCTCCTTTTTCACTTTGGATATATGCAAAGTTATGAAGTTAGGACTTGTCTTTTGTTCTGTGTGTGTCTTCTGTGCTTTGCTTGTGTTGCGCTAAAGAATCACCCCACATACATTGCATGAATTATATGGTATCGTTTGCTCTTTTCAGGGGGCATTAGAAAGTAGGATCTGCTACCTTGTAGTCCTTGCTAGCTGTTTTTATTCTTTTTCAAACATGCTGGGGTGTCACGATGTAGGCAGCATAAAATATGAAAAGCAGACAAGCAAAGATAGGTGTGTGGTGCATCTATCTCGTGCTTCCAAATTTCCTTTCTCCTGTTAGGAATCCAACTATTGTTGCATTAAATATTCAAACTGTGCTAAATCTCCAGGGCTTTTTCCTTCCTGCAATGTGTTTCTAATATTCATACATGGGAAGAGTTGTGACCCAAATACAAACAGCACCTTTATCTAATGAGCAATAGGCGTCAACATGACACCTGCCTTTCCATTTTAAGGTGTTGCCTTTATGGAAGTAGTAATTGAAATGTTTACTAATGTAACATTTCATTAGTAAGTGTTGTGGTGCTGTGCCTGTTTTAAAGATTTAAAGATAAAACAGGTGATGTGCCTGTTTTAAAGATTTCATTTGCCTTAGCTTACTCAACATATCAAACTTCCAGAACAACCCCTGACGTCTGTTTCTATATAGCTGTTTCATTGAAGTTGGTCTCCATTTATTAGGAAGCCAAGTCTCCTAAAGAATTCTTCTCTCGTTCTGTGTTTTCCCACCTAAGCAGGGGACGAAAGGCAAAGCCTTATACCTATAGGAAAATGTGTCTGTGGGTCTGTATTGGATCTGCAGCTTCATTAACCTGCAAAATAAAGATTGTAAGCCATATTTTAATGGAATTGGTGGCGACAATCTTAATTTTTTGAGTCCTTAAAATATCAAAAAGCACAAAGGCTTAAAAATCTGATAAGAAATATCAAGTCCATATAAAATATTATGGTTGATAGCTTGAGCTAAATGTAAAAAGAGCCTTTGCTGAATCATGCCAGTGACCCATCTAGTCCAGCAATCCTGTTCTCACAGTGGCCTATACAAAACCCACAAGTGGGACGCAACAATCATCACATGTTTTCTCCCCACTTGCAATTCCCAACAGCTTGCATTTTTTAAAAACCGCATAAAGGATTAAGTTGTGTGTTCCAGATTGGTTTACCAATAAGCAACATTCCATTGGGCAAATATGGCTGCCGGCCTGTATTCACTTTCCTAGAATAAGTCACGCTGAATGCACTGAGTGAAAATGCATAGGGTTGTGTAGTAAGCTGCACGTTCATGTCTAGTTAATTTCAACACTTGTTGAAACAGCTCTATAACTTTCCCCCCCTCTGTCCCAAATTCCATCTCATAGCATCTTGGTTTGTTTGTTTGTTTCCCCCTTGGAATTACCAGACTCCAAGGTTAGCATCCATGCATATGTACTTCACAGCAATGATACTGTCTAGCTGCATGCAGGATCTATCGATAGGCAGTCTGTGTGCTATTTGTACAGTGGGTGCACGTCTTCGGAATAGCCGGCTTTGATTTCCGTAACTGTTTTAAGGTTTTGCTTAAAATTCTGAACACTCTGTGTACTGTAGCCCTTGCAACGCGGTACTTCAAACAGCAAGTCCTAAAGGTGACACAACAAAGCCCAATGCCTTGGATACGCGTGCCTTTTATAAATAAAAGGAAGAATATGCGCACAGTCCAAATACAGGGAAAACTTAACCCATTTCTTTTTTCCCCTATGAAAAGAGTCAGATGCATTATTAAGAAATAGATTTTCTGGGAGAAAATTTGCAAAGCAGTCGAAAGAGACTTAGCATTTCCCCACGTTTTGCTACGTGGAAGGCTTTTTTTAGAACCTTGTTTGTGTTAACATTACTGTACGGCGGCATTCTAAATTGTGTCAAGTGTAATTATAGGGTGCAGTAACTTGCATCTCTTTCTTCTGTCTTAAACCTTTTTTTCTTTTTCTTTTTAATTTGAAGAAAGACACCCCCTCATCTCTGCGCACAAAGCATTGGCCGCGTTTCTCTACCGCTTCTGCAAATCCCATCTACAAAGTGAATATTTTGGATCTTTAGCACTGTGTGCTTGCAAGCAGATCTGACAACAATTTCACACGCATTTGCCCTAAAGAACTGCAAATGCTTCCAAAGCATCTCTCTCTTGGCATGCTCTGTTAAAAAGCTTAACCTTTCAGTGTGCTTATAAGGCAGTTTAAAATGCTCCCATTTATTGAGAGGTAAACTGAGGGTCACACCATAAGCTGCTAGAGGGAACTTCTTCTTGATATATGGTATTTTATTATTGTGACTGTGTTGGATTTTTAAAAAAAATGTACAAAAATATAATAAACCCAGAACACAAAATAAAATTAAATTAAGGTGCAGTTAGGAATTTTAGATGTCATCAGGGGCCTCATCTTTTGTTCCTCTGTGTTTTGGATGATGGCTGTGATTATTGCTTGAGAGCGCCTGTATTTCTGGCAAGTTCTCTGCTTCAGCACATTAACTATTGTTATAAGCAACAAAGTTGACCTATAAGGCTAAAAGCAGGTATGAAAGGCATAAATCCATTTGCTTTAATAATAAGATGTGTGGCCATGTTGCTGTAGCTTTGTATGTATGAGGGAGGATGTAATTTCAGTCCAGATTTAAAGGTGAACTGATTTAAAGGTGAACCCACCCCCCAAAAAAGAGTAGGCAAATCAAAACACAACCACCATTTGAAATTCGCATTCTCTGAATTCTCTCCAGCCAAGTAAGGTATACAAAAGATGCATGTGCTAGCACAAAGCATGTATAAAAGAAGCATAGATAAAATAATATACACAAATGAATTTTATTAGGGGAAATGTGAATACTGGGCAGATTTGGGTACAAAAGTGCATTAGGAGAAATTTGCGCTGAAATGCTGGTGAATTTTCATAAGGACGTTTAAAAAAATTATAATAATTGCAAAATGATGTGGAAATGTAAAAGAACTAAACTGAAGAGTGGGGAAATGAGAAACTGAAGTGGTCAGATTAACCAATCCTACTTGTCATCACACTAAATGTTTCTTTAAATGTTCAATGATGCCCTGTATTAATTCTGAACAGAACGAAGATCAGACTATTAAATCCAGGGGTTATTGCTGAGAATGCTATTCCTGAAATGGTGGCCCTGCATGCCTTAAATGCAAAACTGAATTATTATTGTTATTATTATTATTATTATTATTATTTATACCCCGCCCTCCCCAGCCAAGACCGGGCTCAGAGCGGCTTACAAGCAATAATAAAAACAACTTGATTATTGCCATTTTGACTTCTGCGCCTCCTTTGGCTGCTGTCAATATCATACTTTTGGACGTGAATGGTGACATGTGACTCTATGATTATGGGTGTTGCATGATTATTGTGCGTCATTGGAGCCAGACAATTGAAAAAACAATAACATTGTGCCAAAGGAATCCAATGTCATGTAAAATAATTAATGCAAAAAAAGCACTCAAAATCTAGTAGCTTACTTTAGGAAAATGCAAAGTTTAGCATTTAATACCAGAAATATTAAAGGGTGTGTTTGCTTGGGGGCTTGAGGTATATAGTGACTACTCTAGAAATACTGAATCGTGCTGTTTCATAGTTGGGCATTTAATCAAATCTTCTGTTTCTCTGCCTGCCTTGCATTATGTAGTGTAAATTGGGAGACAGACAGACTGACTACTTGTTTGTTTTAAGATCTGGCCACTAATTTTCTTCACTCAGTGCTATACACAATGTGGTTTGCTAAATGAAGAAAATGCCTCGCCAGATCCTATATTTATGTGTAATGCCCAGGTTCTTTTATTTATAAGAACGGGATAAGGGAAAAATTCAGTCCACTTTACATTTAATGGCAAAGCTACTTTTATTCAAACTTTCTGAAACAATATGCAAATCAAAACACAGCTACCCTTTGAAATTTGCACTTTTCCAAATTTTGTAATGCAGTTCTCTAGCTTCATAATGTGTACTCAAAATGCATATATTTGGTAAAGTGTGCATAGAAATGCATGTGTTAGTAAAAATAGCATCAAAATGTGATCGTTAAAGGAAACTGTGTTGCAAAAATGCATATGTTAGGCAAAGTAGAATACACAAATGCAGTGCAAAAGGCTTTTAATGAAAAGGCTGGTACTGTGCTGTTTTTATGGTAATTATCTTACATTTTAATAGATTGGATATATAGAAAGAGGGAGTTTTAATGTTTAATTCTTTTTAAATAATTAGGTATATGTTTTTACCTGTTCTTATTTTATCTGTAAGCTGCCTTGAGTCTCTGTCAGAGAAAAAGGTGGGGTATAAATAAATAACCTGTCCTTTGTTTTTTTGACACGCAACCTGAGGAAGAGCCCTAAGGAAGCTCGAAAGAAATGCTTCCCAAAGTGGTCAGTAGCGCCCCCTGGAGGGAGCAAAGAAGCAAGGGGGTCTGGGGGTCTTAATGACAATCAGACTTTGAAAAGCTGGTATCAATGGATCAAGTTCATCAATTGGGTTGAACTGATTAAACTAAATAGTTTTTACTGAATTTGGAATAAACGTGCACCTAATTATTATCCAGAGTCGTCCGCAACTGGACCTAACGGTCAGGGGTCCCTTTACCCTTTACCTTTAATTATTACTGTACAGTGGTACCTCAGGTTACAGGAGCTTCAGGTTACAGACTCTGCTAACCCAGAAATAGTACCTCGGGTTAAGAACTTTGCTTCAGGATGAGAACAGAAATTGTGTGGCGGCAGTGTGGTGGCGGCAGCGGGAGGCCCCATTAGCTAAAGTGGTACCTCAGGTTAAGAACAGTTTCAGGTTAAGAACAGACCTCCAGAACAAATTAAGTTCTTAATCCTAGGTACCACTGTATTGAATTTTATTGTGCTATATCTTTCTTAGTGGGCCATGCAAACCACTATTCTGGACATTGCCTTTTGTATGGTAGGTTTGGGTTGGGTAGGATGAGTTTTTGAAATCAAGCGCATGGTATCCCGAGAAAGTTTGGGAACCACTGGCTTATTTGGCCCTCCTAAAGATACATTGACACAACTTCTACCTTGCAGCTTTGTTGGGATAGACCGAGGGTGTTATGAGATCCTTGGAGGAAGAGGCGGGATGCAAAATGTGAGGGAGATAAACAGGTAGAATTCTCCCCCTTGTGGCTTCTCACAATTTTTGTGTGTAAGGGAATTTTCCAGCCCCCAGGAAGCACTGTGCCCATGACCTTTACCAGCTCCAGTGGCTCTGCTTAGCATCGCGTCCTTAATTCAGTTTCCTTGGGCAACATCTCTGGCGTGTTTCCTAGGAGCAAGTCGGAAGTGTGTCACCTGACGCTTCACAGGTTCCGCCTTGACGTCTCTCCCAGCAGCCCTGAGTCTCGGAAGCCTGACAAGGAGCTGTGTTCCGCCTTCATTCTTCCTCCTGCCTTCTTTACCCACGACGCCGTGAGCCTCGAGCAAAGCCACTAATGATTATTGAATATTCATTGCCATGCGTTGCCTCTCAGAGTGTGCTTCTCACCTGGAATGACCCGCGTGCCTGAATTTGAAAGGAAGGGCACCTATGAAAGTAATTTTGTACGTGGTACATATTTTCTCCCCCTCAGTCCCCTGTCTCCTAAAAGCCCTTTATTAGTGGAGAAGTGCTTACGGCATTCTTCAATTAGCATGTGCCGTATTGTGACTGAAACAGCTGTTTACCATTTAATAAAGCATGGCATAATTTCTTTCGCAGCCTATCAGCCTTCCTGGCTGCTATACCAAGGGGAGAGATTCAGCGGCGGCCCGGTTTGTAGTTGCAACCGAAGAGAAACTTTGAAAAAGTTTGACCTAGGGATGTAGGGAGCTGCCTTAAACTGGCCTCAACCAGGGCCAAGGCCTTTTCGGCTTTGGCCCCAGCCTGGTGGAACACTCTATCGCAGGAGACCAGGGCCCTGTGGGACTTGACATCTTTCCACAGGGCCTGCAAGACGGAGTTGTTCCACCTGACCTTCGGTCTGGGCCCAGTTTGATCCCCCCCCTCTATGGGCCCTGTTAGTTACCTCTTTGGCCCTTTTACCTGAAGGAGCATCTCCACCTGCATCATTCTGCCTGGACAATGAGGTCCAGTGCCGAGGGCCTTCTGGCAGTTCCCAGTTACAGGGAACCAGGCAGAGGGCCTTCTCGGTAGTGGCACCCGCCCTGTGGAATGCCCTCCCACCAGATGTCAAAGAGAAAGACAACTACCCGACATTTAGAAGACATCTGAAGGCAGCCCTGTTTAGGGAAGCTTTTAATGTTTAATAGATTATTGTATTTTGGTGTTCTGTTGGAAGCTGCCCAGAGTGGCTGGGGAAACCCAGCCAGATGGTCGGAGTATAAATAATAAATTATTATTATTATTATTATTATTATTATTATTATTATTGGCTCATGTGGGACCAACGTGATGAATACTGGCCCTGATGAATACTTGAGGTTCCCGACCCCTGTGGTTGTAATTCATGGGCAATCATTTAATTTTATCCTGATTATAATTTTTAAGCTGTATTTTAATCAATTGTTTGTTTGTGTTTTGATGTATTTGATATTTGATGTTAGCTGCCCTGAGCCCGGTCTTGGCCAGGGAGGGCGGGGTATAAATAAAAATTCATTTACTTACTTACTTAGGTGGACACTGGGCCATTGAACCACTAAGTCAGTAGTGGACAGTGTGGTGGTACCGAGATGCTTACCTGACCTCCCAGCAGGTGAGTCACTGCTGCTTGCTTGGACGAAGAGAGGCGAGGTTGTGGCAATGTCAATGTAGTGCAAATGCACCGCTGGAGCTAATCCAAAACTCCCGCAGATGCATTTGCACCATCTCTCTTTCCCAGTAAGCAACAGTGACTCACCAGCTGGGAAGTCTTATGAAGGTCTCTGCTCCATCACACCATCAGCTGCTGCATCTACTTCAATATTGTCTTCACAGACCGGCAGCACCTCTCCAGGGTTTCTCAAAAAGTCTCTCGCCAACCATATCTGGAGGTACTAGGGATTGAACCCAGGGCCTTCTGTGGAGCAGGTGCTTTTCCACTGAGCTATCCCCCTTGACCTCCTCTGTTTTAATAGAGGTTATTTTATAGCAGCCCACTTGACTGCTTTGACTGGCGGAATTGGCACTTTGACAGGTGCCACATGGTACCTGACATCGGTAAGAATTTGATAGTTCAGTGTGGCAGCACCGACACTTTGGAACTCCCTGCTTATTGATATCAGGCCTCCGCTGTATTCTTTTCGGCTCCTCCTGAAGACATTCTTGTTTAGACAAGCCTGCCCAGATGTTTGGAAAGTTTGTGTGAGTTTTAATTTGATTTAGTCTATTCTATTGAGTTTATAACTTGCTGTACATTTTAAATTATATTTGTAATTTTTTATCGATCGTTTTATTGTTTTATATTTTTCTGAAGTCAAGTGGTATAATTTTTTTTAGTGAAATAAATAAAATAAAATAAAAAACAATTCTAGATGTCTGAAATCCTCCCCCCTCCCCCTCCCCCCTTGAGTTTTGGGACAGCATAAAAAATGTGCCTTTAGTCTCCTCTTTACCAGACTAAACATAGCAAACTGCCTCAATTGTTCCTCATAAGGCTTGGTTTCCATACTCTCCTCTGCACACGTTCCAGCTTGCCAGTATGCTTCTTAAATTATGGCACCTAGGACTGGACACAGTATTCCAGGTATGGTCTGACCAAGGCAGAATAAATCAGTGCTATTACTTTCCTAAGTTGGGACACTATACTTCTGTTGATGCAGCCTAGAATAGCATTAGCTTTTTTTGCTGCTGCATCACACTTTTGACTCATGTTAAACTTAAGATCTACCAAGACCTCTAGATCCCTTTCACATGTACTGCTAGTAAACCAGGTGTCCCCATTCTATATTTGTGCATCTGGTTCTTCCTGCCTAAGTGCAGAACCTTACATTTGTCCCTGTTGAAATGCCATTTATTGCATATGTTCCTTTTAGTATATCAAAGAAGCTCAATGTGTGGCATACATGGGCTATTAGGGCATGTTGAATTTTTCAACTTACAGTGGTGCCTCGCAAGACGAAATTAATCCATTCCGCGAGTCTCTTCATCTTGCGGTTTTTTCGTCTTGCGAAGCACGGCTATTAGCAGCTTAGCGGCTATTGGCGGCTTAGCGGCTTTAAGAAAAAGGAAACAAACTCGCAAGAACTCGCAAGACGTTTCGTCTTGCGAAGCAAGCCCGTAGGGAAATTCGTCTTGCAGAACGACTCAAAAAACGGAAAACTCTTTCGTCTTGCGCGTTTTTCGTCTTGCGAGGCATTCGTCTTGCGAGATACCACTGTACAACTTTTTAGCCCCCTTCATTTGAAACACAACCACTGGTTGAATGTCTTCAGCTCCTGACAGTCCTTCACTTTACACAGACAGATGGATGTGAATGATCTGCTGAACTGCCTACTTTTGTCTGCATGAGTATGGAAGGAATGGTAATATTCACTAGAGGTACTAAACGTTTAGGTCAGGCATAGGCAAACTCGGCCCTCCAGATGTTTTGGGACTACAATTCCCATCATCCCTAGCTAACAGGACCAGTGGTCAGGGATGATGGGAATTGTAGTCTCAAAACATCTGGAGGGCCAAGTTTGCCTATGCCTGATTTAGGTGAATGAACAGTGAACCTTGAAATGATTCGTAACTGGGTGTGTTGGATTTTTGGTACGGTCTAGGTGTTTTGTAGTATTCTATAAACAAACAAAAAGCTTGCGAATTACTTGATATGAACTGTATAACTTCTCTCCTCACCCATCCCCAAAACCATTGGTATGGTCATTGTGTTGCTTCTTTATTTTGCCTAAAGTGAAGTTTTCAGGTGCAGTTCTTTGCTTCAGTAAAATATCATTCGAGTTCTGCAGAAGGAAAAAATAATTTTGAATAAAGGCACCACTTAGGCTAGTGAAGTTTCCCAGGGAGGTTCCACATGGTCCTACGAGGGGGTCACACAAAATAGTAATGCAACATGGTTGGGCTGCAGCAGGGAAGGGTTTGCATCCTGTGCACTGAGCTCACTGCAGGGGAATCAATAGTTGAGGTAGACACAAAGGAGACTGGGGGTTCTTGAGGAATTGGTTCTGTGCAAATTCTCATATGAACTTACCCCAATCTGCACTTTCTGAGACTAATGTATGAATCAGAACACGGTTATCCTCTGGGATTTGCCCCTCTCTGAATTTTGAGATATAGTCCTTGGCTTTTTAAAAAAAACACAAAAATGTGTATTTTAAGATAAAGTACACTTAAAAATGCAAAAGTTTTGTGCGGATTTTCAAATCCGTATTTTTATGTTGTGAACCGCCCTGAGATCTATGGATGAAGGGCAGTGCACAAATTTAATAACTAAATAAAAATTGGATTAATACTGAAATGTGATGGAACAGCCTTATGAATGAATATATGTTGAAATAGATAGTTCTGCCCATCCCTACTGGAGATTTTGCCATACCTTTTTGCTATGGCAGTGTCAAACTGATATCGACTCCTCAACCCTTTTCCTTCCAGCCTTCCTCCCTTGCGTATCTAGTTCCTTAGAGTATCTGTGTACACCTTAACTGTTTGTAGCACAAAAAATGTGGCTTTTCTCAATCTGGAAATGTTCTGGCTCGTCTTCAACATGCTGCTTTCATTCTAGATTGATTCTAGATCCTGTCATCAGTGAGGGTGGGTGTTGGTACTTGATACGCTTTTAAATACTCTCCCCTTGATTAGGTTATCAACATCTTTTCCCTTCTGAACATACCCAGATGAATGAAGAGGTAATTTCAGCCTTGTTATATTATACACCTATCCTTGACAACCTCATTCAGCAGATGTGGATATGTTCCCAATCTCTGGGACCACCCATGTTTCTTCTCATCCATTTTCAAATGGACACACTGTGGGGCAAAATAAAATTAACCTGCCATGAGCTTTTATTTTCCAAATGAAACCAGTTTCCCAAGAAGCACTTTTCAGGGGCCAAAAAAATATACAATAGGTCTGGATTGTGTGTAGACTAGGTAAAAAAACACACACCAAGAACTCAGTATTTACTGGTTCTAGTATGAAATATTGTATAAATGCAGCCTAAGTCTGAGAGGCAAAGTCCCTGCCTTTCTGTTGCTGTTGTTTGTTTATAGGTACTGCTCCAAAGCAGCAGCACCTGAAATTTGCCTTTGGAGTCTTCAGCCTGTCTAGGGATGGATGAATCTGTCAATTGCAGTGTCTCTCAGTTCCTCATTTTTCCAATCTTAAATTAAGTTCTCTGCATTTCCACATCCATTTCTGATTTTTTTTTTAAAGTCCTCATGAAAACCCATCAGCATTTTTGTGTTAATTACTCCTACTACACAAATTTATATGCAGCGTTGCAAAGCCATTTTTGTTTGTTATTTTCAAGAATATATGCATTTCATGCACAATCTAGTAAATGCGTTTTTGTACGTATTACTTGGATGGAGAACAGCACTGCAAAATCAGGAGGAATGTGAATCTTGGCGGATAGCTGTGTTTTCGGTTTCATGAATTGTTTTGGATGGTGTGGATTCGGTAGGCTCTCCTTCAAATGTGGAGTGAATCAAATTCCTCCGTCTTCCGTCTGGCTGACTTTGCCTAGTGATAGGAGCAGCACTGTCCCTAGCAAAAATTTGGGGCTATTTTCTGGTCAGGGATTTTCTTTTGGCTCTTTGCAGCATTTTTCTACCCAGTTGTCCTGCTGCGTCCCCAGTGGCCGGTCTGGTCCTGCTTAGAATTCTAGGCACTGCAATTGACGGCAGTCTTGATATCAATGAAGATATGGACTAAAAAAGTAAAGGTAAAGGACCCCTGACAGTTAAGTCCAGTTACAGACAAGTCTAGGGTTTCGGCTCTCATCTCGCTTTACTGGCCGAGGGAGCCAACGTTTGTCCGCAGTTTTTCCGGGTCATGTGGCCAGCATGACTAAGCCACTTCTGGTGAAACCAGAGCAGCACACAGAAATGCCATTTACCTTCCCGCCAGAGCAGTACCTATTTATCTACTTGCACTGGCATGTTTTCAAACTGCTAGGTTGGCAGGAGCTGGGACCAAGCAACGGGAGCTCACCCCGTCGTGGGGGGGGGGGGGATTCAAACTGCCGACCTTCTGATCGGCAAGCCCAAGAGGCTCAGTGGTTTAGACCACAGCGCCACCTGCATCTATCCAACCCTTTTCCTGCAGTTTCATCAATCGATTACGATGCTGAAATAGTAGCTACTTTGCCTCCTTCACCTTGCACATACAGCAATCTGCCTGCCCTACCCTAGTTTCCTACCAGGAGGGAGGGTTTGGAGGTGGAGAGCCAAATACATCTGGAACTAAGATACTGAGTCTGCACCTTTAAGCCCAAGCCGTGATCCTGCTCATTATGGGCCCAAGAACACATGTTGGCAGTTAATCGGTATCGATGAAAGATATTGAACATACCCCTATTGAATGCACAGTTTAATTTGGAGACGTGGTGGAAGGTTGTGAAAGGTGCTATTGGTTGCTGGTTCATGCTGAGATTCTGTATTGGGGTAGTCTACAATAGTGCTGTGCTATCTGAAAAACTGTTTGCTTGTTAAGCACACAACTGTCTTTCCTAAAAATGGAAGCACAAATGAAGCATTACGTGTCACACACTCATGAAAACCAGAAGAGCTCTATCCCTGGAACTCCACTTTTGAGCCGGAACTCGCATGTAAAGAACCCCCTATTTCCTCAAACATTCCAGTACAGAGTCAATGGGTTTGGGTTATTTTGTTTGAGTGTGTCTGTTTTATATCATAACACACTCTGGAACGATGGATAAATAAATGCTTCCCCACTTACCACTGTGTAACCCCTTGTACATTAGAGCATGGGTGAAATCACTGGCAGGTCTAGTCCAGTGCCTTAGGAAGACAATGGCCTGGATCACTGCTTTCTATTTCTGTTGCGTTCCTATTAGCTCTTTTGAAGCCCATGGTATTTTGAAAAGTTTTAAAGGCATGGAACTGCAATATAACAGCAATCTGTGTTTTCCCTTGAGGTGACTGTAGCAGTTGCATATGGAAGATCTCTGCTAGCATTGCCAACTGCTCATTCAGTTGCCTTTCTTGAATGGAAAGCTGCAGTATACTGTCTGCTGAATAAAGACACTGAGTGCAAAGCAGCACTGACAACACTGAAGGGATTGGAAAGGGACTCCACAAGTGTGCCTGTAGTAGCTGTCTGGGCAAATAGCTGCTAGGCACTTGGAGCCTAATCCATAGGCTACTCGCTGAACTGTGCCTCTGCTGGAGTTTGCCCTCTTTAACTTGAAAGGAGTCTAAGACGAGCCCTTCCAACCAGTCTGACTGGTGATGCATTTGTCTGGCAATTGGTCCTGGGGCCTGAAAAGCCAATGGATTCTACATTCTGCTAGCCTCTGCTGTGTCCTTCCATATCCTGCTTTCCTCCTAACAACGGATTCTGACCCCTGGCGTGACAAATTCTTTTTCAAGCTGCATCCATGGCTTGCCAGTTTCTTTCCCTTGGTTCTCCTCTTGCTCCACCATCCCAGGCATCTCATCTGCAAAATCAAAATGTGGTAGTTTTAGGCTGGATGGAGGTGGAAGCATGTCGAAAGACCAACAATATAGTTGGAAGCAGAGTGAGACAGTGCTTAGGACCAAGGCCGAGGTGAACCTGTCTTGGTGGAGGGACTATTTCTTGCCCTGAGTAGAATTTTTCTTCCTTTCCCAGCTAAACAAAAACTTGGTTTCAATTTCTATTATCTTGAGCCTCCTAGAGAACCTAACCGACGCCACCCCTGTGCTCTCTCCCTCTCCCTCTCTCCCCGGCAAAGGAGTAGGCAGTGCCTGGCTACTGACTGATCTCTTGATCCTTGGGACGAAACGGAGGGAGAAAAGTCTAACAAGTGCGTCGTTTTGCAGTAAATTAGATCAGATTTCCGCATCTCCGCACTCGGTCTGTGAGCTTGACAGTTCAGTAAAATGTTCCCTTGTAAGGTTCGCCCTCTTAGGGAAAGGGGCAATAATTCATCATTAGGATTTCAGAGTCCAGGTGCAGATGAAAACTGATGGAGCCTCCAGCGAGGCAGAAGAAGTGCGGGGAAGAAGAAAATTTTATCTGAAGCCTAATTCCCTGGTTACAGCAGAGAATAATTAAGATAATATTGCTCCAAGAGTTCTTTAATGATTAAAAATCACATATGCAGAATCCATAAATTGGAGAGCAACAAACTGGGAAAGGTATAGTATTGGGAAAGGCGTTTCTTTCCTCCCCCCCCTCTCCCCCCCTTTTTTAAAATGCACATTATACAAGAAAGTGCACCGATGGCAGAGCGTAACCGGCCCGAGGAAAACCACAGGAGACCAGGCCCGTTCCAAGGACTTTGTTTAGATGCAACAAATCATTTGTCTGTTATTAACCCAGAGCTTGTAATTATGCAGATTGCCATAGATTTTCCTGGGCCTGGAAGTGAGATTGAGGGTTGTTCACACTATACCAGGCAGCTCGGGGCTGGCCATGCATTACTGAACTTGCCACATTTATCATGTTGACTGATGGCAGGAGAAGCAGGTCTTGGGTCCCAGTGGTTAATGTAGTGGGTAATTAACTGTCATTTGCCTAGTAATAGGCTGATGATCAATGGTTTGTGTGGAAACAAATTCTAATCAGGTAGCTGATAAATGCTCGGGGAAAGAAAGCAATTGAAAATTGGGGACGGTGGAATAGAGGAACTCGGTTCAGAATTTCAACGTGGCATTGTGGGGTAGTGGTAATAATAATATAACAATAGCAAGAGGGGGACGGCTGTTCTTAATGCAAACAAGCAGCTATATTCAGAATTAACACCCGCTCATATTTAGCCCTGGTCTGAGTGCAAGAACACAACTGCAAGAAGTCTCTTACGTAGCCTTAAAGCAGCTAAGATTTTAGAATAAGCTTTTCAGCAACATTTGTGGGAGTCCTACATAACTAGACAAAGTGTGTGTGTTTTCTCATTCTTCAGGATTTATACCTTACCCTAACTCAGTGTGTAATTCATGGAGGTTAGGTCTATCAACAGCCATGATCCATATTATCAAAATGCCTCTGGGAGGCAGATGCTGGATGGGAGAGGGGGCAGAGGGGGCTGTTGCAATTTTTGCCCTACTTAAGGAGCCTCCAAAGGCCACCTGCTCTAGGGAGGTTGCCAAAAAAAGAGGAGATGCATTGCCCGAAAAATAAGATTCAGATTTGCATGAAATTTGCCTATGCTGATTTATGCAGATTTAGGAATAATATACAGTACATCCCACCATAGCAAAGAAAGGTGACGAGGTGGTATGTGCCTGTTCAGTCTGTTATCCAGGCGCTCACTGTTGATGGACAACTTCAAGGTCCCTGCTGCTCTCCCTTCTTATGTTACATATGGATGGATGGATGGATGGATCAAGCATCTCTTCAAATAGAGAACTGCAAAGTAGGATGTGTGGACACCCCAGCCTTCCCTCTGTTGGTGACAAAAGAGTGGGCTTAGGGTTGCCATATTTTGAAGTGCAAAAAAGAGGATATACTTCCCAACTTCTAACTATGGATCGCTATGATGACTCTAGCCATGAAAAAGAGGGTGTGTCCCGGAAAAAGAGGACATATGGGCTTTCTTGGTCTGATCAAGTATATATTCCTTCAGCTTAATAGTCCCCCAGTTCT
The DNA here is from genome assembly GCF_964106645.2 of Podarcis pityusensis. NCBI lineage: Eukaryota > Metazoa > Chordata > Lepidosauria > Squamata > Lacertidae > Podarcis > Podarcis pityusensis. The sequence goes on from NC_138035.1 coordinate 16,714,262, forward strand.
GCAGAAGATCACCTTCAAAGTCACATACATACGCTACCCTGCACAGTTACAATCAGTTCCTTAAGACGCGTCCTTCCCTCTTCATTCATTCTTCATTCATTTATTGAATTTCTATCTATGCCCTTCATCCGTGGATCTCAGGGTGGTTCCATGTAGATTGTTTTCTCCAGTCTTTTGGAAGAAGAGAGTCCTTTGGGGAGGGGTTTTACCTTCCCATCCCCCCTTCCTTCTTTCTCTTGACGCTGGGGATGGGATGAAGGTCAAAGAGGCAACTTTAGGGTGATGAGAACCCTCCCCAAGAAACTGATGAAGGAGCAATGCCTTTTGGAATGTTAATGCTGTGAATCTCCACCTAGGGTCAACCCATATATTTGTCAAGGAATGTGAATAGGGCACAATGTCAGAAGCCTCTCATGATGTCCTCTACAGTGGTACCTCAGGTTACATACGCTTCAGGTTACATACGCTTCAGGGTACAGACTCCGCTAACCCAGAAATAGTGCTTCGGGTTAAGAACTTTGCTTCAGGATGAGAACAGAAATTGTGCTTCGGTGGCGCGGCAGCAGCGGGAGGCCACATTAGCTAAAGTGGTGCTTCGGGTTAAGAACAGTTTCAGGTTAAAAACGGACCTCCGGAACAAATTAAGTACTTAACCCGAGGTACCACTGTACAAGGATAACCACCAGAACCTCCCAAAATCTCTCACGGCTCAGAGAATTGGGGCATGCAAATTTAGATGCAGCATATAGTAGAGAATGAATAATCCCATCTCCTGGTGTGGCTTTCCATCAGTAACACTTGTGTTTGGTCTATCATGGAGTAAGGAAGCTTTTACATGTTCATAACCTGGATTTAAAAAACAGCCGCCACCACCAAATGGATCCGTCCTATGTACTCCTGTTGAAAAGCTGCAAAGCAGGTATGAGGCACCTGTGGTTTATAATACATTGATGGAATTCAGCTCGTATCATTCTTTGAGCATTCACCATGCTGTTTGAGTCTGTTGGGAAGTGAAGTCTGACACCTGCAGGGCCACAGGTTCCCCATCCCTTCTTTAGAGAACCTCAATTTTTGATGCAGTTTAGGGCCCTGGTAATTGAAATGAAAGGAAATAATGATACTCAATTGCTCATTGTAGTCCCCGGTGTGGTTCTATAACATATTAGTCAATTATTCTTCAAAAGCGACAATAAGGTGCTGCTGTAGATTGGTGGTTTCCAAATGTTCTCCCCCATGGACCACTTGAAAATGGATGGAGTCTTTGGAAGACTGCTTAATGAATTTTCTGCCTATTGTAGAAATTGTAATGCAATAGACTAGAAGCTGCATGGTGTTTAATTGTATTTTTATCTATGGAATTCAAATTGTAATACAGTAGAATGCGGCATGAGAGATAAAAGTAGCAATAAAAATACAATTAAAAATCATTATGAATATTTAATGCGGACATGCCGTGGGCCACCTGAATGAAGCACGGTTTAGCAACCCCTGCTGTAGATCAAGAGATCTCAAACCTTGTCTAAGGTAAGCCTTCCTAAATGAAATTAATTTACGACATGTATATCCTGACCTCCCAATGTGTTCAGTGCTGCATACGCAGAGCTCTTTTAACCTTGTGAGTTAGGCCTTGCCAGTTTCTTGGTGAGCTCTGTAGCTGAGCCGCTCTGAGCGCTGGAGGTGCCGTTTTTCAGGATTAACCCATTTGAACTCCTGCCTGCCTAGTCGGAAACTGACACATGTTCCTCCCACATCAGACTGAACATTGGAGGCTGGGGACACCGGGGTGAATTCTATCCATACCTTGGCACTATTTAGGGTGGATCAAGTTCCATGTGTGCGTGGAAATGGGACTCTGTCCCTTTGGTAGCAGCATTCACGCATGGTGGAGATTGGGCTTTCAAATTTCAGGGGCATCTTGTGTGATACCAAAATTTGGTGTGTACTCTGCCTCTCATGTTCCATTCTACATAATTGTTGTGGCGCCCACTCAGCTTGGTACCCAGTGCAGGTGAACCAGTCCCTTCCCCTCTCACTCATTTATCCTGCTGACTTTTAAAGCCCTAAACAGCCTCGGCCCAGTATACCTGACGGAGCATCTCCACCCCCATCATTCTGCCCGGACACTGAGGTCCAGCTCTGATGGCCTTCTGGTGGTTTCCTCACTGTGAGAAGAGAGGTTACAGGGAACCAGACAGAGGGCCTTCTTGGTAGTGGCGCCTGCCCTGTGGAATGCCCTCCCATCAGATGTCAAGGAAATAAACAACTATCTGACTTTTAGAAGACATCTGAAGGCAGCCCTGTTTAGGGACGTTTTTCATATTTGTTGTTTTATCACTTTATTATTATTACTAATATTCTGTTGGGAGCTGCCCAGAATGGGTGGGGAAACCCAGCCAGATGGGCTGGGTATAAATAATAAATTTTATCTATTATTATTATTATTATTATTATTATTATTATTATTATTATTAATTCTCCTCTTCCTGGCTCTGCCAGAGTCCTGCTCCAAAAAGTCTCTCTCTCTCTGCTGTTCTGGTAGTAATAACCATGTTGAGTCAGCTCATGCCGATATCCAGTGTTGTTGGCAGGCTGAGGGTTGTGTCCGCACAGGGGTTCAAACCTGGATTGGCCTTTGCTGTGCCATTGCACAGCATAGCTGTTGGAGCATAGTGCTAACAAAGACTAATTTCTATGTGTGTTGCTGGCAGGCGTGTAACCACCTTGGTCTACAGCATCCGGTGTCCCATGTAAGGTTGTTGGAGAATAAAGGGAAGCAGGAGTTGAAATTGCTGGAGCTCACTTATTCATCCCATTTCCAGTATGGAAATCAATCAACAGCTGTTGCTGTTGCTTTCAGACCACAAAAGATAGGTAATTGATTACGTCCCCATCACCCCAGTTTGCATTGTCTTTCCATTGCATTGAAAGGAATACAGTGGAGTATCATAATGGCAACAAAATTCACATAGTCAATTACATAAATTGCGTAAGCTATGTAATTTTGCCACAGCAAACAGTGAGACAGTTTTGGGTGGAAGACGAACTGCAGCAGAAAGGAAGCAGTATTGTGTGCAACAGATAGAGGGAGGAAGGCAAAGTGATGCCTTCTTACATCCTTACTCTCCTGTTATGAAGCCAACACAGGCCTTGTGGAATTTGTTGATCAGGAAGGTGTGTGCACCTCTTCCCTGGAAGGTTTCCAAAGGCTGGGGAAGATCTGTAGCTCAGTGCTAAAGAGCCTGCCTTACACACAAAAGGTCCCAGGTTCAGTCCCCAGCATCTCTAGGTAGGAGAGACCCCAAACTGAAATCCTGTAGAGCCACTGCTGGTCAATGTGGACATGGCTGAGCTAGATGCAATTCAGTATAAGGCAGCTATGTTCTATGTTCCTATGCCTAGTTTGATCTCTTCCAGGTTGGGTGACGTTGAGTGCTGCAACATCTTAGTGAGCTGCTTGACCCATCGTCTAGCAGACCAGATCCAGATATTGGGAGTCCATCTGGAGGCTCACAAGTTCCCCATCCCTGATCTAGTGCATGCCTTGCTTTGGCCTAGATGCTGCTGTTCCATTAAAAAAACAACAACCCACTTCTGGGTTCTGTTCTTCTAATTTAGTTTAAGATTGGTTTATTTATTTGGTGGATCAGCTTTCCCCAACCTGGTGCCCTCCTGATGGTGTTGCACTCCAAGCCCCATCATCCCTGAGCATTGGCCAGGCTGGCTGAAGCTGATGAGAGTGGGAGTCCAACTGGCTGGAGAAGGTCAAGGTGGACCAACTTTACTTGAAAACAGGGGACTTGCTCTCCTGACCAGGCTTCTTGAAAACAAGCTGTTGTTATTATTTTAATTCCCCAAGCTGTTAAATTAATTTAGATTAATTTAATTGACTTATGATTGTGGGACCAGGTTGTGGGGCCAAGTCACTGACACTTCCCCATGGGGTAGAGTGCCGTGTAAGGTAGATGCTGAAGACCATGTCTGAGTGTTCCTCCACTCAATTGTACTGTTCAGGAAGAACAGAGGAAGCAAGAGCACAGAATCACCAGAGATGGCTATTAAGCCAAGCACCACCACCAGGGAAATGGACTACCATTGAATTTGAGTGCTGCCAAGATGTAAGCTCTGTGGATGAGCCGTTCCTATGTCTGCCTGCCCTGTGTGGAAATATCCTGAAGGAGGAAGTACTCAGCTTGGGGGGCTGCTTCTCACCTCAGCCTCTTCCACTGGAGGCCCAGTTGAGCTCTGGGGCTAGTAGCACCTTCCACCACCATTGACTGGAGCATCAACTGCTGCCACTCCTGGATTGACTATGGTCGTTTTAAGCATGGGTAGCGTCAAGGTGGGATTATTGCAAACTGGGGCTTAGCTTGCAGTTGCTCAGGAAGCTGCTGTTAGTGCAGAACACTGCAGCATGGTTGCCGATAGGCCTGAGATCCTGCCAGCATATTGCACCTCTGCTCAAATAGGTGCCGATTTCCAACCATGCCAAGTTCAAGGTCTTGCTATTATAATATAAAACCCAAAGCCTTCCGTTTGTTTCACCAAGCCTCTCCAGACTTGGGAATAAGTTATGCATATCTGTTTTCAAACATTGCTTCTTTTATTTGCACATCAGTAATTGTTTTGACTTGTTCAATGAACGCTGCTTAGGAGCTATTTAATTAAGTGATATATAAATTATTTGAAATAAATGAATGCATTTGTGAATAGTGACCTCAGTTTTACTCTGAAGTGCCTCTCTGCTAGTCTTTGAGCCGTTGTGTTGTATTAGTCCTACTACTGAAGTTAGTAGTACCAACTTAGTCCCATTCATTTCAGTGAGTTTACTTTGAGTAGGGCTTAGTTGGATCCAGCCTCTTTTTGTTTTTGAACTAGCATGGCTTGCCCAAGGCCATGTGAGAATTGCTGGGGTGGAATCTTTTGAGAAGTGATTGTGGAGAGACACACAACCCTCTGTCTCTCTGTGTGTACATATAATTTTAATCATCCGTCTTCACAATTAGCAAAATGAAGTTGACATGAGACTGAATAATAAATCTACCAGGAGCTGATGAACATAGGGATGCTGGTGATTAAGCCTTGTTGTTGTTTTGTTTATCTCTGAACATACATATATATATATATATATATATATATATATATATATATATATATAAAATCAGGGTAAACTGGTGCACCAGACAATCAGCAGAAAAGTGGTTCATAACTTTAAAAATAAACATGCCTTATGTATTATGCAAAATGTGTGCACTGGGCTGATGTCAGGGCTTGGCTAGCTGTGCAGGCACTGCTGGTGCACCCCTTTCATACGGGAAGGTTTGCGCTCATCTGTGTGTGTTGCCAAACCAAGTTTTCGACTGTAGCACCTTTGAATTCATTAGCTCAGAACTGCTTTTAATTCGGCATTTCCCCCGAGAGCCATTAATATTTTTCTGCTGTCAGCCTGATGTTGAAGAGCAAAAAGGAAGGCGGCAGATGTGGCATTTTCATCTATTTTGTATCATACTTTAAAATGGCATTAACTGCTAAACACAGAGGAAGAGCATTGCTACTTATTTAAAAGGGGGGAAAACCCATTTGCATGTATTAAGTAGCTTTGCATTAAAGTTGGTTTCAAAGATCGGCGGTGTGTGCATCCGAAAAGGAAAGAAAAAAAGTTCATAATCCTCCCTTATTAGAATTAAAATTCTGTATAGATGTGTGTAGGATTATTTCATTATTTGGAACATACCAGCTGCGTGCGGAGGAGGGGGACCACCTTGAACAATGTGCGACTGTGCTCGTATGCACGCGCATCTGTTTTAAAAAAAGAAGTGGGTTCTCCCCACCCCCCATCACCAAAGTTAAAACATTTCATAAGAGATTTGAAATTGTTCCTACAATATAATGTACCTGCGCTCCTAATGTGGCTATATATAGCTGACTGCCTCATTTACTTTAATGGGCTACTTGAATAACATAATCATAGCTATAAGCATGGTACAAGGTTGGAAGGTGCATGAACCACTAATGCTTTCTGACGCTTTAAATGACTTCTTCATAAAATGCTCTTTAATAATGGTAAAGCTTTTAGCACTAGGTGTCAAAAATGACTGCAATGGGAGCCTTCCCCGCACCATCACCGAAGTATTATTTCCTCTTTTGCTAAAGCTTGTGTGTTACAAATAAATAGCACAGAGGCCAAGGTTTTACATCACACTCGTATTTACAGTGAGCTCCAAGGAGTTGTGGATTATTATTATTATTATTATTATTAATTATTTTATTTTACTGCACTATCGGACAAACTCACTCCACAATCTGTGCCATAGGCTAACATTTTGCTGAGCTTTATTTATTATTATTTCTTATGTATTTATGAAATTTATATACCCTATAACATATTCCCAGGCTTGTTGTTTTCCCCTTCCTTTATCGTCTTTCCAAGAATGAGAATCCTCACTCCCTACCACATCGAGTAACTTTACGTACTGTATGCTAGCTATGTAGATTTTTCTAGTGAAGGGAGAGAATAAACCGTTTCCCCGCAGTTCCGTATCTTTCCGCCTTTTGTAGAAAGCTTTATGACAGTAGAATGCTTATCTGCGAGTGGAGATGAAAAGCAGCTCGTGCCTCCACCATCGCCCTCTCGGTGCATTTGCACTTTAGCATTTTCGAGAGAAGTTTAGTCTCGTGGTGAAATCAAATATAGATTTATGTCCGGGAAGGAAGAAAAATGCAAGTGTGATTATTGGGTACTGTATAGGGGGTTTCTGTTTTCTTGACCCAACCAATCATGCCTCCTCCACTCATCTTTTTTTTCTTCTTCCTTTTTTCTTCCGTAGGTTATTTGGCGTTACGGGGAACTGTGCAGCCTGCAGCAAACTCATCCCTGCTTTTGAGATGGTGATGAGGGCCAAGGACAATGTTTACCACCTGGACTGCTTTGCCTGTCAACTTTGTAATCAGAGGTAGGAGAGTTTCTTAAGTCTCCTTCTATGTACTGAAACCAACTTGGGACTGACCTAGAATTAGGAGGGTATGGAGGCACAATAGCTTGCTATCATTCTCTGGGCAAAACTGGACACAGTGTACCTGCTCTCACCTACCTCTTATCACAGCAACCCTACTCTTGCACAATAATTATCTGTGGTTCAGTATTACAGGCATGAACTTAGTGCTCCCCTTTGCCTCACATCTACAGTGATTGTACTGTGTACTTTGTTCATGGTTTAGCAGCAAACATGGTAAACCATGGCTTGCAAACCAGAGGCCACTCTTGATTGTAATGCTAAAATCCATTGGTGCAAATTGCATCTGAATGCAGCTCCGAATTTGAGTGGCAGCTCCATCGTAATGCTGCCACCATCACTGAGCCCCAGTATCACATAGAGCAAAACCTTCTGTGGCCATGAAATTATGGAGGTCCTATCCTTTCGGAGATCCACTTCATTTTGGCTTTGAGCATGTTGGCTTGAATCCAGACTTAGACCTGCAGAAACCAACTGGGCTCAAGTAAGTCATCGCTACTTTTAGACCCACTGAAACCACTTGATCCTTCTCTGACCATGACTAAGTCCAACCCATTATAAAATTGTACATGGACAGTTTCTTTTGGCGTTTCAGGTTAAAATGCTGCAGAGCTGCAAAACTTTAAAACTCTGATGGACCCCAACATTCGCAGAATATTATTATTCAGTTTTCAACACTCCATAAGTGTTGAAATGCACGTTGGGCTGTATCCACTGTTAGGATATTGAGTTTCCGTTCCACCTTTAGAACAGGCATGTGGAGTTTTTGTATGTCACATGTCTGTTTGCTTCCAGCAGAACTTCCATTGTATATAGCTTTTGCCTATGCTTTTTGCTTGGACACGAAGGGAAGCAGACATGTTTTTCCTTTGTTCTAATGCTGAATAAACGCTTGTAAATATGCTTACATATGCCTCTGTCCGCTACTTCCGTTGCAAAGAGTTCTTATCTCTGCTGGCTTGCGTGCTCAGTCTCTAAAGGTTTCTGAGGCTTGAGTCACAGTTTTTTATGCTGGAGTTCGCCCCGGCTGTCGGCCGGTGGGCTGGAGCCAGCTGGGGGCCTGCCAATTACCCCCGTCTCCCAGGACGCATCCCAAAATCCACTTGCACAGCAAACTTCCATGAGCACAATAGGACTTCCTCTTCTCCTAGCCCTTCCGGCCACCATGTGCACCCTGCAAGTCAGATTTCAGGGAGGTGTTAGTAGAGCAGAAGAAAGGGGAGTCCTCTTGGGTGAGTGGAACTTTGCTTGCATAACAATGGGTACAGCCCATTTTTTGGAAGAAGCCACATGTTAAATATGTTATAAAATACATAAAAATGTTTGTTGAGGTGGCTCTCCTACTTCCTGAACCTTAGCTGGCTTAACATGGAAGCCACTAATGGAATGTCACTGCAACTAACCTGGACTGGAGTGGGGCAGTGTCAGGGACTGGCAGGGCTCTGGAGTCCCACTCAGGAGAGGAGGAACAGTTGTCCGTGGGTTCCTGTACCAACCAGGAGGCAAGAATCAGAGGCAAGGGAAGCTTCAGAGTGGAGGAAGAGGCAGGGCAGGCAAAGAAAGTGCTGGGTGCTTCCCTACCCTCTCCTGTACCACTCACTCCCAGAACCAGAAGGGAACTGAAGCAGGAAGAGCAGAGGCAGTTTCCACGTAGGCGTAGTCTCCAGCTACCTGTGCGCACCCTGTCAGGGGAAGGTACATTAACTGGTGGAAAGGGAGTGGTCTCCAGCTGCTGCAACAGCTTTATACAGCACAGACCTGGAAATAGCTGCCTAGATGCCAGATTGGTGTGCAGAGGTATCCAGAGCTGTAGAAGTGACTGTAAGGGTTGTCTTTTACAAGAAAGTTAGCTCTCTGCCGTGTATATGCCTTTGGGCTGTGTACTTGCCCTGGTAGGGCCACCAGATTGGTTCCAGTGCGTGGTGCGCTGATGGAGCCCCAGCCTCACAGCTGCCCAGCCCTACCCCAATGGCAAGCTGCAGCAACCCCAGTGCCAGGAGGGCCGCTCTATGGCTCTGCCTCACCACATGGACCACTCCTGTGGAGACAGACTGAATGATGGGCAAAAACAGGGCTGGCCCTCTAGATGCCCTTGGACCATAACTCCCATCAGCACCAGCCAGCATGGCCAATGGTCAGCTGATGATGGGAGCTGTAGTCCAACAGCATCTAAAGAGTGCCACATTAGCTTTAAAAAACCCCACAAAGTGTCATGGTCAGGAAATGAATGGATTTGTCCGTTTCTCTAATGTGTGGGGTAAAATAATGGAAGAGGCAGCCCACGCTGCTCCGCTTCGTTCTGTAGCGACATAGTGAGTTTTAAAAACACACACGCACACATACAGCCGAGCATCCCTCATGCAGTGTGAATTGTGCAGCTGCCATAATTATAGCTTTCTACAATTACATTCTAAAACAAAGCCAAATTGACCTTTTTCATCACGATGTGCAGAAAATTAAAATATCAGACAAGTAATAACCACTGTTTAAACTATGTAATAATGCTAAGCAATTAGAAGTTACAGGGCCATTTACAGTTCTTATACATCAGCCTTGTTTTGGTGCAGAACTAAAGAGCCTACATTCAAAATAAGGTCAGCCTTACTCTACCAGTGGAATCCATTCAAGTACGAAATAATTGCATACTGTTTTGAATTGAAACTCTTAAAGACTTTCCCCCATCCTTATTGCTCCAAACCACTGTTCTAGTGTCATTATTAAAACTGTCTAATACGTTCTTGTTGTTCGCTTCATTTATTGCATGTCGTAATGGGCCTGCATATCTTTAGCGCTGGTTATGCACAATTAGCACTTAGTTACTGTCTTGTCACTTCATCCCGTACAAGATAAACTTCTTTAATGCAAGAAGTCGGCTAATCTTTATCAGTCAAGCAAGGCAGATAATTTTTGTTAGCCACAGAACAAAAGACGGTGGGCTTCTTTTTCAGTGTATAGAGGTTTCGGATTAGTGACAGGTTTTCTTTTCTTTTCTTTTTAAAAAAAGATAGTGGCCATCGCTTCTTGCCTGCAAAAAAAGAAGAAGAATTAAAATATAATAATAATATAAATATTTGCAAGTATGAATGATTTGTGTAACCAGCAGAGAGGGAGATTCTAGGGGCACAGCTAGACGTGATGTTGGAAGTTAACAGATTGATTTAAAATCGCAATTTAGCAAACAATAAAATAGCACAGGACTTTTTAATGGCCAAGTACTAACTTTTTCAGGTATGCTTGCATGTTGTAAAAAGTGTTGAAATAACTCTTTAGTCAAAGCCTGTTCTCACCAGAGAACAGGACATCCAATGAAGAACACGAAGAGGGCTCAAACCTCACTGGAAGCTGTACATGCAGAATTTCTCAGGCTCAATCTTTTGTGCCTCTGCTCAAAAGGACCAGGTAATAGCAGATGGGAAAAAATTCTTCCTGAGACTTTGGAGAGTCACTGCCAGTCAAAGTACAATTACATAGTACTTGGCTAGATGTACAAATAGGCCCGATTCAAAAATAACAGTGTAATTTCAATTTTAAACCATGGTTCATTAGACCAAGGAGTCTTGTGCCTGCACCCACCCCCTCACCTTGCCTGGCTTTGACATTGACATCTCTGCTTGTTAAACCACTGTTTCCTGTGATGCCTAAACCGGGAAACTGTGGCTTAAGTGCTCCTTACAAATCAGAATATACGGAGAGCAGGCGCTGGGAGAGACATTTTCCTGAGACCCCAGACAGCCGCTGCCACTAAGAGTAGATAGACCACTGGTTTGTGTAAGATAGCTGATGGGATCCGCAGTCCCAAAGGGTGCCAGGTTGGCCAAGGTCAATATTAGGAAATGTCATCTTTTCTTCTTTGAAAGTAGAAAGTTGGGAAACAACTGTTCTATCTACATTATCTAGAGTGGCATTCTTCAGATTTGTTTCTGGACTGCAGCTCCCACCCCATTATTCCTCTCCATTGACTGACCTGGCTAGGGATGATGGGAGTTGTAGTCCAGCAACAGCTGGGGACCAAGGTTGAAGAACCCCATCGGTGTTGTCACTGCTACCACCAGCATGTAAGTCAAGCAAGGGGTCGGGTGGGGGAAGGCCATTTCACCTTCTTTATGAAACATGATATTGGAATAGGTTTGCAAGCATTGCCCATGGCAGGGGTGAAGAACTTGCATCCCTCCAGATGTTGTTGGACTCTCATCATCCTTGACAATGCCTATGCTGGCTGGAGCTGATGAGAGTAACATCTGGAGAGCCACCAGTTCTCCACCTTGAGCTTATCTGTCAGCCCAACAGTCCACCACTACTGCATTTACATAGGAAGCTGCCTTATATAGAGTCAGAACGTTGGTCCACCTAGCTCAGTAATGACTATACTGCCTGGAAGCTGCTCTCCACGATTTCAGGTAGGAGTCTCTCCTAACCCTACCTGGAGATGACAGGGATTGAACTTGGGACCTTCTTCTTGCAAGGCAGATGCTCTTCCACTGAGCTATAGACCTTCCTCAAGGGAAGGAAGAGTCACCTTTGTTCTGGTGCAGCTCTGGGAAGGTGTGCATGAGGCAAGGCTACCATTGTTGTGTTAAGCAAGGAGAGGGATGCGGGTGGCACTGTGGCCTAAACCACTGAGCCTCTTGGGCTTGCCAATCAGAAGGTCGGTGGTTCGAATCCCCACGACAGAGTGAGTTCCCGTTGCTCTGTCTCAGCTCCTGCCAACCAAGCAGTTTGAAAGCACGGCAGTGCAAGTAGATAAATAGGTACTGCTGTGGTGGGAAGGTAAACGGCATTTCTGTGGGTTCTGGTTTCCGTCACGGTGTCCTGTTGCGCCCAAAGCGGTTTAGCCATGCTGGCCAACTGACCTGGAAAGCTGTCTGTGGACAAAAGCTGGCTCCCTCGGCCTGAAAGCGAGATGAACGCCGCAACCCCATAGTCACCTTTGACTGGACTTAACCGCCCGGGGGTCCTTTACCTTTGTCGTTGTTGTTTAGTCATTTAGTCGTGTCCAACTCTTCATGACCCCATGGACCAGAGCACTCCAGGCACTCCTGTCTTCCACTGCCTCCCGCAGTTTGGTCAAACTCATGCTGGTAGCTTCGAGAACACTGTCCAATCATCTTGTCCTCTGTCATCCCCATCTCCTTGTGCCCTCAATCTTTCCCAACATCAGGGTCTTTTCCAGGGAGTCTTACCTTTACCTAAGTGAGGATGGACCACTCTGGCCACAATCAACAGGGGAGATGTGATTGGGGGGCAGACTCTTCCCCTCACCAACACACACCCAGTTATATACGAGCTTCTTTTTATATAACTGAGGTATGCTTTGTGGGAGGAAGAACTCTGCAAGTATTGTGCAATTTGGCCAGAAAAGCTGTTTAACATAGGGGTGTTTTTTTTTATTTTTGCAGAGAAACAAAAATGGTCAGGTGCTAAAGAGCTCAGAAAATAACTGCTTCCCCTCTGCAGGAGCCCTTTTTTATTTCCATCTGCTCCATTTAATAAGATGTAGGTGGAATATAACAAAATATAAAAATATGTCAGGGAAGGATTCGAAATTAGGAGTGTGTGTTTTCTCTATGAAGCTGCTTTGACCACAAATAACTTGAAAAGCGTTTTCAGGACCGGTTCCATAATCTGTATTTTCAGTCAAGAGCTATGAGCGGGTATTAATCCGAGAGATGGGGGAGAAAGTGAGGTGGGGAGGAGAGGGGAGTCCACACATAAACAGCCCAATTTTCCTTCAGGAGCCAAGCTAATTCTTTTCAATCCACTTTTTTATTACACTATTTTCCCTCACTCTATTTAGCGAGCATAAGGATAAATTTCCAAAGCTACCCGGTTGGAAAATAAATGGGTTCGCTGTTTGTCTAGCATTCCAATCTTTACAAATGTAAATCAGCCCAACTGCTGCCCCATTTAAAACCTCACAACTTCACAAAACATTAAAGGCCTCCTTTCAATACACAATTTACTCTGTGACAATTCCCTCAGATTTCTGCTTCAGACATCATTAGAAACTGACTGACTGATAAAAAGGGTGGGGAGGGTGGGGGCCCCACAATCGAAGGTCGCCAAGGTCAACTTGTGTAATTATACGTACTTTTACTGGGTCAACTACACCAGACACCGCTATTTGAAGGTTAAATTGTTACAATTAAGTACATATACAGCCTATTCCCATAGCTACTCTGTTGTTAAATCTACCGTAAACAACGTGCACATTTATTTCTGCTTCTAATTGTGTCCAAGATGTCGCTCGCTTGGAAAATTATACGGCAAAAAAGAACATTGTAATCCATTACCGAATTAAACAATAGTTTCGAGAGTAAAGCGGGTAATTAGCTGAGGGAGACTGGTTTTCATCTGTCTGCCTCAATGCTAAGAAGTTCATTTAGGTTACTCGATTTGGTTTAATTGGAGCTTTTGGGTGTCGCACCTCCCAATATGTTTTTATAGATGGAGCGTTGGCCACAAACAGAATGTGACCCCCCGATGCACGATCATTCATTAGCGAAAGCTCTTCTGTGTGCCAAAAGACCCCTTGGGGTGTGGTGCTCCCCCTGTTTCTCCAGGCGGGCGTTAAAAGAGAGCTCTCTTTTTGTTATTAAGGAAAAATGAACCCATTGAAAAAGTAATGCCCATGCCACACTTAGTGCGAAATTAGCTTGGCTGTATATAAAGGCCAATTCACATGACCCCTCCCGGGCCTGAAATGTCGATTGACAGCGATGCGGATGGAATTAAATAGTGTGGTGAAGCCACCAAGTGAAGATTTTTGTCACGCTTTGGTGCAGCCTTCCCTAAACTGGGGCTGATGGGAATTGTAGTCCCAAACATCTGGTGGGCATCAGGTTGGGAAAGGCTTCTGTAATGTCTAACGTTCTATAGTGCCACCAAGAGAAGTGGTCAACAGTGGCTTAGTCTTTATACAACTGCTGTGGTCCATTGGTTCATAACCCCAGGGCTGGATTACTGCAACATACTCTGGGTGGGGCTGCCATTGTCTATGCTCCAGAAGCTCTAGCTGGTGCAGAAATTGATGAGGGAACATGGCCCACAACATCTGACACCAATGTGGAAATGGTGCTCATCTACTACCAAACCTGGTTCATGGTCCTTGTATTAATGTACAAAGCCCTGGACAATTTAGGTCCCTGGGTATATTCCAGTTCAAACACTGAGGTCATCGGCAGGAGTGTTTCTGGTCGTTCCCCTCATTGGCGAGGCTCATCCGATGGCAACAAAAAACTGCGTGTTTTCCTGACACCTATGTTTTAAATGCAACTTGGATCCTCCACATTTCTCATCTTATTTCCCCCCTCTTGTATTTCCAGATTTTGCGTGGGAGACAAATTTTTCCTAAAGAACAACATGATACTGTGCCAGACAGACTATGAGGAGGGTTTAATGAAAGAAGGTTACGCGCCCCAAGTTCGCTGATCCGATGCCTCGTCGCGGAGAATATTGAAGCACTATGTTCTTACCCTTTCTTTTCTTTGCTTTTGTTCAACATGTATATATATATACATATATATATATTAAAAAGAAAAACAATGGCAGAACCTACTGAATAGCGTAGAAATAGGGAGACAGGATGGTCGTGTGGAATAAGAGGCGGACTTCAAATATATGTAGTGGAAATTGCACCAGTTCACAGTTGAATGTTTATTAAAAGATAATGTAAATACTTGCTGGAGTTTTTTTCCCCTTTCCTTTTTCTCTTTTGCTTGCTGTTTTGGTTATCTTATTTTACTTTATTTTTTATTTTGCGTCATTTGGCATGAGATGCTTATTTTGGACCAATGTATATAATGTACTGTAATATTCAAAGCACAAATGTAATACAGTTTTATTGTGTTACCATTTGCTTCTTTGTATTGTTGCATTTAGTACAATCGGTGTTTAAACTTTATTGTATATTTATGCTTTCTGTATCTACCAGCTATTTTGAAAGAGCTGTATCTTTCTAGTAAAAACAAAACAAAAGCAAAAAAAAAAAAGAGAGAGAGAGAGAGAGCCAATCCCATGCATTCTTCTCCGTTTTAAGAGCTTCACCAACGCTTGATCTATTGAATTAAAACTGATGGGTAAAACTGGCCAAAGTTAAGTGCACAGTTCCATTGACTTGAATTGGGTCTATTTAAGTGCATGCTAAACTCTCCCATTGAAACCGATGGGATTTGGAGGTGCTTAATTTCAGACTGGATTAGAATTCTAGCCACCACGCTGAAGCTTCCAAGGTTCTCAGTCTTTCATTAGATCTCATGCAAGCTTTTCTTATCATTACTATTATTATATTGAATGATGTTAGCTATTTTATTCCATACAGTTCAAAAAGTACTTTCTGTTTGCTACAGAATTTCAGCGGGGGTTTCCCCCCGCAACTTTGTTGGCAGTACTTCTCAACCTTACGGAGTGGGCGTTTAATTATTTGGGGCGGGGGCTACTGTGTTCTGTATACTTCCCCCCTCCGATATATATATATATATGTAATTGCTTGTTTCCAATATAACTGGGAATGAGGAGCTGAGCCCCAATGCAAATCAGTGCCTTTGGGTGTCATGTAAAAATTTTATATGTATATATATATTTCTGAAGTTATTTTAATGTAGCATAGTGATTTCTGCTCCTGTACAGAAACGTTATTTAAGAAAAGAAAAATCAGTGTCCTGCCTAAACATCTATCCGGTTTGGGTAGAGCATACCTAAGAGACTGTCTCCCTCCATATGACCATCACAGCCCATAACGTTGACCAAGAGCGCCCTCTTGAGGTCACCTCCTGAGTACCAACTCAAGACATCTGGGCCTTGCAGAGGGGCATTCCTAGGGGCTGCCCCACAGCTATGGAAGTGCTGTCATGCTGGAGACTCGCTAAAACCTGCATAACCTTTCAGAAGCATTGTCAGGCATTTTCGATACGAGCTGCTGTTTTTCGGTGGGGGAAGGGGAGATGGAAATGAAGAACCTCCACTCAGAGCGCAGAGGCTATCACATCTGTTGACTTTTGTAGATGCGTTTAATCAAAATTCGACTGGATATTGTATTCTTTGTTTCTTAATTTATTGTTGTCCATTCCAAGTTGTTTGGGGTGGGGCAGTCTAAAAATAAATAAACTCTAAGGATTGGATGGCAAAATCTCAAGCTGGTGCTTCTCATCTACTGACTCAACACCACCACTTTTTTTTGGCCAACTACCAGTTCCCCAGTTACCACATTTGCCACTGGTTTGCAAAGAAGACAGCGGCCATCACTTCACGTAACCTAAGATTCCTCAGAAAACAATTTTGAGTACTTTTCAAAAAGTTCCCCTAAGGTGTTAGAGAATTTCAGTCCTCCATTAGAAAAAAAAATGATCAGTGAAATCATCTTTCCAGTCCCACCATCTATGAGTTTGGGGTACAGCTGTGGACCCAATTTTAATCTTTATTGGCTAACATGAGTTTCATTCCTCATTAAGTGAGCATCAGTTTCTCTGGAGAAACCCTTGGGAATATTTCACCGCTTCCCCAAAAGCATGCAGCAAAATGCTCTCCCCAAATAGCATGGGATGTTTGGGGGTGTTATTTTAGCATCAACCTTTGCAGCTCCATGGTGTCATCCAACCAGAATCCACTCCTATGTTTGACATCTCTACCTGATTAATTCATGCAACCCTTTTTAGACAGTTTGGTGGTCGTACAGCAGAGGTGAGAAACATCAGGTCCAAGAGACCAATGCAGTTCTCCTGGCCTCTATCCAGTCCTCAGGCCCATATGCTTCACCAGGTCTGCTTCCCATCCTTTCTCCTGGCTGGAATGTGCCCTCAAATGGCAATAATGCCTCCTACTTGCCCAAATGGAGGTGTGTGTGTATTAGGTGGCTTCTGCACAGCACGAATAGACCCTGCTGTGGCACCTGTTAAGAGTGGCACCTGCACTTACTTACTTACCTCTACCCGGCCGACCTCTGGCATCCAGCTCCTTCAAGGTTGCCCTCAAGGTATTGCAGCCTCAAGGCTGGGGGAGGGCAAAACAAACCCTGTTCTACACTTTTTCTACAGGAAGGCAATTGTGCCATAGCCAAGTAGTACCATTGGTTCCTTTGGGGCAACACTGACTGCTTTTCCTTTGGGGCATTGCTGACTGCTTTTGGTTGGTGGTAGCTCTTCAACACATCATGCAGGGGGTGATCCTGTCTGTTTCCACCATGGCTTGTCAGATACTGACCCCAAAGACAGTTTGCTGTGGAGCTCCAGCTGTGAAGTGAGGGTGACCAGCTACATTATCCTGTCATCTGCCTACATGGCATGTTTAGCACAGCTGTGGTGTTAGGAAGCATCCAGAATAGGATGCAGCCATACTAGAAAAGAATCAAAGCTATGGGATATGATCAAGATCAGGCTTCCTCAACCTCGGACCTCCAGTTGTTTTTGTCCTACAACTCCCATGATCCCTAGCTAGCAGGACCAGTAGTCAGGGATGATGGGAATTGTAGTCTCAAAACATCTGGAGGGCCGAGGTTGAGGAAGCCTGATCAAGATGATCCTATTTCCTTTCTTAAAAGCACTCACCACAAAGATATTCATACACAGATGTGCAAGAGCACAAGTCTCAATAGGAATAAAAATCTAAAAACGGCTATTGGCCATGAAAGCTTAATTGAATTCACATATGCAGAGGCATATGTGATAATGGATAATAATAATAATAATATATAATAATAATAATTTATTACTTATACCCTGCCCATCTGGCTGGGTTTCCCCAGCCACTTTGGGCGGCTCCCAACAGAATCAAAACAGAAAACATCAAACATTAAGAACTTCCCTAAACAGGGCTGCCTTCAGATGTCTTCTAAAAGTCAGATAGTTGCTTATTGCCTTGACATCTGATGGGAGGGCATTCCACAGGGCAGGCGCCACTACCAAGAAGGCCCTCTGCCTGGTTCCCTTGTAATCTCACATCTCGCAGTGAAGGAACCGCCAGAAGGCCTTTGGAGCTGGACCTCAGTGTCCGGGCAGAATGGTGAGGGTGAAGATGCTCCTATACTTGGGCTTGGGAGAGACTGTGGGCTTAGTCACACCTCCATTTGGCCCACCACTTTCCCCTGGGGAAACCAAATCTTTGGAACAAATGGCAGTAGGGTTTTCTGCAGAGTGCCAGCAGGGCCAAGGCAAAACCGCTACGGCACAAGACAAATGGAAGTGTGGATTAGCCCTGTTGCAACATTTTGTTTGCTAAAGAGGCAACTGGAACTCATTTCCAGGTTTGTCTGCATTTATCACATAAAGCAGTGGTCCCAAAGCTTACCCCAAAACTGCAGCATGGCAACACCAACATCTTTTATTATATGTACTAGGAGCTGCACCCCTGCACGCCAACCCCACTCCCCCCTTGCGGGGTTTCCAAGCTCCTGCTGCCACCGAGGGAAGCATAATAAAATTCAGGTTTCTTCCACATGCTTCCCAAAGTAGCAGCAGTGATGACAGCCTTTCACACACACCTTGCCCCTGCCCCACTGGCTCTTTCACTGTAAACCCATAGGACAATCTCCCCTGTTCTCTCCTTACAGTCAATGCTATTGGTTGCTGCCTGTCTCATTGGGGCTGCATAGAAAGTTGCTCAACTAAATTGGCTACAGCAGAAGTTTTCCATCTTTTTGAGTCCACGGCTCCCTTGACCAACTACATTTTCTGCAGCACTCCTGTGAGGCTCAGGAGCCCAGTTATGTCACCCCTTTCCTGCAGAGCTGGCACCTCTCACCCTTTTTCGAACACCCTCCCTTGTCCCTAAGTGTTCCCTCATCCTCCTCTCCTCTCCCCTCTCCTTGGGAGTCATCTGGGCAGCAGCTGCTGCTGTCCCTGGTCTCTGAGCTGCCCTCCCCCAGAGGTGCCCTGCAGAGCTTGTAGCCAGGGCTGCTGTGATAAAAAACTATGCAAGCCTTTGGGAGGCAGAGACACGAGAGGACATCAGAGGCAGGGAAAGAGGGACAGAGGTCAATGTTGCCCTCGGCACCCCTGGCTATCATTCAAGGCACCCCAGGGTGCCACGACACACTGGTTGAAAACCACTGGGCTACAGTGACTGTCTATAGGGGGTTGGTTAGCTGTGGTTCCTGCATGGCTGGCAGTTGGACTGGGTGGGACTTTGGGTCCCTTCCAATTCTCTGATTCTAGGACTGGCAGCAATTCTTGGCAGCTTCTGACAGTCGTCTTTCCCTCCCCTACCTGGGGATGCCAGGGATTGGATCGGGACCCTCTGCATGTGAAACCTGAATTACATAGGCACAGCCTGTGTTTGGTGGAGTTTTCTCCCGATCTTGAGTCATCACTCTTTCAAAATCACATGTCCCAATGTTCTTTTTTAAAAAAAATAAAATTAAAAGAATTCCTCCCCTACACCAGTTTGCAGTTGGTTTTAACTACCAGTGAACAAATGTTCATCAGAGAGAAAGACCGGGGGAGGGGGAGCAATCTTGTTAACATTTTTGGACTCTGCAGGCAAAGGGAGGGTTTTAAAGATTCCCACTACCAACACACACACACACACACACACACACACACACACACACAATGTAATGCTAAGTAGTTTCTTGTAATTTTCTCAGCAGTGGGCAGTTTGCAGTCATCTGTGCCTAGAACAAATCTTGTCCAAAACCACACCCCCACTCCCAGAAGATCTGGGGTGATTGCTGGGCATAATTTGATGCATTTAATTGATTGTTCTGAAAGCTTCAGCCGTGCTGCCATCGCCCAACTACATTATCAATTTGCCCATTTGCAGTTCGAGGGATTAAACAAAAAATCCACCTAAATCCTATAAACGAATATTGCACATGGGGTTTAAATAAAGCATAGTTTCAATGGCCCTTTGTGCCATATCATGCCCCAGCACCACAAACGAAGGAAATGCAGTTTGCCGTCCTAAACCCCATGGCCTAAGTAAAATAAATTGCAGCTCCTCCCCAACTTAAATGCATCGGCTTCCTGGTTCTATGTTCTGCACCCATTGCAAGTGCTATTGAATGGAATGGGCATTGCTCAAGAACTCTCCTATGGCTAAAAGAAGATCTCTACTATTTTCCATTTCAAATGGCATTCATGCAGGAGAAGCAAGCAGTTGTGCTCCCCACAAAAAAAGAATACCACTCAAATGCACATACTCAATTATAATGCCAGAGAGCGATGGGCAAGAGAACAGCTTAACATCACTAGTTAGCAGTATTATAGGAGGAGTGGTGTGAAGGAAAGCATCTGAAGCTGTCAGCCGCCTGGCTCAGGTACATTCTAAATGCCCTTTGGATGATTTAGTTCTCCTGGACCTGCCATTAAGGAGGCTACAGGAAGGATGTTCAGCTCCTTCCTTCTCTCCAGCATGTCCCTGGGACGAAAGCTTCCCAGAAAATATCTCATGTAATCAATGTGTTCAGAGAGTTACCCAGCACAAATTACTCATTAATTCAATAGCGCACAGTTAAAAAAGAACAATTAATTAATGAGTCACCCTTAGATCACTTTGATTGCAATGCGGTTTGGTTGACGCGGCAGGCACTTACAAATGAAGCTGCTTTCCCATGTTATAGATATATAGATAGTGCCATGGCCAGTGTCATATTTAACACACGCCTACGAGTAATTGTGTGATTACTAGCTTCATTAAAGTGGGGCATAGGAAGAGTGCCTTCTGTCATGGATATGCTCCAAGACAGAGGAAACCAATTATTCAATTCTATTTGATTTGCAAACTTCGCCGTTC
Source organism: Podarcis pityusensis (assembly GCF_964106645.2). Taxonomy (NCBI): domain Eukaryota; kingdom Metazoa; phylum Chordata; class Lepidosauria; order Squamata; family Lacertidae; genus Podarcis; species Podarcis pityusensis. Next base: position 16,734,994 of record NC_138035.1, read on the forward strand.
TTATCTTGTGCTCCCTAACAAGATCGCCCATCGCTGTTATTCCCATTTTACAGATAAGAGGCTGAAGCTAAAGGCTTTTCCGGATTATCCATTGGTAGTTCAACAACTCTGCAAGTTGTTTCTCATTTCTTGTACCAGAGCCAGCTGTCTGACACTGAGCAAACAGAGGAAGGGGACACTCGAACTCTCGGCTATCCAACGAAGCTGAATGTTGGGACGGATGAAATAAAATACTTCTCCAGGCAACACATTGTTAGTTAAAACTATGGAACTCGCTCCCAAAGGAGACAGTGATTACCACCAACCTAAAGTAAAGGTAAAGGGACCCCTGACCATTAGGTCCAGTCATGACTGACTCGGGTTGCGGCGCTCATCTCGCTGTATTGGCCGAGGGAGCCAGCGTACAGCTTCCGGGTCATGTGGCCAGCATGACTAAGTCTCTTCTGGCGAACCAGAGCGGTGCACGGAAATGCCGTTTACCTTCCCGCCGGAGCGGTACCTATTTATCTACTTGCACTTTGATGTGCTTTCGAACTGCTAGGTTGGCAGGAGCAGGGACCGAGCAACAGGAGCTCACCCCGTCGCGGGGATTCGATCCGCCGACCTTCTGATCGGCAAGTCCTAGGCTCTGTGGTTTAACCCACAGCGCCACCCGTGTCCCGACCACCAACCTAGATGGCTTTGAAAGAGGGTTAGACAAATTCATGGAGGAGAGGGCTATTGATGTCTACTAGCCATGTGGACTATGCTCTGCCTGAAGGCAGCAGTGCTTCTTGGTGGAAACAACCGGAGGAGAGAGCGCTCTTGTGTTCAAATCCTGCTTGCAGTACTCCACAGGCATCTGATTGGCCAATGTGAGAACAAGATGCTGGATTAGATGAGCCACTGGCCTGCTCCAGCAGGAAGTTCTTGTGCTCTTACTTTGTGGATTCCAGGTAAGGTCGTGGCTAAAGTGTCCCTCCTTTGTAACTTCAGAAGAGATGCACATGGGTCTGTGTTAGTCCCAATCTTCCTTCTCCTCTATCCTGTAGGCCAGGGGTCAGCCAACTTTTCCAGCAGGGAGACAGTCCACTGTCCCTCAAACCTTGTGGGGGGCCGGGCTATATTTTGAAAAAAATATTGAACTAATTCCTGTGCCCCACAAATAACCCAGAGATGCATTTTAAATAAAAGCACACATTCTGCTCATGTAAAAACACCAGGCAGCCCCCACAAATAACCCAGAGATACATTTTTGCATGGCAAGTTCCCGCCTCCCCCAGAGGAAATAAAGACATATGACACCAGTATTTAAGGTTAATGGGCTAAAAATGGCCACAACATGTGGCTGGTGCCAATTTGCCACATGGAAAAATTCCTAGCAGGCCCCTCAACGGCGACCAACCGAGGTCCATAGCAAGGTCAGATGGACAACCTAAAAGGGAGGGAGGGTGGGAAACTGGAGCGTAGAAGCGGCCAAAGAGGGAGATCCCCCGGGCACGCCAGCGCTAAATAGCGCTAGCCACACCCAGCCAACCAGCCGATTGGCTGGCCAGGCGGTGACGCAGCCGGGAGTTCCCTCAGTCGCGCGGAGGCTGCAGGCTAGCCCCCGCGCATGTGGGGTGGACGTGAAGCCCGCAACCCCACCTCCTCTCCAGTTCGGAAGTGGCTTAAATAAAAGCACACATTCTGCTCATGTAAAAACACCAGGCAGGCCCCACAAATAACCCAGAGATGCATTTTAAATAAAAAGACACATTCTACTCATGTAAAAACATGCTGATTCCCAGACCATCCAGGGGCCAGATTTAGAAGGCGATTGGGCCGGATCTGGCCCCCGGGCCTTAGTTTGCCTACCCATGCTGTAGGCTCTTCTTTCTGCAGGCCAAGAAACTATAGCCTTTGCTTCTTAACATGCCCTAATAGCTCAGCGGGAGAATACATACTTCTCATGAAAAAAGGTTCCAAGATCAATCCCCGGCATTAATCTCTTCAGTTTAAAAGGTTCATAAGGCCAACCAAGTTTGACACCAAACGCATCATTGTGTTTAAAATGCAGGTTTTTAAAAAATGCAAATAGTATCAACTGGAGGTGGGGGCAATAATGATCAGGATCATGGCAGGCATGGAGTGGGAATTTAACTCAATTTGCATTGCAGAGAAATCCCCTACCGGGGCCAATGGGATATTTCCCCCCACAAAAAAGATACATTAAGAGCTAACCCCACCCCCTGCCTCCACCTGCATTCCTGCTCTGCTTCTTATAATTATTTTCAGGGGGTGGGTGGGAACTGGTGCTTATTGCATTTTTGAAAACTTGCAGGTTAAAAGCAAAGATGCATTTGACATCCCATCTAGCTTGGCCTTTCGATAGGTGATGTGGAAGACCACCTTCCTTGAACTCTTGAGAGACGCCACTGTACTGGGTGAGGGGAGAACGTGACGTGGTACAAGGCAGCTGCTTGTATTCTGAAAGGCTGCCCTGCAGAAAATGGAGCAGGCTTTTTATCTGTTGCTCCGAAAGCATTAAGGCAATTTATCTGATGACATCACACCTCCTCAAGACACAAAGCTAAAGGTAAAGGTAAAGGGACCCCTGACCATTAGGTCCAGTGGTGACCGACTCTGGGGTTGCGACGCTCATCTAGCTTTATTAGCTGAGGGAGCCGGCATACAGCTTCCGGGTCATGTGGCCAGCATGACTAAGCCTCTCCTGGCGAACCAGAGCAGCACACGGAAATGCCGTTTACCTTCCCACTGGAGCAGTACCTATTTATCTACTTGCACTTTGATGTGCTTTCAAACTGCTAGGTTGGCAGGAGCAGGGACCAAGCAACAGGAGCTCACCCTGTCGTGGGGATTCGAACCGCCGACCTTCTGATCGGCAAGTCCTAGGCTTTGTGGTCTACAGGCTCATAACTCTGAATCATGTCTCGGTTTAAAAGCCCTTAGGCTTTGCCAAGCTTTGACTTGGTAGACTATTACCTGCACCCTTAAAACAGTCGAACGTTACTTTCGTTCTGTATCTCATGAGCATTTAGCTTCTGAGAAGACTTTACAAAAAATCTTCAGTTTTGCATTTCATTCCTTCAAATAAAATTCACTTTTGAATGAAGAGAGCGGCTTTCATTCTATCATAGCTGTCAACTTTTCCCTTTTCTTGCGAGGACTCCTATTCGGAATAAGGGAATTTCCCTTTTTAAAAAGGGAAAAGTTGACAGCTATGCTTTCTATAATGTTAAAGTACTCTTTAGTACAGTGGTACCTCGGGTTACATACGCTTCAGGTTACATACACTTCAGGTTACAGACTCCGCTAACCCATAAATAGTAATAATAATAATAATAATAGGGCTCAGGGCGGCTAACAACAATAAAACAGTACAAGAGTACAACACAACACTCTAAAATCATTCATTATAAAATTAATTCAAATCAAACCAATGGCAACCATTGGGCCAGAGCTCCGCGAAGACTGCCGAAGGAGGGAGTCAGGCTGTGCCCTGGCCAAAGGCCTGGTGGAACAGCTCTGTCTTGCAGGCCCTGCGGAAAGATGTCAAGTCCCGCAGGGCCCTAGTCTCTTGTGACAGAGTGTTCCACCAGATCGGAGTTCTTACCTCGGGTTAAGAACTTTGCTTCAGGATGAGAACAGAAATCATGCTCCGGCGGCGCAGCGACAGCAGGAGGCCCCATTAGCTAAAGTGGTGCTTCAGGTTAAGAACAGTTTCAGGTTAAGAACAGACCTCCGGAACGAATTAAGTTCTTAACCCGAGGTACCACTGTAATATAATAGAAGATAGCCCATATTATTAAGTAACTTATTCTGATACATTTAGCATCATAACCACATTTATTTAGGTAAGTGAATAGCACCCCCCCCCCAAAAAAAGGGCTGCACACAAGACCCCAAAGTCCATAAATCCGCAATGGCTTTTGTGTTTGTCACCCTGGGCTTCATTAGGAGGAAGGATGGTGTTATGTATTCAGTGATCTGCAATTGCCTGAACTTGAGTCTGGACTAAGGGTTCTGAGCCCCTGTGTTCTGATTCGATACGTGATATCCAATCACAGAACATTCCAGGATTTGGGCCTCTGGCATTGGCCCTTAAACTCTGAGTCATGATTCGCAGCTTGGAAGTTTAGACAGCCAATCACGCTGGGAGTGGGAGTGTCCCAGGCCTTCAGAAATGTATATAAGCAGTTGCTTTGCCCCTGTTGTCGAGTTCTGTTAGTTCAATAAAGGTTCTTGCTGTTATCACTGTGTCTTGCCTTGTGGGAACCCACCTACACTTCAGGTGGGGTACAAATTAATAATAATGATAATGATAATATTTCCCAGTGTTCTTCCTTTTGGGACACGTTGTTAATCTCGCTGCTTTTCCAGCGCAGCAATCAGCCACACTTTCAGTTCTGTGCAGTGTCCCAGACCACAAAGCTATGCCAGGTTGGGGGCACTTTGGCAAATCGAAAGGGTGGCTAGATCTGGTGACCTAGCACTTTAAGAGGAGTCAAGATGAAAGCCAGCTGAGGCCTTGCTAGGTAAAGGTAAAGGGACCCCTGACCATTAGGTCCAGTTGTGGCCGACTCTGGGGTTGCGGCGCTCATCTTGCTTTATTGGCCGAGGGAGCCGGTGTACAACTTCTGGGTCATGTGGCCAGCATGACTAAGCTGCTTCTGGCGAACCAGAGCAGCACACGGAAACACCGTTTACCTTCCTGCCGGAGCGATACCTATTTATCTACTCACACTTTTGACGTGCTTTTGAACTGCTAGGTTGGCAGGAGCATGGACCGAGCAATGGGAGCTCACCCCGTCGCGGGGATTCAAACCACCGACCTTCTGATCGGCAAGTCCTAGGCTCTGTGGTTTAACCCACAGCGCCACCCGCGTCCCGAGGCCTTGCTAGCTGTTGATAAACCCCAGCCATCAACCTTGAATTCTCTAGCCAAAGAAAGTCAAGATGTAATCCTTTGAAACAACATTCAAAAATAACTCATTAAGTCACAGGGTTCACAGAGTTTTTGCGGTAAGAACAGCCTGCCCACCAAGCCCACATTTTGTGTTGTGGGGAGCCTGAGAATACTCTGTGGGGCTGTTGTCAATGCAAAATATCAGAAACTAAAACAAAGGTAATTTTAATAAAGTAGAAGAGGAGAGCCAAGTGAAATTGGCAGCCATCCCAGGCTTTTTGCACATCCTGCTTTACATTTCGATAGACTGTTGCCTGCATTTTTCCTTCTTATATCTAAAGATGTAAGAAGTGCAAGAGAGGATTTTCTTTTTGTTTGTTTTTTTAAATCAAAAACACTGAAAAATCTGGGTCCTGGTCTGCAGCAGGAACTTCTGGCTGTAGTCTCACCCACTCCAGTGACACCCAAAAGCCACTCCTGAAATCCAGGAGAACTATGGGAGTGGCCTCCGCTGCAATAATCTGCTGTTCGAAACCAGAGAAGTCATATTTGCGTACGTAGAAAGACTTGTGTATGTCCATGGGCACCTTTGGATCCTGGCTCGTGTTATGGACTGGTTGGACTCAGAGGCTGGTGAAGAAGCATGGGGGTCTTCCCCTCCTGCTACAACAAGCTCCCCTCCCACCTGGTCTCCCAGAACCAGGAGAGGTGTGAAGAGGGTGGAAGAGAAGTTAGCTTCATGTAGACATAGTCTCAGAATGCTTGGGGGAAACTCTGGAGAGGAGGGGACTTAGGCAGCTGTGAGGGTGTGGAGACCTTCAGTCTCAGAAACTGCTTATGAGGGCAAGACCTGCCAGAGACGAGTTGCTGTGCTCATTAGGACTGGCACTCCTGTTCTTGTTAAGAAAGAGTCAAGTCCAACTCGCTCTGTGTAATTTACTGCCGGCTTGCTCTTGTCTTTCAGGGTTGGATTGAAGACAATGAGTAAGGTAAGGACTATATCACAGTGCTAGAGCATCTGCTTTGCCCTACACAACAACATAATATACAAAACCCTCTAAAAGAGGGCATGCCCAGTAAAACCATTATGTCTAGGGTCTAAAATTGTCTGTATTACTTGATGCAGGGTCACATATTATTATTATTAAAATAACGAGGTGTTTCCAGATCGCTTGTCATTGCTAGAAAACCCACTGCAGTCAGTATCTGTTTGGCAGCAGATTCTACAGCCACAGATTGCAAAATATGGTGGCTAGGAACAGATTTTTTGCAAAGCTCCTTGTTACCTCACGTTTTCTCTCTTCAACCCCCGAGAGAAAATCCTAATAAAAGAACACAAAGTCACCACCTGAAGTTCCTACACTACCTTGGTTAAATGCCATTCCACAAAGCTTATAGTGTAATTATAACAGTTCCCTTAGGTAAGTAAGAAACATCTGTTAGTAACACATAGCAGGTGTTAGCAATTACACATACTGATTTTTTTTTAACAAAAAAAATGGTTTTAATTAAAAAGAATTCTGTTGTCTGAAAAGCGGGGCATGCTAAGTCCAAACACACTCTTGTCAGCGTGTCTCCACATAATGTAATATGCAAACTTAGATAAAGGTTTGTGTGAGGTTTTCCTACAGAAATGGGAAGGGGGGGGGGAGAAGAAATCAGAAGAAATTAGAAAAGTATGTTTTACGGAAGATGCCAGTTCGCCGCAATCCAGCTGGCATTGTGATTCAGTGTAGTTCATTTATGCTTTCATCTAAAACCCACAACCAATTTGTATTCCAGCATGAGGCTTGGTAGAATCTGTACAGTTCATCTGATCACCGAATAGCCGAGCAAAAATATTTGAGTGCAAACAGAATGAATGCACTTCAGGAGCGAATATAATAGCCAGACTGGGAAAGCAGACAGCAACAATGCAAGTATTAATTTGCAAACCAAGGACTCTACTCTTCAGTTCCTTTTGAGAGAGAAACACTTACACTTGGGTTTTTGAATTTCCTATACCTGCACCATGGTGCCGCACTGACCTTTATTATTCATGTTTAAGTTAATATAGGTGTCTGACACCTGCAATTTTGATATTTAAACATTAAGAACACAATGAGAACTCTGCTCAATCAGACCAAGGTTCCATCTAGTACAGCATCCACTTAACCACTATAGAGCCAGATGCTTTTAGGAACATGGGAACCAGTTGCCCATCTGGCTCAGAATCCTGCTTTCATAGTGACCAGTCAGATACCGGTGGCTGGATCTGAGCAGGATCTGAGCACAAAAGCACTTCCCACCCCTCTGGTTCCCAGCACCAGGCATTCAGAAGCATATCAGTTCCAACTGTGGAGGCAGAACGTAACCACCAGGTTAAAGATAAAGGTAAAGGGACCCCTGACCAATAGGTCCAGTCGTGGCCGACTCTGGGGTTACAGCGCTCATCTCGCTTTATTGGCCGAGGGAGCCGGCGTTTGTCCGCAGACAGCTTCCGGGTCATGTGGCCAGCATGACTAAGCCGCTTCTGGTGAACCAGAGCAGCACACAGAAACGGCATTTACCTTCTCACCAAAGCGGTCCCTATTTATCTACTTGCACTTTGATGTGCTTTTGAACTGCTAGGTTGGCAGGAGCAGGGACCGAGCAACTGGAGCTCACCCCTTCACAGGGATTCGAACCACTGGCCTTCTGATCAGCAAGTCCTAGGCTCTGTGGTTTAACCCACAGCACCACCTGCGTCCCTCACCACCAGGTTAGTAGCCACCAATAGCCTTCTCCTCGACGAATTTCTATAATCCTCATCCAAACTGGTGTCCATCACTGCCTCTTGTCGGAATGCATTTCACAGTTAAGCCATGTGCTGCATGAAGTAGTACAGTGGTACCTCAGGTTAAGAACTTAATTTGTTCTGGAGGTCCGTTCTTAACCTGAAACTGTTCTTAACCTGAGGTAACACTTTAGCTAATGGGGCCTCCCGCAGCCGCAGCGCAATTTCTGCTCTCATCCTGAAGCAAAGTTCTTAACCCAAGGCGCTATTTCTGGGTTAGCAGAGTCTGTAACCTGAAGCGTCTGTAACCTGAAGCGTCTGTAACCCAAGGTACCACTGTACTTTCCTTTGTTGGTCTTGAATCCTCCAACATTCAGCTTCATTGTCTGTCCCTGAGCTCTAGTGCTTAGAGAGAAGGAGGAAATCGGCTACCATTGGGCCTTGCAAAGTCCATTGCACCATGCTTTCTTTGCAAACCTAGGTGATCAACTGATTAATGAGGTCAGGTACAGGGCAGGTGGGTGCGGCTTAGTCAAACAAAGACGTTTGCCTCTATGCTAGCTAATACTCTCTGTAAGACATGTCTGCAGTTATTGACCATGGCAGACCCTTCAGGGTTCCTATTTTCCAGGGACAGTCCCAGATTTACAGAAGCCATACTGGTTTCTGATTTGATCCCAGAATGTCCTGTTTTCCCTTAGGACATCCCTGTTTTCATTGGAGAAATGTTGGAGGGTATGGAGTTATGCAACCCTCGAGTCAAGGAAATAAGTAACTATACAACCTTTAGAAGGAATCTGAAGGCAGCCCTGTCTAGGGAAGTTTTTTAATGTTTGATGTTTTATTATGTTTTTATACATGTTGGAAGCTGCCCAGAGTGGCCGAAGCAACCCAGTCAGATGGGTGGGATATAAATAATAATAATAATAATAATAATAATAATAATAATAATAATTGAACAGGACAGCCCTATTTTCATAGGAGAAATGCTGGAGATTATGCCATGATCCATGTTGTGTTTATATCCAGGCAAGGCTATTGCAATGTGCTCTATGTATAGCTGCCTTTGAAGATTATTAGGAACTTTCAGCTGCCCTTTTTGATCTCTTCATTTCAGTTTTCCACTCTTTCTCCTAAAGAGAGTGAATCTTCACCTCGGTTTCCTTCAGGATATTAATGGATGTCATTGATGTCCTTAAGGCCCAAATTCTGGCCACTGGACAGTTAGGATCAGTTAGATCTTAGGCTATGCTGGGGGTCAGGAACACACCCTATGGTCAACCGTGCTTTAAATGGAATTTAGATTTATTAGTGCAAATAGGATTTAGATTCACCCCACAGCATGCCTGCGCCAGCTACAGCGCCCTCATTTTGCTCTGTGGCAGCCGAAAGACACATTTGCTTCTGCTGGCCCTGAGGCAATGAGCCTCAGAACATGACGATATGCTTCTCTCTCTGCTGCCTTACTCATGAATTAATGGCCAGGACTTTCCATATTTAAAGAATTGCCTCCACAAGGCCATCCACTTTTCACAGAGTTATGATTCCAGCTCATTCAGGTGGCTGAAGCTCCCAATTAGAGAAAATCAGTGAATCTCTTTTGTGTGTGTGTGAAAAGGAGGGATTTCACCTCCCCTACTTCCCCCCTATGAATACTACAACTGTTTAATATTTATCAAGTGTCAAGAACATTCTGGTCTTCTACAGAATGCAGAAGTGACCAGGGATGGGTTTGTTTTAACACAAAAGTTAAGGCGCAAGACCACAGCTAAATTAGGGATCGCCAATGGGAATGTTTCAGAGAGCAGGGAATAGCTACATCAGAATCAGCCCAGGAAAAAGAAGACTGAACGTTCAAAAATGGTGTCATAATATAACAAGCTCTAAGTCAGGGGTAGGGAACCTCTGGAAGTGCCAAACAGCACAGCCAATTATTGGGGGTGGTGAGATCTATCCGCACTGTACATTTAAAGTACTTTGATACCATTTTAAGCAGTCATGGCTTCCCCCAAAGAATCCTTGTAAACATAGTTTGTTGAGGGTGCTGAGAATTGGTAGGAGAGGTTAAAGTAGAAACAATACAATGGGCTAAAGATTTTGGTTATAATATTCAACTAGAATCTTGGGGAAAGTTATGGAATGAAGGTATAAATTTCACTGCTTGCAGTGCATTGAAAGAGAATGTGATGAAAATGATGTACAGGTGGTATTTAACTCCAACTAAACTTGCTAAAATGGGACGCGGGTGGCGCTGTGGGTTAAACCACAGAGCCTAGGACTTGCCGATCAGAAGGTCGGCGGTTCGAATCCCCGTGACAGGGTGAGCTCCCATTGCTCGGTCCCTGCTCCTGCAAACCTAGCAGTTCGAAAGTATGTCATGTGCAAGTAGATAAATAGGGACCGCTCCGGCGGGAAAGTAAACAGCATTTTCGTGTGCTGCTCTGGTTCGCCAGAAGTGGCTTAGTCATGCTGGCCACATGACCCGGAAGCTGTCTGCAGACAAACGCTGGCTCCCTCGGCCTATAGAGCGAGATGAGCGCGCACCCCCAGAGTCGGTCACGACTGGACCTAATGGTCAGGGTTCCCTTTACCTTAAACTTGCTAAAATGTACAGGACAAAAAATAAGGAATGTTGGAAATGTAAGGAAAAGGAAGGTATCTTCTGTCATATGTGGTGGAGTTGTAAGGAAGTAAAAGCTTACTGGGAAATGATATATAATGAATTAAAGAAAATGTTTAAGTACACCTTTGTTTTAAAAAACCAGAAGCTATTTTACTGGGTATAGTGAGGGAAGAGATACCAAGGGGAGATAAAAAAATTGTTTCTGTATGCAACAACTGCGGTAAGAATTCTTTTAGCCCAAAAATGGAAGCAGGAAGAGGTACCAACAAAGGCAGAGTGGCAGGTGAAGATGATGGACTTTGTGGAGCGGGCAAGGCTGACTGGAAAAATCTGAAACCAGCGTGATCAAGCATTTCAAAAAGACTGGAATAAATTTAGGCATTATTTGAAGGACTGTTGTAAGCAATTAACATCACTAGCAGGGTTGCCGGAAGATTTGTAAAGAAAACAGTATTATTCTATTCATAATTACTAAAATAAGAGATCATTGTAATGTCTGAAAGATGGATTGAAAAAGGCACAAATGCTAAGATATAAAGATTAACTTGGAAAACCATGTGGCGGGAGGGAGGCAAGGCGATGAGCTCTAATAGAGTGAAAAAGTAAAGCAGATAACAATGATGTGGTTATATGGTGTAAAATGTAAAACCAATAAAAATGAGAGAGAGAGAAAGAGAGAGAGAGAGAAAGAGAGAGAGAGAGAGAGAAGAGAAAATTGGTAGGAGATCCCTATTCCTTTCACTGAGCTATAGTTCCCAGAGTTCCCCAGGAAGAGGGATTGATTGCTGAACCACACCGAGAATTGTAGGTCTGTTGAAAGAAGAGAGGGCCTCTGTCAGGGGACTGCCATCGGAACAGGGAAGGGAGGCAGGGGGGCAGTTGGGATACAGGGAACCTCCGAAAATCTAGAGAAACATTTCTTCTTCCTGCGGTGGGAAAAGCCACACCTCCAGTGGGGAAGAGGGGAAGGGACCAGAGGATGCTGCTGGGAGCCCCAGCGCCGCACCTCGTCAGTCTGAGGGTGGGGAAAGCCACACCTCCTGGGTAAAGGAAGGGAAAGGGCTAGAGGATGCTGCTGGGAGCCTCAGCACCGCTTCTGGCCAAGCCGGCCAGGAGGGAAGCACGCCTCTTCCGTCGCCCACCTTGCTCAGAGATGTAAAATGCAAAGAAGGAAGGAAAAGGCTGGGGGTGACTAAGCTCTTATGCTGGGGGAGGACCCAGAAACGACCACTCCCGGATTCTGCTAGCGATTGAGGCAGTCATGAACTTGTGGTTCTGCACTGTAAATCGTTTTGCACCAAAATAAAACCTGTAAAAGACAGGTTGGAGTCCTGACTGGTTACTCATGAGCAACCACCATTGCCATCTGACAGCTTCCTAACAATACTTAACAGACTACAGTCCCCAGAGGTATCTGGAAGAAACCATGTCAGTTTGAAGTGGTATGATACTGCTTTAAATCAAATAGTGCAGATGGGACCCTGAGGTCCAGTAACATCTAGCCTGTTACACCATCTCAGTTCTAAGCTGAGGTTAAACAAATTATTCCCTCATTGGACTAGGACCTGGGAGACCAGATTTCAAATCCCCACTCAGCCGTTGAACTTGGCCATGTCACTGTCTCTCAGCCTCACCTGCTTCACACGGTTTTTGTGACAATAAATTCGGGGGAATAAAAACTAGTGTGCCGCCTTGAGGACCTTCAAAATGTGGTAAGCCAGCCTCTCAGCATTTGGGGGCCCCAGATTTCCATTTCCCAAAGCCCTGTTCTGATGACACCACTGGCTAGAAGTGTGCACACAGCAAGATAGCACATATAACAAATGACCCAGTGCTTCAGGGTGTGGGGAAATTCTGGCTTTCTGGACGTTGCTGAACTGCAGCTCCCATCATCCCTGTCCATTGGTCTTCCTTGTAAGGGATGATGGGAGTTGTAGTTTAGCAAATCTGGAGGGTCAAAGGTTCACCACACCTGCCTTGTGGTGCCCATTCCAATCCGGAAAAACGGGAAGGTTCATCTACAACCACACAGCCTACAATGTGAAAGGGGATCACATTGAGTGACAATTGTCCAGCTGTACTTCCAGATCCTTGTCTCTGTCTACACTGCACTTAATTCCCCATCTTGCAATTAATTCTTTTGCTGGATTGGATCATTAGCTATATAAAGTCCATTACAGGGTTTACAATCCCCTTGAACCCACTTAGCCATTCTGTTGGGTTACTTAGAGAAACACAGTATTCCTGGTACACAATGTGAATTAATAGGCCTTTTGTTAAAAGCAGCCAAATTTCAACAGGCTTCGCAGCAGAAATGCCCCCAGGCACCACCTATTAAAGGGTGGTTTGACAAAATATGGGGATTGCTTATAATGGACAAAATATCTATGTAAATTAGGGCTGCTTTGCACCCTCATTTCAAAGATGATTTATGGGGGAAATGTTACACATTTCTTATTGACTATAAAAAGAGGATATATAAAAGGCCTACTAAATTCAGTCTCTCTCTCTCTCTCTCTCTCTCTCTCTCTCTCTCTCTCTGTGTGTGTGTGTGTGTGTGTGTGTGTGTGTGTAAAGAGAGAGGGGGAGATTTTATGTTATAATTTCAGTGTATTTGATCTCTTGTGACTCCAGAAACAGAATATAGAAGTGAAAATTGGTGGTTGTGTTTGAAATGAATGCTGAATGTAATGTTGGTTAATGACATGCCGGTTAGTGCATTGCTTTTTTTTGTAACTGGGGGTGGGGGGTGGAGAGAAACCCTTCAGATAAATAACAAGAAAAATGTTCCCCAAAAATAATCACTTTGCACAGGCAGGGCCGGGGAACGCCATTCGTAATTCAAACCATGGACTTTTTGCAGTTAGGATGTCTGGTTCATGCCTACTTCCATGTGTCTGTCTTGTATTGCTCTTATTTAAAATGTGCTGTTTGCACAGCTCACAGAGACAATGCTGCATTCTATCGCTGAGGACTGCGTTTAAAAAGAAGAAGAAGCAGCTTTGAAAGCCAGACACGTAGCCAATGAGTTATCAAAGAGAAGAGGAGGAGGAGAGGGAGGGAGGGAGAGGCAGCACGGTGCCTTGCGGCCCTGAAAGGGTTAATGGCAAGCCCCTAAAGTTAAAGGTGTCATCACTTCTAGGCAGTTCATCAAGCGATGGAGTCAGGAAACAAGGGAGAATAGATGAAGGTGCTCGGGATAATAATAATGGCAAGTCGTGATTTCCCTAGAGATGATCTGATCTATGGCCAAAAGCACAGAAAAAGAGGCCAGAAAGTGCTATAACGCTACCTTGCAGCACTTAACAGACTCAGAAGCAGTAACCTGGTGTCAGAAGAGAGTAGTGGGGGCCGGGAGGAAGCCCATCAACCTTGCTCATTTTTAGCGGTGGGGGGGTGGGAGCAAGAGTTATGCCGAGGTACAGGAAGGGAGAGCAGACTTCACCTCCAAAATTAAACAGCTGAAAGGTATGATTTAACAATGCTCAAAACTCAATAAGCCAAAGATAAACAGCAAATTAGATGGCTCAATGTCAGGAGGTAAGGGAAGGGGGGGGAAGCATCTTCCATCGATCCCATCGTCAAAAATTAATCTGCTTGAGAATGCCCTCTGCTCCAATCGCGGTACTGATGGAGAGTGGAGGAATAGAGGGATAAATATATATGTACACACACACACACACACACACACACACACACACACTGCATTCGTGCTTCACCTTCAGGCTAGACCCTGATTACAATCTCCTGTGAGACACCTCGGCTGGAAGCGCTTCTCATGTTGGGACTGCAAAATTAAATTGCAATCAATACTTTACAAAAATAATTGGGGGGGGAAATGTTTCAGAAGTCAGAGATGTACTGCGTGCCCAGCAAACATGAAAAAGTTGGGTGTTCTCTCTCTCTCTCTCTCCCTCTCTCTGCCCCCCGCCTCCGTTTTATGCTGCTTACCTTCCTGGAGGTTATTCTTCAGGACAGATCAGTTCAAAGGTGTCTCTTGATAATATGGTTCTTCGACTGGTTTCGCACACCTTGTTAGGGAATTGCCAGGGCAGGTAATAATCATACATACAGAGCTCCAAATAAATCATATCCCTGCAACCTTCTGTATATTTCCTCTGTTTCTTCTGTATGCACCTATAACCAGATTTATACAATATTGTGTTGCTGCAGTCACAAGCTGTTTTGGTTTTATTTTCAAACGAGAGCCTGGTTTGAGCAAGGATGGTGGGCGGCGGGGAGGTTTGAAAATCCATATATACTGTTCCAAACAGTGTGATAAAGAGAGAACTGCCCACCCAGCCATTAGGATAGTTTTGGTTTTGGTTGTGTGGGATTTTGTTTTGTTTCTTAATAGCCATTTAAAACTTTCATAGACTGAAACAGGGAGGCCAGTCATTAAATTCAAAGTACAAAATGCATTTAATAAAAAAACACACTTGTTTTGCCTTGAGCAACACTTGCTATACCAGCTCTGCTAAATTCCCTCAGTTAAAATAGGTCTTGGCTTGGGTTAAAGAGCGCTTTAAAAAAAATTAAAAAATTCACACACACACACACACACACACACACAAAGTGGGGAGGTGAGAATTTCATCCTCAACATACACAAACACTCAGTTGTAAATAATGGTAATGTATAATTTATTTATAACCTAACCTAGCAGTTCGAAAGCACGCCTAAAAAGTAGATAAATAGGTACCGCTCCAGCGGGAAGGTAAATGGTGTTTCCATGAGCTGCTCTGGTTCGCCAGAACTGGCTTAGTCATGCTGGCCACATGACCCGGAAGCTGTACGCCAGCTCCCTCGGCCAGTAAAGTGAGATGAGCGCCACAACCACAGAGTCGTTCGTGACTGGACTTAATTGCCAGGGGTCCTTTACCTTTTTATAATTTATTTATTCATTTCCTTACATTTCTATCTTCCATCATGGAACCCAAGTGGTTCCAGGTGCTGGCCAGACCTAGGCCTGCTTATTTTCATCATGTGCCTTCAGAGCATACTGTAGCCTGATATATTCAGCCTTGTACACATTTACAGGGGTCCTTCTTTGGAAGCCATTTGGGAGCAAGCAGTAACAGTCTCCAATTAATATGGCTCAAAAGAACCCATCAAACATAAAAAGCCAGTGGCTCCTTATAAGAAGTAGAACTGTGGCCAGTAAAGATGGATTCAGAGAACAGCCCACCAAATACTGAAATACCCTTGAGAGTGATTGGAGTTTCAAGTAGGCCAATGTAGGGGACCTAATTCCTCTCCAGCCATTTTTTCTCTTGGCCTGGTGGGATCAGGCTAACAACAACAATTTATTTATACCTTGCCCATCTGGCTGGGTTTCCCCAGCCACTCTGGGCAGCTCCCAACAGAATATTAAAAACACAACAAAACATCAAACATTAAAAAGCTTCCCTAAACAGGGCTACCTTCAGATGTCTTCTAAAAGTCAGATAGTTGTTTATCTGATGGGAGGGCGTTCCACAGGGAAGGCGCCACCACCGAGAAGGCCCTCTGCCTGGTTCCCTGTAACCTCACTTCTCGCAGTGAGGGAACCGCCAGAAGGTCCTCGGAGCTGGACTTCAGTGTCCGGGCTGAAGGATGGGGGTGGAGATGCTCCTTCAAATATATGGCCCATCTAGTCCAGCATCCTGTTCTCACAGTGGCCAACTAGATACCTGTGGGAAACCGGCAACCAGGAGTCAAGCACAAGAGCCTTCTCCCCTCCTGTGGTTTCAATCAGCCCATTCCAAAGGCAATTGCTTCCCTTGAAGGCTAGGCAGGCAGTGACCCCTTGGAGAGGGGAGCCTTGCTCCACCTCTTTCTCCTTCCATCAGATTCTCTTCTTTCCAGAGCAAAGGTCTATCCAGCCCTTGAGGGGTGGAGAACCTGCTGTCTTTCAGATGTTGTTGAACTGCAGCTCCCATCAACCCAGACCTTTTGGCCTACAACATAAAGATGGCCACAGGTTCCCCATCCTTGATACGGATATCTCCTTCGCCCTGGGATTGTGGTCACTGAGCTATAGCCCCATCATAACTAGCCACTATGATTTTTCCAGTAAGGATTATGGGGTGTTATTTATTTAAAAATTTACAGACCTGCACCTTAACGAAAAATAGAGCAAGGTGGTATGCATAAGAACACAATATCACAATAAGGTCAATAGAAGTGTCAATAAAAACATCGGTAAAGAAATTGGTTAAAGAAATTCATATCTCAACAAGCCTGTCTGAATAATGCAGTTTTCAGGAGATGCCCAAAAAGAGGCAGGGATGATTCCTGGCAACGCTCTTATTCTATCATCATGCCCTAAGCATATCGCAAAAAGGATCTTCTGAATCCATTTCAATAAGGTTTCTGGACAGACAGCTTTTAAATACCTCTCTCTCTCTCTCTCTCTCTCACACACACACACACACACAACATCTCATTAATTTTTTTTGGGGGGGTGGAGTGGAGGAAACAAACTGGGTCACTGAGGAACGAGTGACAATGACACACGTCTCCCCTTACATTGTTGGCAATTGCTCTCTTTTTAATCCCTAGACCCAGCGTTCCACTTGTTAGTTAAAACTTACGAGATGGTGGAGCAAACTAAAGCCCCGAGTTTAAATGGTATTTGTACGCAGTAACGGCAGGGCTTATATTTTCCAAATCATAAAACACAGCGGGGAGTGTGGTTTATCTCTAAGTGGGGGGAGGGGAAATCAATCCTTTGGGATCTTATAAATCATAGCCAGATGCCTATAATCCCCCAGAGGTGTGATTATCTCATGACAGCCACTTTCATTGAAGTTGTCTTATGGAAACCGCTAAAATAAAATAATAATAATAATAAAATCTTTATTGTGAAAGAGGGAGCTGTGAATTGTCTGCTGTGAGGTTGTTTCTGGGGGCGGTGTGTGTGTGTGTGTGTGTGTGTGTGTGTGTGAATGCAGAATACTCAGCAGTTAGATTAACCATCCCTTCCTCCCCTTCCACTTAGTAACCCAAACATTGCTAAAAATGTGACACATCCTAACAGTCCTCGATGCATAAAATTCTGAGCCATGACTGTGTTTTTCTGTGATATATGTACAAGATGAAGACAGGTGCTCGGGATGTCTGGGTCTGGTCAGTGACTGAATAGGTGATCACATATGCACTGCTTTGGGTTCCGTAATGGGAGAAAGGCAGGTTATGGGAGTAAGGGAATAATACATAAACAGAGGAAGTGATCCAAAAGCACCCTCTCTACCCTGAAAATGCAAGCATATTTTTCTATCCCAGAGTGAACTCTGGAAAAAGAAAAGAAAAAAAGAATCATCCGGCAAATTTCCAGCATGCCAGAGGAAATCAGGTGTTTTGCTGAGGGTGCTGTCAGATCTTGAGGTGCCCCAAGTGCAGGAATAAATGCAAACCAAGCACATAATCCCCCATATTACAGTAGGGATGGGAGATAAAACCGATTCAGTTAACATTTAAAGGTGGATGTACCCGATTTGCAGTTCGACGAATTTTGCAATGTAGTTCTCTATACGGGTTGTTGTTGTTGTTAATTCACTTTATACACCTCCCTATACTCAGAGGTCTCAGAGTGGTTCACAACAAGACAAATATATACTGGGATAAAGCGTTCATGGAAAAAAAATCACAAAGCATACAGAAGGCATTGTAAGGGAAATATGTCCATATCATCTAAAACTACATGCAAAAAGGTGTAAAGAAGAAGAAGAAGAAGAAGAAGAAGAAGAAGAAGAAGAAGAAGAAGAAGAAGTTGTTGTTAGGTGAAATTCACACAAAAATGTTGATGAATTTTCATGAGGATTTTTTTTAATTGTAAACTGATGTAGGAATTAAGTTAGGAAAAATGAGGATCTGAAACTGAAATTAATAGATTTACCCACCCTTATATCACAGTGTACATTATCCCTGCTCAACAAAAGGAATAATATTGTGTGTGAAGAGACTCTAAAATTTCCCTCCAAGCTTGCAAGAAGATTCTTTATAATACCATTAGCAACCTCATTTAAATTAGAAGAAGCTTCTTGTGTTTTATTTCTTCAGCTCAGCTACCAGCGAGTGCACAGATATATGTGTGTATATATATATATATATATATATATATATATATATATATATATTCCTCCTCCGGTAAGCAGACCATTGATAAATCATCTATGTTTAGAATGGACCTAATTGTCAAATCAGCTGGGTCACAGGCTAATACCAAATAGTCTGCTTTTTGCCTCTTAAGCTATCTATCTCCCAGTTGTGTCTGACCTGTGAAGTACTTTGAAATACTGCTCAAAGTGATACCAAGGAAATGCAGGCGGCGGTCGTAGCATCGCGTTAAGTTCTTTCTGCAGAATTACCTCAAAGTCAAATATTAGCCATTAACTCCCTTGACCCGATCATCTTTGAAAGGCAGGTGAAAAGCGGAAGGCAGACCTAAGACTCTTTTATTATCTTCAGCACTGACATAATCTTAATTGTTTTCACTGTTTTTCCCGAGAGAGAGAGAGAGAGAGAGAGAGAGAGAGAGAGAGAGAGGGAGAAGGCATAAGTGGATTTTAGAATGTAGCAGGCTGTAGAGGAACCAATAGTTTTAGGATAAACTGACCAAATCTCAGAAATTTATTGGTGACTAAAAATTATTTTCAAATATAATTCTATTTTTGGAAGTGAGAGCTGGGCCATAAAGAAGGCTGATCGCCGAAGAATTGATGCTTTTGAATTGTGGTGCTGGAGGAGACTCTTGAGAGTCCCATGGACTGCAAGAAGTTCAAACCTATCCATTCTGAAGGAAATCAGCCTTGAGTGCTCACTGGAAGCACAGATCCTGAAGCTGAGGCTCCAATACTGTGGCCCCCTCATGAGAAAAGAAGATTCCCTGGAAAAGACCCTGATGTTGGGAAAGATGGAGGGCATAAGGAGAAGAGGACGACAGAGGATGAGTTGGTTGGACAGTGTTCTCGAAGCTACTAACATGAGTTTGACCAAACTGCAAGAGGCAGTGAAAGACAGCAGTGCCTGGCGTGCTCTGGTCCATGGGGTCATGAAGAGTCGGACACAACTAAATGACTAAACAATAACAACAATTCTATTTTTCTTTTTCTTTTGTATTCAAATGTCTCAGGAGAAATAACCACTTGGCAAACTTATTGCCATATCAAGCCCTAAATAAGGATTTGCTTACACTTGGGGTGGGGAACCCATAGCTCTCCAGATCTTGCTGGACTACAACTCTCCTAATCCATGATCATTGGCCATGTAGGATGGGGCTGATGGGAGCTGTGGTCCAACAACATCTGGAAGACCACAGGCTCTGCATCCCTAGTTTACATCAAAGGGGATGAGCCTAATAAGACAGTGAGTATGGGGCTTTCCTGTGAGTATCTAGTATCTTAGGAGAAAACATTAGCAAGACAGCTATAGCAATGGCTCGCCTCTCCAAAAGGATGTGGGAGAATATGGTGCTAATGACCAATACCAGGATGAAGGTCTACCAGATTTGCATGTTGTGCTCGCTGCTGTAGGAAAGTGAGTCATGGGCAACTTACAACCATCAGAAGTGATGCCTCAATGCCACCACATTTGCTGCGTCAGGAAGATGTGGGGCCTCTCATAGTAGGACAGAGTCTCAAACAAGGATGTGCTCTCCCAAGCCCACATTTCCAGTATGGTCACACTCCAGGCTCAGCAATATCTACGCTGGCTTGGTCATGTCCACAGAATGGAAGATGGCAGGATCTCCAAGGATGTGCTCTTTAGGGAGCCGGCTGCAGGCCCCAGCCTGTTGGCAGACCAACTCTGCGCTACAAAGGTATCTATAAATGTGACATGGAGGCTAGCAACCTCAGCCCTGCCTTGTGAGAATCCCTTGCAGACAACCACAGTGCCTGGAGACACACAGTCAGGTGGTATATCCACAGCAGTGACCAGAGGAGGAATGATTGCTGGAAGGAGTGCAGAGAGAAGAAATGCTATGGTGCATCTGCAGCAACACAAGCAGACACAAACGTTGGGTACCAACAACATTTGAAGAGCATCAGGTTTGGGAAGGTTTCTCTGAGCCCTGGATTGGACCCTTCCAATCCAGTTTTCACCTGGATGAGCCAATCTGGGGGTGCAGAAAGAGAATAAGAAGCATCTCCCCAGAGAAAATCTGGTTGGTACATTTCAGGTCTATGATGGGGTGGAAGGCTGCCTAAGTGCTGTTGGAGTCCAGCTCCCATCTGCCCCAACCAGAATGTGTCATCCACCACTAGACCTTTCCCATCTATTTAAGGCGAGCATCAGGGGTTAGAATGGTTGGGCACCTGCTGAGTCTCATTCCCCACCTGGGGGCAACCACCATGAGGCCCCTGGCTCTGCTGCAGCTTTTGACCACCAGGAATGGGCATAACATTTTTATTCCCAGACTGAGTAATTTTTGCACATGTTGACCCTTAAGTCATTTCTGTTCCAGTTTCATTAACCTGTAATTTTTTAAAAAAAGTGTGAAAATTCACATTTTAAACATACATTTCCAAATGTGTTCTCTCTCAAACTATGCATCTCTAAATGTACTTTGATATGTTTTCATTTTGCTTTGAGCCAAGAACTGCTTCTTGAACACTCGAGAAATGAGAAAGCTGGTGGGGTCCTGTGTTCTGAGCTGCACTAGTCTAGCTAGTGTGGATCAGATCAGTCCGCACTGGAATTTGTGAAGGCCAAGTTCCTCAGGCGCCCCTAGCTGCCACCTGCTGCTCACCCACTCTCTGGCCAAGAAAGCATGAACAAGTGACTGGTAGCGATTGCAATTATGAGCTGATGCCTCTTGCTTTGCTCACCTTGGTGAGTGAACATCTGGGAGTAATGTTGGCAAGCCCAGTGAGAGTTTATGGAAAGGGGGGAAAGTACATTAAGAGTGTCTGGTCTGAATCAAACCAAGTTACAACAAAGGAGATGTTGACTAAACATCAGGAAAATCTTTCTGACAGTAAGAGCTGTTCAACAGTGGAACGGTCTCCTTCAGGGGGTTGTGAACTTCCTTTGAGGTTTGTAAGCAGAGGTTGGATGGCCATCTGTCATGGATGCTTTAGCTGAGATTCCTGCATTGCAGGGGGTTGGATTAGATGACCCTCGGGGTCCCTTCCAACTCTACAATTCTATGATTGTATACCTCCTCTCCCCCCCAAAAGCCCACTGAAATCAGCATGGTCTGCAACAGGGGTGAGAACCTGGTGCCAGCTGTGGTCCCCAACCAGCATGGCCAGTAATCAAGGATGGTGGGATTTGCAGTCCATCAGGAACTGGATAGCCAAAGGTTCCCCAATCCCTGAAATGAAGAAAGCCTGAAATGCATAAAAGCATTCATTCCACCAAGCCAGACTTCCTCAGCCTGGTGTCCTTGAGATGTTCTTGGACCACCATTAATCCCAGTCAGTTTAGCCAAAGTTCAGGGGTGACAGGAGTTGCAGTCCAGCAACATCTGGAAGGGCCATAGGCTCCCCATCCCTGGTCAACGTGGTTGTCCCCTGCACAGCCACCTCTCCCAACAATCTACTGATGTTTCCTTAGGAGCTATTTATTATCCATAAATACTTTTAATGGATCTTGCGGTGGTTCAGGGTGGGGGCAGGGGTGGCTAGCAAATGCTTTCCTTGCAGGAATAAAAAGCTTCTCTTAAATGCCTCGATTTGATTTTTCCCCCCTTATTTTTTTATTTCATTTTCTATACAGCAGGGTTCATATATTAATTCCTTTTATCAGGGATAACTGATGCTATCTTCCCCTTTGCTACAAAAATTAAAGCCATTCTTAAAAAGTGACCCGAGTCACTGCATAGCGGAAAGGCATCTATTAGATAAAGTTAAAATGAAAAGCTAGAAAGAGTCGTCTGTCTAATCCTTCCTCTTACCAATGACTCAGATAGATCTTTTCAAACAGAAAAATGAAAGGGCTCGCAGTTTCTGAAGGTTTTTTCCCCCCCTCTCCCCCTCCCTTCTTTTTTTTAAAGGTTCAAACTACAGTACCTGGGAGAGAGAGGGGGGAGGGGGGAAATTGCCAAAGTTGTAGAGCATCTAAAAAGGAGAGAAGATCAAATTTATTTTTATTTCTTTTTTTATTTATCTTTTTGCTACTGGCCATAAAAGTAAAGAAGCGAAACTTCAACAAAATATCTAAAGGTTCCATAAACAGCCCCTTTCGTTTCAGCTGCTCCTGTTTCTTTCTTTTTTTTTTACAAACCGAAACCAGTTAGACACTTACAACCGTGTAAAGCGAATGGGTGGGTGCGAGTTTGGGGTTACTTTACTTATTTTTTTTTTTTTTATCTGTTACAATTTGATTTGTGGACGTTTCTGTTCCCCTTTCTCCTTCCTCTGCCAGGAGACCACTTTCTGCTAACCTCATTTAGCTGAATCCTATCTCAGCCATGACTCGAAGAAGTTTCATTTTCCCACTTGATCTGTGGAAAGACAAATTGAATGAATGCTGCGACGCTGGAATAAAACATGGCCCTGGTGTGAAGCAGAGACGCTGAATTATTTCATGTGGGGGGCAGCTAAAAATGCTCACTTACCCACTATTTGAGTAGGCATTGCGTGGTGTTATGCTGCCATCCGTACAGTTAGCTCAGATTTGTTGATAGCTATCCTTTTCTTCTGATTGATTTTCTGATTTGCAGGGGCAATCTCACATTCATGGCAGCTACAGGGGATGGGGAATGGATGGAGAAGGCAGCGCAGGGAGGTAAGTTTGAGAATGTCAGAGTCTCAAGGGAAGTTTTTTAAAACACAAAAGATGAAGGAACTTGGACGGAACATAGGAAGCTACCTTATACTGAGTCAAATCACTGGTCCATATAGCTTTGTATTGTCTACTGCCTGGCAGTGGCTTTCCAGGGTCTCAGTGTTTCACAGTCTTACCTGGAGATCCCAGGGATTGAAGTTCAGGCTTTCTGCATGCAAGGCAGAAACTTTAACCACTGAGCTACGGTGCTAAGCAGGTATTCTATCTGCTCCAGACTGAGATAAAATCCTCCTTAATGAGGACCTCCCTGGCGTGGCAGTGTACCTTGGCCCCTGCATTGCTCCTGGATAGGCAGGTGGCTGCTGTGGCTCCATAAGTGGTGGCTGGTACTCATTAGTGGAGTCAGAGTCAATCACAGGCAGAGCCACTCCCTGACTCAGAGAGATGAAGACTGGTGGGGCAGTATTGTACTTGACCTATTAGACCTGCTTCCTCTGGGCCAGAGTAATTTTTGCACAGCTTTGGCTGGTGTGCCAGCTGTAACCTTTCCTAGAGCGAACAGATCCTGCCACAGCTGCAGATGTGCTGGCTACATCCAGGTTCCGCAGCTGTCTGAACAGAGCCAAATATCACCCTTGGTGTGCACATGCTGAAAGGCTTTTTAAAAGGCACCTCTATCTATCAACCCAGGAGCAAGCTAGGGACACAGATAGGCACAAAAACTATGGCATGTCCCTGGCAAACATTTGGAGCATATGGAAGATGCCTTCCACGAGGCTTCGTCACTGCTCAGTATTGGTACCCTCCTTCTTATCCACAACTGGTACCCTGATGATCAGTTTAAAGACCAATGGCAATTTTAAGAATGAGGCTTTGCCTTAGCTTGTCCTGCTGCAGTACTAAAGCCCTATTCCACCGCTGGGACTTCTCAAACTTTAGAACCTAAATAATGTTATTGGCAGTGAAACAAACCTAGTTTGAGAGCTGCAGCTCCTACATCTAAAGTCCATTGCAATATGATAGTTCTAGTGTATGCTAGTGTGTGCTGCAGCATCTTTAAAAGTAGAGACATCACCTTGCCAACAAAGGTCCGTATAGTTAAAGCTATGGTTTTCCCAGTAGTGATGTATGGAAGTGAAAGCTGGACCATAAAGAAGGCTGATTGCCGAAGAATTGATGCTTTTGAATTATGGTGCTGGAGGAGACTCTTGAGAGTCCCATGGACTGCAAGAAGATCAAACCTCTCCATTCTGAAGGAAATCAGCCCTGAGTGCTCACTGAAAGGACAGATCCTGCAGCCGAAGCTCCAATACTTTGGCCACCTCATGAGAAGAGAAGACTCCCTGGAAAAGACCCTGATGTTGGGAAAGATTGAGCACACAAGGAGAAGGGGACGACAGAGGACGAGATGGTTGGACAGTGTTCTCGAAGCTAACAGCATGAGTTTGACCAAACTGTAGGAGGCAGTGGAAGACAGGAATGCCTGGCATGCTCTGGTCCATGGGGCCACGAAGAGTCGGACACGACTAAACAACAACAAGTGTATGCTCATTGACAAGAGCTTTGCAAAACCTGAATAAGCCCAGCTCCTTGCAAGACATCTGCTGCAAGAGAAGTAAAATGAAACCTTGCTAAACCTGAGCCATCAGCGATCTTACCAGGAAGCTAAATCCACCTTCTCAGAGGCTGCTGTTGTTTCTTAATAGAGTGAAGAAATAAAGACTTAAGTCTGCTGCTCTGCTTTACAGAATGAAGGTATGTAGCATCCTAGTGGTTTTATTTTTCCGAGTATACTTTGGGGAATGCGATCCAACCGAATGCAAATATTAAAATATTTATACACCAAAGCACAAAGCAAACTGTGCATCGAAAAAGCCGTATTAATGCATAATATGATGTGAATACAAGATGCGCAGATGGCACCATATTGCTTTGGCGAGGAGGAGAGGTCAAACAATACACCAATTGACTTTGACTGCTATCATATAAACTACTCTAATGTGGAGCTGTGAGCTGCCAGATTGCACTCCCTTTGACTAAGTATCTTACGGCATGATGTAATCACCAGGCACAGGACAGATGCTCTCCCTGGCTGTAATACACAAAGCCCGAAGACAGTGTCGCAAAATTTAGGTGTAATGGATCTCTGTGCTTGGGAGCATGTACGCAGTAATGGTGATCTGTATTCTTGTTCTTAAGGACATTCCACAGGACTTAGGATGGTGAACGCTGGCATTCCGATCTCGGTTTCATTGCATTGAAAATATTTATATGCTGCCCGGCAAGTTCCCTGGATGATTTACAAGTGAAAATTAAAAGCATTAGATTTATAAATACACAAATAAAGGCACGAGTGTGAAACAGAGTTTAACCAGAAACAGTGAAGGTTATCCTTTAGCCACCTTGGGCACTTGGTTCTGGAGTGGAAAGGCAGGGTAAGCACATCAAAATAAACAGTCCAGAAGGAGGGGGAAAGAGGGGGGGGAGGGAGAGACAGAGATGATAGATAGATAGATAGATAGATAGATAGATAGATAGATAGATAGATAGATAGATGGTAGAGATAGATAGATAGATAGATAGATGATAGATAGATAGATAGATAGATAGATAGATAGATAGATAGATGATAGATAGATAGATAGATAGATAGATAGATAGATAGATAGATAGATGATAGATAGATAGATAGATAGATAGATAGATAGATAGATGATAGATAGATAGATAGATGATAGATGATAGATAGACATTTCAGACAGTTGGGAGAAACTTGGCTCTTCAAACCCCTTTCCATGTACATTTTAACTGCCCCCATCATTGGTTTAACATGTTAACACCCGGGTCTTCTGTTGTCGTTTGAAATGAAGTGCAATTCACTGTTTTCCATTGTTTCATGACTGCTGCTTCGTTAGCCGCCTTGAGTTCCATTTCTGGAAATAAGGCGGGATGTAAGATTCGACCACCATTCCTAGTCAAATCCATTTGTACCATCATTTAAAAAATAAATAAAAACAAATCATGGTCTCTGAAGCTCCTTTTGCTCCTGCGATCCAACCAGTTCACATTGTGGTACTCTTTGTTCTCCATTTACAGTAGCAACTTCAACGAACTGTTTCTGAATCTAGACTCATTTCCAGATGGGTGTTCTCAGAGTATGTTCGCCCTCTCTGCCCAGCTTGATTAGCAAAGCTTTCTCTCTCTCTCTCTCTCTCTCTCTCTCTCTCTCTCTCTCATATATTTACTCCCATGAGAAAGTTATCATTTATCATACTTATGTTCATTTCACCCCTATTCTAATCACAGTGGCTTTCATGTAACAGGAAAAGTAGAGGGAGGGAGGAACACAAGATTAACACCCCATTAGTACACCTTTATTGCCTCACACGCTCACTTCTGAAGCAAACACTATGCCCTATATTACATTCTTTTCTTTTCTCTTTAACGTCTGGCCTCTCCAGCCCCCTTATCAGCATTATCTGAATGTAAATATTAGATGGAGCTGTGGGAAAATAGAAAGCAACTTGTAAATCTGCATATTCACCACAGAAGCAAAAAATGAAGAATGAATCTTCAAGCCAACCATCTGGCTTTAAACAATGCTCCATTTCAAAGGTAACTATTTATAAAACAACATATACTGATGGTTTGGCAGATTAGCATAAGCGCACATTAAGAATGCCATCGCTCTGGGCGCATTTCATGCACCCGCAAGATTATGGCATAAATGCAGAATTCTTTCTTTCTTTCTTTCTTTCTTTCTTTCTTTCTTTCTTTCTTTCTTTCTTTCTGCTTCTCTCCAGCATCATGTGACACAAGAGGTTACAATGCCTCAAGGGGCTTCTGGAAGATGCTTTGCGAAGGGTGGCAAACTACGTGATAGAATAAACTGTCACGACAAATGGATGAGGATTATTATTGTTACCAGTGAATGGGCAACAGTGGTCAGACTATCCTTGTCCAGCTGAAGACATTCCTAGCCACTGAGGTCATCTGGGCCTCTAGTGCCAAAGATTGATTCAGGAACACCCCCAGATTATGAACCAGCCCTTTTAGAGGAAGTATACCCAAAGCAGGTAATTGACTAGTTATCCAGGCTTGAGACCCACCCACCCACTATGCCTCCATCTTGCCAGGATTCAGATGGGGTGGCACAGTATATGTTAAAGAAATAAATCAGATAAACTGAGTCACATGCCAGGTCTTAAGCACAAGAGGCAGAAGTACCTATTACCCCAGGAAGCCCCACTAGATGGAACGAGCTGTATTGTATATCTGCAATCTTTACAGGTTTGATTGAAGAAGCTCAAGCTGCTT
Organism: Podarcis pityusensis; assembly: GCF_964106645.2. Taxonomy (NCBI): domain Eukaryota; kingdom Metazoa; phylum Chordata; class Lepidosauria; order Squamata; family Lacertidae; genus Podarcis; species Podarcis pityusensis. Next base: position 16,762,291 of record NC_138035.1, read on the forward strand.
TTTCTGATTTGCAAGGTTATGCGAATGTTCCTTGTCCGTGATTCGATGAGTGGATGGAAATGCAAGAGTCAAGGTTGCTGTTGGGTTCTCTCCAGCCCCTCACGAATACTCACATTAACAAATTCCCATTTGCTTTCTGAGAATATTCCTCTGCTTTTTTGCTTCGACATTCAATGCCAGTAAACACAATCACGGGAATCAGTGCTGAAAACAAACACAAAAGGAATGCAAGTGAAGGCGAAGGGGATGATTTTATTTGTATTTTTTTTCCCCAGGGGGAGAAAAAAAAGAGAATGCATAAGTGCCAAGATTGTGTTGCAATTTGTACTTTATTCATGTCACATAAAGCATGTTGAGAGACAGCAAAACCCAACTGAAGAAAAGTTAGAAGGGACTTGATTAAGGTATTCAGATGCATAAAAGGCACAGTGAAAACTAATCAGCTTCCCTCTCTTCCCCCCATCATCCCCTTCCTTTGACTCTCGCCTTGGAGAGCATGGTCACTCCAAATCAAAGGGCAACAAAAACAGTGCAAATTAGAGCAGCTTCTTCATGCAGCTTTACTCAGCCAAAGGAATTCACGTGCACAATATATTATCCCGACAAGTCTATTGCCTTGATTGAAAGGGAAATTCTGGCTGATTTCCTGAATAAGGTTATTAAAGGGGACTGGAAAATCTTCCTTTCAACTTCCTCAATCAGCAGCTCCGATACCAAACCTGCAAGAAAGAGACAGACTAAGGGTGCAATCTAAACCCACTCTGTGCCAGGTCAGGCTGGGCTGGGGTTGACTTGGGTGGAGATAATGTGAGATTTTGACCAGCTTCGGCCCATCTGAAGCTGATACAGGCTCGTCTCATCTTGAGCCCAAACAGAGTAGTCCACACAGCAGAAGGATAAGCAGTATGTGCCACATTCTTAACTTTATTTCCACTCTATGCTGAGAGAATACAAACATGCATCTTGCCTCTGTGAGAGCAGAGAAGCAACTGTCTCTCTAATAAAGAAACCGAGAGAACAGTGAAAAACAGGAAACCAGTGTACGTCACATCCAGTCTCCCATTCCCGTGGGAATCCAACAGTAACTCTGACTGTGGAATGCAAAACAATGTCTTGTGACTGCAGTTGCTGCTCAGTGAGGGAAATAGAAACCAACAGATAAACCCTCTGCCCAGCTGACTGCCTCTGGCCTCTACCTGCTGAGTGATGCTGTGATGGACCAGAGTCTGGTGATGCAGTACCTTGGAATTCCACCAGAGTGCTGGAGCTGCTCTCTGATTGGCTACCAAGCCAGAAAGGGGTGAAGACAGCACTTTGGGGGAGGGATAAAAGGAGCAGTTTCTAAGAGAGCGCTCAGATGGTTTAGGACAGGCATCCTCAACCTGCGGCCCTCCAGATGTTTTGGCCTATAACTCCCATAATCCCTAGCTAACAGGACCAGTGGTCCGGGATGATGGGAATTGTAGTCCAAAACATCTGGAGGGCTGAAGGTTGGGGATACCTGGTTTAGGAGATAGTTTTGGGGAGATAGTTGAAGAGATGGTTTAAGAAAGCTTTGAGGAGGGAGGGCTTGGGGAAAAGAGAGAGCACTGGTTCTGATCTGTGTGTATAGCATCCACTCTGAGGGAAATATCTAAAGCTAGGGAAAGGAGTCTCTTAGCTTAGATAGGAAAACAGTTTTTAGTGTCTTGTGAGAGTATTCAAGAAGAGGTTAACTGGAGGGCTGAGTTTGAGTGAGAAGTAGAGCTGTGGGTTGGGTCTCATTTCAGTCAGGATGGGAGTATTCTTCTAGGAAGAGAAGAATCCCAAACCAGTTAAGACAGGTGTGGTGACCCCCTATGTCTGTTATACTGCTAGAAGTACTTCAAGAAACGCTTCCTGCCCCCTGGTCTCCCAGAACCAGAAGAGGCATGAAAGCGTAGAGGAGAGGTTAGCTGCATGAAGGCCCAATCTCCGATTGCTTGGGAAAAGCCCTGGAGAGTAGAGGACTTAGGCAGCTGTGAGGAAGTGGGGACTTTCAGTCTTGGCAACTGATTTTCATGGAGTAAGACCACCAGAAATGAACTGCTCATTAGGCCTCAGCCAAGTCTGTGAGGATCACTCAACCAAATCTGTGGGGATCATGATTTTGCTAACAAAGAGTTAGATGTGTGATTACTGACCGTCATGCTCCTCTGACATGGACAGGATGGCCCTGCTCAGCATGTCCATGTCACTCAGCATTGTCATGTCACTGGGAGAATTGTGGGAAATTTAAATGGCAGTGGAACTGATTTGAGGATTTCTAGCAGCTTGCCCAAAGGCATTCACTGATGCTGGGCTTAACAAGTGTTGCTTTGTTGCATCATTAGCTCACCAGATACTGGAAAAGAGTCTGGAGATGTAACACAGCGAAGGTCTTGCAGAACATGCTAGGGATTAAAAAGGTAAAGGTAAAGGGACCCATGACCGTTAGGTCCAGTTGTGGCCGACTCTGGGGTTGCGGCGCTCATCTCGCTTTATTGGCTGAGAGAGCCAGCGTACAGCTTCCGGGTCATGTGGCCAGCATGACTAAGCCGCTTCTAGCAAAGCAGAGCAGTGCACGGAAATGCCGTTTACCTTCCCGCTGGAGCGGTACCTATTTATCTACTTGCACTTTGACGTGCTTTCAAACTGCTAGGTTGGCAGGAGCAGGGACCGAGTGACGGGAGCTCACCCTGTCGCGGGGTTCGAACCGCTGACCTTCTGATCGGCAAGTCCTAGGATCTGTGGTTTAACCCACAGCTCCACCCACGTCCCTATGCTTGGGATTAGCTCACATTAAAAAGCCTCCAAGTGCACACTATCCATTTATGTCCCAGTAACTAACAAAACCAAGGCTTAGATCTTGCTCCGTGACTTGTTTGTATTTGAGCTATGTCCTGTTGATCGGAGGGAGAAGCCCATTAAGCATTTCTACCAAAATGGGCAATCAAAAATATTATCATCTTACAACTTCCCCATTGATCTGCAGATCGCTCAGTTTTGCTCCTGTTTTCTTTTCATGACGTGCTATAATCTGGACGACGGTGGGTTGGAACAAAAGGTTTCCACGACACCACTTGTCACTGCAGTTTTACTGTGGCTTTTAAAGATCAGAACCCCGGCCGTAGTTGGAGGCGGAAGGCCAGGAAACCACAGATACCTGCTTCACACCATTACTGAAAGCAACATATTCTGATGGTGAAATGAAAGCAGTTATCCAGAGTGTATCCTTTTAACTGTGCCTCTTCCATCATAGCGAATAATGGCTATTTAAATACCTGCAAGTTGAAATTATCCTGATGGAAAATGCAGCTGGGAAAAGTATGAAAGACAAAGAACTTTAAAATAAATCTCCACCTGCCATATGAAGCAATTTTTGCACCAGATGGCAGATGTTTATGACGGTGCTTAAAACAAGTAAAAATTAAATGGATCTCAAAACTTAATTGTTTTTAGTGTAAAAGGGCTCCCAATAAAAGCTTTTCTTTTCTTTTCTTTTTTTGGTTCATTTCCACCTCCCCCACTCCATTTGGTTACAGTTCCTTTTAGAAATGACCTAAAAACTTCACACTCTGGGTGTGGAAGTCTCATGAATTTGTGGGAATGTTCAGGGAGGCAGGAGAGGATATATTGTTTATTAATATCCTTCCTAACTTGCGCTAACATGTTCCTTTACTTAGCAGAGTTTAACATTCCCCTTTTAAACACACAGCAGGTAGCTAGTTGCAGGCTTTTGTAAGCCTCTCACTATTAGGTTCCTAGTAAGTTCCCTTATATCCCTCTTAAAAGAATAAATACGCCACAATCTTGTGTAAAGTATATAAAAGTAGTTTACAGTGGTACCTCGCAAGACGAATGCCTCGCAAGACGAAAAACTCGCAAGACGAAAGAGTTTTTCGTTTTTTGAGTTGCTTCGCAAGACAAATTTCCCTATGGGCTTGCTTCGCAAGATGAAAACGTCTTGCAAGTTTGTTTCCTTTTTCTTAAAACCGTTAATACCGTTAAAACCGTGCTTCGCAAGACGAAAAATTCGCAAGACGAAAAAACTCGCAGAACGAATTAATTTCGTCTTGCGAGGCACCACTGTACTCACATTCAGTTCACAGATGGATCCCTGAAGGCAGACTTAGTTACGAAGTATATACATGTGTAGCTATCCAATATGGGGATATCCCAGTGTCCTCTGTTAGCTGGAAGCCAACAGAGCATCTCTAGCGAAAAGCTGCTCCAGTGACGGAGGAAGTCAAAGAGAGAGAGAGTGCTGCGTGCCTTGTCCCTTTTGTAACCTGGACAGGTAAGGTCACACCCACCTCTAGTTACATGCAAAGGAAGTATGTCCCAGCCAGGAGGAAACAGGAAGTTTTTGACTGGCTGGACCAAACATTCCCCCGCATGTCCACTCTAGGAAAACAAGGAATGTTGTACTTGACTGCTACTTACATATCACATCCCACAGAATTCACAAGGAAGTACTTTGCTGGGTTTAGTTCAGTCTGCTGAGCGCTTTCTGCATGCCATAATTCCACAGTGCAGAAAGGGCACAGAATGTAAGGGTGCACACATACACTTCCAGAGAAATCTGAGCTTGTATTTTTTTTTTAAAAAAAACGAGTTTCTAGTCCTTATGAGTGTGACAAGATTCTTGAAACTATGTCAGCAATATACACTGAAATCTAAGGAACCTGGGGGAGATGAGGTGAGTGGATACGACGTATCATGCCTGAGGCCGGGCTAATGTCTGTCAGTGTAGATAATTCTGTAGAACACACAGCCCCTTGATGAATCAAGTTTGGCTGAGTATTAGGAGCTTCCAATGTTCCTGTTGCACAGTACAGGAAAGGTAAACAGGAATGTAGATCTGACTCTGTGCATAGCCTGGCTCACAGACCTTGCTTTTCTTGCCCAGGGATGCCACTAACCCCAGGCAGATGTGCTGCAGGTTATCCCAGACCCTCCATGTGTCCCTATTTTCCAGGAACATCCCTGTAGGTGCCCCAGTTTCTGATATCATCCCGGAATGTCCCACTTTTGCTTAAAGGTAAAGGGACCCCTGACCATTAGGTCCAATCGTGGCCGACTCTGGGGTTGCGGCACTCATCTTGCTTTATTGGCTGAGGGAGACGGCATACAGCTTCCGGGTCATGTGGCCAGCATGACTAAGCCGCTTCTGGCAAACCAGAGCAGCACGCGGAAATGCCGTTTACCTTCCCGCCGGAGCGGTACCTATTTATCTACTTGCGCTGGCGTGCTTCCGAACTGCTAGGTTGGCAGGAACTGGGACCGAGCAACGGGAGCTCACCCCGTCGCAAGGACTCGAACCACGACCTTCGGATCGGCAAGTCCTAGGCTCTGTGGTTTAACCCATAGCGCCACCTGCATTCCCGCTTTTGCTTAGGATGTCTCTATTTTCATTGGAGAAATGTTGAAGGATATGGAGTTATCTGACCCCCGAGGCGCCTGAACGCAATCCTGTATAGGGAAGTGTTTTTAAAAAATATTTAATGTTTTATTATGTTTTTATATACAGTGGTAGGGACGCGGGTGGCGCTGTGGGTAAAAGCCTCAGCGCCTAGGACTTGCCGATCGAAAGGTCGGCGGTTCGAATCCCCGCGGCAGGGTGCACTCCCGTTGCTCAGTCCCAGCGCCTGCCAACCTAGCAGTTCGAAAGCACCCCCGGGTGCAAGTAGATAAATAGGGACCGCTTACTAGCGGGAAGGTAAACAGCGTTCCGTGTGCTGCGCTGGCTCGCCAGATGCAGCTTGTCACGCTGGCCACATGACCCGGAAGTTTCTGTGGACAGCGCTGGCTCCAGGCCTATAGAGTGAGATGAGCGCACAACCCTAGAGTCTGGCAAGACTGGCCCGTACGGGCAGGGGTACCTTTACCTTTTACCTTTTATATACAGTGGTACCTTGGGTTACAGATGCTTCAGGTTACAGACTCTGCTAACCCAGAAATCGTACCTCGGGTTAAGAACTTTGCTTCAGGATGAAAACAGAAATCGTGCTCCGGCGGTGCGGCGGCAGCAGGAGGCCCCATTAGCTAAAGTGGTACCTCAGGTTACGAACAGTTTCAGGTTAAGAACGGACCTCCAGAACAAATTAAGTTCTTAACCCGAGGTACCACTGTATGTTGCCTAGAGTGGCTGGGGAAACCCAGTAAGATGTGTTGGGTATGAATAGTAAAATGGTCATTATGGAATGGGACGTCCCTATTTTAATCGGTATGTTTTCCATCATTACTTAATGTAGCTGAAGTACAGTGGTACCTTCGTTTGCATACGTCTTGGTTTGCATACGTTTTGGATTACAAACATGTCAAACCCGGAAGTGTGTGTCTCTGTTTGCAACCTTCTTTTGGATTACAACCCTTTTTCTTTTTTGTATTACGAACAAAAAAATTTGGAGGCCCCATTGGCGAAAGTGCACCTTGGTTTACAACCTGTTTTGCTTTACAAATGGACCTCCGGAACGGATTATGGTTGTAAACCAAGGAACCACTGTACTTCATTCAACAAACTGGAAACTTTCAATTCTGCCCTTTCTATCCCCTGCTCCAACCTCAAGTCAAAGGACCCCGTAATGGTACAAGACTGGGAGTCTCATCTTATGGTCAGGACAGCATCTTTGGCAAAGTCATAGATGTGCAGAGGCAGCAGGCCTGCGAAATGATCTACGAGCGACCAGTCCACTATTGGCTTGCCGAAAATCACATAAATTGCAGCCCCAGAGCAATCAATGGTCCTGCAGAGGAGAAAGCTGAATTAGAGCAAACTTTAATAGTATAGTTTACACTGAAAGTCCTGAATTATTTCCAAGGCAATACAAGGGGCGAACCACAATTCCAAGCAATGGGGGCTATTTGTTACACACCCAAAAAAGGGGGAAATCTTTGCAATATAACGTTGGGTTTGCGGATGATAGTTAGTGAGTAGGAGGAGGAGAACACAAATTCATTAGACAAACAAAAGCAATACTTTAGCCCCCGACAACGGAGATTCATTGATAAAACAATGAAGTGAGCGCAACACCCTTCCTAAATAAAGTTTCACCAATAGTGCTGTATGTTAATGGAGCTATTTCATTGTTAACGTGACTGACTGCTTATTGATTCTTCCAGTAATCCAGCAAGGGCTTCAGAGTACAATTTAGTTTGGAGAGCCACAGGCCCAACATCTATGCTCAATTACAACTTTCAGAAGGTTGGATCAATAAAATTTAAATTGCTTATGGTAATCACAACTTCAAATCATTGCGATCAGCATAAGCAATCTGCTGACCCCAGCCAAGCTCCTAAATTGAAACTTGTAATGAGTGGTCATTTAGTTTGGGTCCATTCATATTATTTGGGAGGCAGGTGATGAACAATTAGAGATCAGCCAGCACCTTCTCCTATCCAGTGTTCCTGCCTCAGTCCCCAAAGTACTAATATGCAGTTACCCGGAGGAAAAGCCTTTGCACTTCCTTAATGGGTATTCTGTATGAATCAGCAATTATATTTTCTATTAAACTATTTCAGTGTAATTGAATTAGCAACTATAATATTGCTAGGGCAAGCGGAAACCTTTCCTAGGGAAAAATTAAACAAGATTGGCTAATTCAAATTAAAGTATAGGATTGGAGGGGGGGATGGAAAGAAGTAACCATTAAGGAGAATTGCACCTCCCAAATGATAATTAACCAGTGTATTGCTTTACTCTGTAAGTATCCTAATACTTTGGAGGGTTTTTGGGAGGGATCATAATAGACTTTTAAAAAAATTCATTATCAAATTCTGCCCATACTAATGAAGATTTAATCATTTGTTTTCTCTGACAAAGTAGGTTGCACGTTTATACCAAGATAGCCCACAGATTTCATTTTATGATACAGACTAACCTGCAGATTACATTTTAATAAATCATTGACAATAAATCTTTGGTGATGTTGCACAAGGTTTAATGTGGGAGGTGTGGGAAGGGGAGGGGGGAAGACTGAATGCATTAAAGGAAATGATCAATGGAAATCTCCTTATGCCAATAGGAGAACAGCCTGCCCCTCCCAAATGCAAACTTTGTGGCCAGGAGAAAGGGCCCCAAACCTTAATTTAAAGGAGATGGAGGCAAGACAAATATCAATAAAATCGTTAGACAGGAATGGGATTGAATCACAGTTATTCATATTCACGCAAGACCTTTGGCAAACAGAGCAGGGCCTTCTGCAATTTAAAACTGTTGGCTAAATCCTAAAGTCCTCCTTATTCAAGATTAGACTTGGCTGTGAATTGTTGAAAAATTGATTTTCTGAATATTTTCATTAATAAAAGTGCCAAGTTAGTTTCCCCTTAGTTTCTGTAACTGGTTATTCCTGTGCATTTGGATTCCTTATGGCTGCGGCGTGAAAACATTGGAGATTCACACAAAAAAACCCAATTTGAATTATAATATAAATGCAACTTTTCATTTTCCACAGTGTGTCTTGTCTGTCTGATTCATTTCGCTCCCGTTTTAAAATGACTCCGGCAAGTAGCAATCAGATGTGTCTCCGCCCAGATAGGAACCTCTTTCTGATTCTTCAGCTGCGTTGAGAGAAGTTCTCTCCAGACTGAGCAAACTGAACAGCTCCCCGCCACCCACCCACCCTTGGCAAACACCAAAACAAAAGAACCAGATGCCGAGCTGAAAGGCACCAGAATACTAACCCTGATTGGTTGGCATTATCATGTGATGAGACCACAATTTACCAGGAGAAGAAGCAAACCAAATTAACACAATGGTCCTGATTATTGGGTGGGTGGGCATGATTTTGAAAAGCACAACGGGGAGATCTGTATGTGTTCACTGGTGTGGACTTCTAAGAATGATTTAAATAGCAGCAGAGGCGCTGCATCACAAACTACTTTCCCTGCTAGAATTCACTAGTGAATCCAGGACGGGCACCAGAGTGAGGGTCTTTTGGTCTGGCGCTATGGCACAAGTCCTCGCGCCAGAGTGCCAGACCAAAAAAACAGGATATTCAGGCATGTGCTGAGCAATGAGGGCCAAGCCCTGCCTTTAGATTCACCACTGAGAACTTTTCATTGGGTGTAAAAATCTGTGTCCAGGGCAGCTGTTTACCAGCTCCATCTGGTATGCAGGCTGAGACCCTATCTGGCTGCGGACTGTCTCGCCAGAGTGGTGCATGCTCTGATTATCTCCCACTTGGACTACTGCAATGCGCTCTATGTGGGGCTACCTTTGAAGCTGACCCGGAAACTACAACTAATCCAGAACGCGGCAGCTAGACTGGTGACTGGGAGCGGCCACCGGGACCACATAACACCGGTCTTGAAAGACCTACTCCCAGTAGGTTTTCGAGCACAATTCAAAGTGTTGGTGCTGACCTTTAAAGCCCTAAATGGCCTCGGTCCAGTATATCTGAAGGAGCGTCTCCATACACATCGTTCTACCTGGACACTGAGGTCCAGCGCCGAGGGCCTTCTGGCAGTTCCCTCATTGTGAGAAGCCAAGTTACAGGGAACCAGGCAGAGGGCCTTCTCAGTAGCAGCACCCGCCCTGTGGAACACCCTCCCACCAGATGTCAAAGAGAACAACAACTACCAGACTTTTAGAAGACATTTGAAGGCAGCCCTGTTTAGGGAAGCTTTTAATGTTTGATGTATTACAGTATTTTAATATTTTTTTGGAAGCCGCCCAGAGTGGCTGGGGAAGCCCAGCCAGATGGACAGGGTATAAATAATAAATTACAGTGATGCCTCGCAAGACGAAATTAATCCGTTCCGTGAGTCTCTTCATCTTGCGGTTTTTTCGTCTTGCGAAGCACGGCTATTAGCGGCTTAGCGGCTTAGCGGCTATTAACGGCTTAGCGGCTTAGCAGCTATTAACGGCTTAGCGGCTTTAAGAAAAAGGAAACAAACTCGCAAGAACTCGCAAGACGTTTCGTCTTGCGAAGCAAGCCCATAGGGAAATTCATCTTGCGGAACGACTCAAAAAATGGAAAACTCTTTCGTCTAGCGAGTTTTTCGTCTTGCGAGGCATTCGTCTTGCGGGGCACCACTGTATTATTATTATTATTATTATTATTATTATTATTATTAATTATTAATTATTATTATTATTATTTAGTATGCACTACCCTCCAGTAGAGTTTGATGCCACTACTCTAATCGGAACTTGAATGCAAGTGAACTCTGCATGGAATTTGGAGGTGCCTTCTGCTTCTTCTGCTTCTTTATTGGCATTAGTCAAATTATATTATTATTATTATTATTATTATTATTATTACTATGCATTAGAGTTATTAAGAACATAAGAAGCTGTCTTCTACTGAGTCAGACCCTTGGTCCATCTAGCTCTGTAGTGTTTACACTGAATGTAAGAGAGCCAGTGTGGTGTAGTGGTTAAGAGCGATAGACTTGTAATCTGGGGAACCGGGTTCGCGTCTCGGCTCCTCCACATGCAGCTGCTGGGTGACCTTGGGCCAGTCACACTTCCTTGAAGTCTCTCAGCCTCACTCACCTCACAGAGTGTTTGTTGTGGGGGAGGAAGGGAAAGGAGAATGTTAGCCGCTTTGAGACTCCTTTGGTTAGTGATAAAGCGGGATATCAAATCCAAACTCTTCTCTCTTCTTCTGAATGGGAGCAGCTCTCCAGAGTTTTAGAAAGGAGTCTCTCTTAGCCCTACAAGACTATCTCCTTGTTCAAATTGAATTGGTAAGAGCCAAGTTTAAAATCCACAGGCCACACTCAACAAAGTTGTTGTGTTGGCTTGCAGAATGGGACTCCCCCCTTCACCTGTGCACCTCCACACACCTCCCCCAAATCTGCTCTCAGAAGGGTCAGGAGAACCTAGGGTTGCCATATTTCAAATAGTGAAAATCCAGGACAGAAAATTGTTGAGCAAAGTTGTCGACGCTGCCAACGTCCAGATACGTTTCAATGATTTCCGCCCGGACACTGTTTGAGTAATAATAATAATAATAATAATAATAATAATTTATTATTTATACCCCGCCCATCTGGCTGGGCTTCCCCGGCCACTCTGGGCGGCTTCCAAAAGAATATTAAAATACTATAATACATCAAACATTAAAAGCTTCCCGAAACAGGGCTGCCTTCAGATGTCTTCTGCCAGAAGACTGCCAGAAGGCCCTCGGTGCTGGACCTCAGTGTCCGGGTAGAACGATGGGGGTGGAGACGCTCCTTCAGATATACTGGACCAAGGCCGTTTAGGGCTTTAAAGGTCAGCACCAACACTTTGAATTGTGCTCGGAAACGTACTGGGAGCCAATGTAGGTCTCTGTAGGACCCTCAATGCAGTGTGTGAGATGAGGGGAGGGGCAATTGTTCCATCTGACGAGCAGAAATGCTTGCTCTGATGCAGCAATCTCCATAGCACAACAGTGAATTCCATCCTGTGTGCTTGATTATGCTATGGACAACCACAAAACTGCCCTTCTCTGTACTCCTGATTGCAAGGAACTCATATGCCAACCTACCTAGCAAGTTTATTCCCCCTGCTGTGCCTCCTATTTCACATGTAATGTAAGAGTGCTTGAGAGTATCAATCTTCTCTCTCTCTCTTTTCCCTCCAAGTATGCTGATGTTTTACAGCCGCTCTTGCTTTGCAATACAAATGACATAATTACTTGTTTTTGTCTGGAGGCGGTCCAATCCCTGAGTTCATTTTTTAAATGCAAATCTTTTAAGTATTTTATCCTAAAATGGCAAATGCAAAAAGGGTAGCCTGAGACTAAGACGGACAACCTATCAACCAAAATAAATATGGTGCAAGTAATGGGACTTGCGTTCCGATAGCATACGGCAAGCCAAATTGATTACTTATTGAAATATGTTAACATAGTGTAATGGGGGAGCTGCCAGAGCCAGACGGACAATAATCTTGCATGAATCATGGGAAGGGACCTGCCCAGCTTTATAAATAACAAATAATGAAGCAATAAAACATCTTGTTTTCTCTGGAAACATACAGTAACTAATGTGCGGCCACCTAAGAGTTTCTGCATGGTGTGTTTGGACTCCGGTGAGCAGTTAACTTGGAGAGCCCAGTGGATCTGTGTTCACAAACGATCCCAGATGCGGCCAAAATTTGCAGATTAGCAATAGCGTTATAAAGCATGAAATGTGACTCTCTCTCTCTCTCTCTCTCTCTCTCTCTCTCTCTCTCTCTCTGTCTCTCTCAGAAAATGCATCTAGCCCTCAATCTTGCAGGAAAACCAAGATCAACATTGTGCAGGCCATTTTAGCATACAAACTTTTAAACCAAGGTGAGGTCAGGTTCTTTAACAGGGGAACAGATTGCATGATTACCATAACTAGCAGGAGGGCAGAAATCAGGATTTTGTGCTGGTGCAGCAGTTTCCACTGGTGGTGCTGCAGTGGCGAACCCCTCTTTGCTAAATATGGATACCACAAATACATTGTGCAAGCCTGCCCGGCCTATGAGCAACCAATCACAATGCAGGCCCTAAAATGGCATGCTGGAGTTCCTGTTTTGGGATAGCAGGGAGACAAGAATTCAGGACAATGTGGCAAGAGTCACCAAGGGAAGTCCTCACACACACACACCAAGGATGTTGTTTACTAGCCTCCAATACATTTTTCTAGTTTTATCAAGACTCATTTCACTTCCCTCACCTTTCCTCAAAGAATTTGCCCTAGTTGGAACCTCCAGATTTACCTGGGAATCTTGTTCCAGGCAAAATTGTAGAAACTGAACTATTTTCCATGCCATTGCCCTCTTAACAAGACCATCATGCAAATTCTGGCACTCAGCATTGGGTTGCCTGGAAATGCTCAGGCCCGAATGAAACCTAGCCCGACCCTCTCTCTCTCTCTCTCTCTCTCTCTCTCTCTCTCTCTCTCTCCAGCTGTCTCTTTTTGAATAACAAGTGGTTTTGAATATTTGAAATACTTAAACGATTAGGCAAAGCTGCAAATAACATGCCTCCTCTCCCCGAGATAAATATTTATGGCATTTTTGAGTTTAAAAGCAATATGACAATTTATAGATTTGTGATATTCTTGAAAGAAACCTGCAAAATTGGCCTGACAAATCCCTAATCCATTTATCCATAAAATGCAAACATTACCTGACTGCTCTTAAAGAACTGTGCATAAGTTATCAGTCTCCTCGGCTGTGATTGAAACGCTGATACTAGGAGGCAGCTTCGAATCTCAACAATGCTAAAGAAAGTTAAGACTATTTGCAGTGTAACCACTTTGGATTTAACTTACCGCTGCACTTCAGAACAGAAGTCGAGCTTCAGTGTGGCTGTTCAGTTCGCACTAATAGCTCAACTGCAGACTGTCCAGTTTCCCACAAGCACCATGAAGTTGGGTTGCTCGCCAATTTGAGAAAAAAACAACAGCCTGGCCAATGGTTTTGCCACTGGGTCAGACACTAGCATCCTTTGTATAGAAGCCGGAACTCTGAGTTAGTGGATGTCAGAGGGCTTGAACTAATATCAGCATCTGAGGGCCAGTGTAGTGTAGTGGTTAAGAACGGTAGATTCGTAATCTGGGGAACCGGGATCGCGTCTCCGCTCCTCCACATGCAGCTGCTGGGTGACCTTGGGCTAGTCACACTTCTCTGAAATCTGTCAGCCCCACTCACCTCACAGAGTGTTTGTTGTGGGGGAGGAAGGGAAAGGAGAATGTTAGCCGCTTTGAGACTCCTTCGGGTAGTGATAAAGCGGGATATCAAATCCAAACTCTTCTTCATCATCATCATTTTTACTTAGTACACATGCCTGAACCATGTCCCCATTAGACAGATTCCCAGTTAGGCCTGCAAAAAATAAAATAAAAAAGGGTTGCTGGTGTTCATTGGGATAGGTAGGGTGAAAGGCAGGGAGGCCAACAGTAGATGGTCCTCAGGTAAGATGGCAGGCAGGTTGGGGTTGGGGAGGGCCATGGTAGGAGGTGGGAGAGACTAACAGTAGCTGAACAGGAGGGCTCAGTCTTGCCTCCTAGAAACAGGTGCCATCTTCACAAATGGGAGCAGACCCACCCTCCCAGACCAAGTGTGCGCTTGCAATCCCGATATCCCCACAAGGTGAGTGAGTCTCGTGGACGAGCACACCATGCCTTGTCTTTAAAAGCTTGGCAGAAGGGGTGGGAAAACTTGTTGGGACATCTTCATCGCTTCTATCCAGTTCTTGCCCTGCTCCTGAATTCCTGCTGTCGAGCCTGTTATTTGCCTGAATAAAGATCTCTTTCTTACTTCTAGGTAAGAGCCTATGTCTGTGTCCTTTGGGGGAGAAAATTCCCTTTGGGGGTTCAATACGGAGGCTCAAACAAGGTTGTCAATTAGTCAGATGTAATGATCACTGAACAGAGTCCAAAAGAGTCTGTGAGAGCATATCCTGTGGGTATAGGGTGATATATAAAGTCAATAAATAAAATAAAATAAAATAAAAATCTATTAACCCTATGCAGCAAAAGCCATGTCTCCTTGGCTATTTATTCTCCAGCTAACCACTTTCTCCCACCTTCTGCCACCCCAGCACCTCACCATCTCCTCATCCAACCATAGTCCTTGAAAACACTTATTCAGCTCAAGGTTCTTTTGCTGTGCACAGATGTCTACTTGCATCTTATCTGTTAGTTATTTTTCACTCTTAGGAGTCATGGATTTTCCCCAAAATGTGCTGGGTAGGAGCCAAGACAATGGCCATTTCCTATGCACTGCAATCATATTCTGGTGACATTATTCTCTGAGGAATGGGGGCACACACATCATGGTAATAGTATAATAATTAATTCCTTGTACCCCACCCACCTGACTGGGTTGCCCCAGCCGCTCTCACCACCCAGCAGCGCCCCAACTCAAAGCCTTAAACAAAGCAGAGCTTTTTGCGCTGAGGACAAATTCTCCATGTCTGTTCTGATAAAATTATACGTTATCCACAAGACTTGTCTGTTAATAATTCTTCATAATGTAATTCCTGTCCGCTGCTCATAAGCCTCCGACAACTACCCTGTAAGCCACTCAATTCATTTCTGAAGTTTTCTCCCTCTCCCTCTCTCTCTTCCCCCTAGTACCAGAAGTGCCTCCTTCAAACTGATAACCCCTTTTTGGAGAGATCGTTCTGAAAGCTAATTCTTCCTTTTGATTGTGAATAATGAATAACTGGAGAAGGGGAGAGAGGTGATGGTGGGGAGAAGTGAGCTTGTGTGTCATTTTCTTTCTTGTAGAAGATGTTCCTTCCAATTGCCGTTCTCATTAAGGAAATTACCACAAGGGTGGGCTTGTAAAGGAGCATATGTGTCACCAATACTCAAAGCGAGTAATAAAAGAGGAAGCTGGGGCCATTCATCAAAGCGTTTAAGCACATCTCAGATATCTGGCAACAGCGGTAACTGCCAAGATGGCAGACCCGGGGAGCGAGGAGGCAGAAGACTGCAGAGGAGTTTAAGGCTCACCATTTCTGAAGCAAACATGCCCCTCTGCTCTAGGAGGAGGCCATCCCTTTCATGGGAATGGAGTTTCTTTTCTCAAGGAAGACTAGGGATTGAGGGGAGAAATTCAGTACTGTTTGCATCTGAAGGTGGACTTACCTAATTCACACGTTCCGAAACAATATGCCAGTCAAAACTCAGCCATCCTCTGATATTTGCACTTCTACAAATTTTGCAATGCTGTTCTCCAGCTGAATAATGTGGATCAAAATGCATACATGTACACTGAAAAGCCTATGTTGGTGAAAATTCCATACGAAAAATGTATTGTACTGGAGAAATTTGCTTTGCAGAAATGTGTATATTGGGCAAAATTGCAAAGGAACATGTATCTAAGGACAAACTCATGCAAAAATACTGATGAACTTTCATGATGTCTTTTTTTTTCTTTTTAAGCAAACTGATGCAGAGAACGGGACTTACGAAAGGGAAAATGAGTAACCAAGAGAAACCAAAATTGACAGATTTGACCCTTCCTTGGCAACACCGTGCTCCTTTCTCTTCAAGCTACCTCAACCCCATATATTTTTTTGCGACACATTAATATAATTTCTTATTAGTTTTTTTAAAACATATCATTTTCAACAGTAATTAAACATACTTTTACATCTTATTCAAATTTTTGACTTCCATCAATCCTGTCTGAAAATTTTCCACTCTAATCTCTCAGTATGCATTCCTTATCTTCCCTATTACATTTCAAACTCATAACCAATATCTCTATCTTTTTCTACTTTGTAACACTTTGTATGTTTCTCCTTACAAAACTTCTTGTAGTCCTGCTAGCGTAATTTGTTGATTACAGTTGCTCTTCAAATACTTCATATACTTCTTCCAATCTTCTGTAAATCTCTGGTCCCACAGGTTTCGAGTCCTTCCTGTCATTTTGTCCAATTCTGCATAGTCCATTAATTTCGTCTGCCATTCTTCTTTCATCGGAATTTCTTCTTGCTTCCATTTCTGGGCTAACAATACTCTTGCCACAGTTGTTGCATATAAAAACAATTTAACATCTTGCCTATTAATGTCCTGACCTATAATACCAAGTAAAAATGCTTCTGGACCTCAACCCCAATTCTGGCCTTCATCTCAGCAAGAGCTGTGGCCTACCCAAACAGTTCCTCTTAACTTCCATGCAGGAGAGGCAGTTCTCCTGCCCAAGTCCAGCATTTCTTCAACAAGTGGCATCAACAGGGATCCCAGGTCCCATGAACCAGTCCAAGGGCACAGCCCATCCCTACTCTCCTGCAGTGTTTACATGCCAGCAGCCCACTTGAATGGGTCTTAGGTCACTGTGGATTGACTAGCGCCATCATTCCTCAATTCAGTAGTATTCTCTTGCACCACCAACCCTGGCCAAAGAGCTGGGGGGAGTCAGGTATCCAGGCTGTCCCACCCACCTGCCAGCACCATGCATTTAAATCACTATTAAGCCAGTGTGGTGTAGTGGTTAAGAGCGGTAGGCTTGTAATCTGGTGAGCCCGGTTCGCTTCCCCGCTCCTCCACATGCAGCTGCTGGGTGACCTTGCGCTAGTCACACTTCTCTGAAGTCTCTCAGCCTCACTCACCTCACAGAGTGTTTGTCGTGGGGGAGGAAGGGAAAAGGAGATTGTTAGCTGCTTTGAGACTCCTTAGGGTAGTGATAAAGCGGGATATCAGATCCAAACTACTCCTACTCCTCCTCCTCTTCTTCTTCTTCTTCTTCTTCTAACAGGCATAGCTCCCCCCCCCCCCCCCGGATCCTGGAAACTTTTTTGTTAAGACTTGTTATGCAGCCCCTAATTCCCAGCGTTCCCTGGGAAGAGGGGTTATTAAACCACTCTGGGGATTGTCTCTCTGTGAGAGGAATAGGGGTCTCCTTGGTAGGTTTCTGGATGAAACATCTGCTTTGGATCCATTCCAGTCCGGCTTCCGCGCTGGTCATGGGACCGAGACGGCTCTGGCCGCCCTAACAGATGATCTCCGCAGGCAGCTGGATCGAGGTGGGTCGGGGCTGCTGATTCTTCTAGATCTGTCAGCAGCCTTTGACATGGTCGATCACGAACTCCTGGACCACCGCCTTGCCGACGTGGGGATCCAGGGCACAGTCCTTCAATGGCTGCGCTCGTTTCTCTCTGGTCGGGGACAGAGGGTGGCGCTTGGGGGGGAATTGTCATCGCGCCACTCCTTGGTGTGTGGAGTGCCTCAGGGTGCGATTCTCTCTCCGATGCTTTTTAACATCTTTATGCGCCCCCTCGCCCAGCTTGTCCGGAGTTTTGGGCTGGGTTGCCATCAGTATGCTGATGACACCCAACTCTATCTGTTGATGGATGGCCATCCTGACTCGGCCCCAGACACACTGACCAGATGTCTGGAAGCTGTGGCTGGATGGTTACGTGGGAGCCGGTTGAAGTTAAATCCTTCGAAGACAGAGGTCCTCTGGCTGGGTCGGGACGATATGGGATTGAGGGGGCAACTCCCATCTCTTGCGGGGGTGCAATTAGTGCCAGCACCGTCCGTTAAGAGTTTGGGTGTAATCTTCGATACCTCCCTTTCTATGGAGGCGCAGATTACAGCTATAACAAAGGCGGCATTTTTTCATCTCCGCCAAGCTAAGCAGTTGGCCCCTTATCTCTCTCGCCCTGACCTAGCCACTGTGATCCATGCGACGGTCACCTCCAGACTGGATTATTGTAACTCGCTCTACGTGGGGCTGCCCTTGAGACTGACCCAGAAACTCCAGCGGGTGCAGAATGCCGCGGCGAGACTCCTTATGGGGTCTTCGCTGCGAGATCACATTCATCCGGTACTATACCAGCTGCACTGGCTCCCGGTGGAGTACAGGATCAGGTTTAAGGTGCTGGTTTTAACCTTTAAAGCCCTATACGGCCTAGGACCCTCGTACCTACGGGACCGCCTCTCCTGGTATGCCCCACAGAGAAACCTACGGTCTGCAAATAATAACATCCTCAAGGTCCCAGGCCTCAGAGAGGTTAGGCTGGCCTCAACTAGAGCCAGGGCCTTCTCGGCTGCGGCTCCAATCTGGTGGAATGCTCTGTCACAAGAGACTAGGGCCCTGCGGGACTTGACATCTTTCCGCAGGGCCTGCAAGACAGAGTTGTTCCGCCAGGCCTTTGATCAGGGCGCAGCCTGACTCCCTCCTCTGGCAACCTGCACAGAACTTTGCTTAATTGGTTGCCATCAATTTGATTTAATTAATTTTTATAATGAAATATTTTTAGATTGTGTGATTATTTGATTTTTTGATTATTTGATTGTTGTTAGCCGCCCTGAGCCCGGCTTCGGCTGGGGAGGGCGGGATATAAATAAAATTTATTATTATTATTATTATCCTAAAAACTCCCAGCAAACTACAGTTTCCAGGATTCTTTGCGGGGAGGGGAAGGTGTGACTATTTAAAGTGGTATGATATCACTTTAAATGTACGGTGCGGATGTGGTTCAAGACCAGATGGCCACTTTCTCTGCCTTGTGTCCGACATGGCCCTTGTAAAACAACATTGAAAAAGTTGTTTTCTTTTTTTATGAGAGAGAAACCCCAATTAGCATATTGCCAAATTGTTCTGCTGTAACAGTTCTTTGAAGTCTGGCTTGCTGAGTGAGTCCCCAATGGAAGTCAAGCACTCTGAAAACAATTAAGAACAAAGGAGGAGGAGGAAGTGAAAGAATACTGTAGTTAAATTAAGCAGTGTGTGTGTGTGTGTGTGTGTGTGTGTGTGTGTTGAAATAGTCTAGGGATTAAACAAGCCATCGAATCATTTAACAGCACTTCCTCAAACCTGGAGACAGTAAATACCAAGTAGATTTTTGAGAAGGGGGGTGGGGAGTAGGATGGAGAAAGAAAAAGAACATAGAATAACCCAAACAATTAATAAATGAAAATGACTTTGGGATGCAAGCGAAGGTAATAATCCACCAGACCTGCCACTCAGAGCAATTTATTCTGTGTTTAAAATGGATCTTCTCCCCTCCCCCCCCACCTCCCAAACTGTGCATTTTTAAAGTGATAAACAAAACAATCAGCTCTGCTTTAAACTATGTACTGATTTTGTGTTAAAAGCAAATTTTCCCTCGCCTGGTAAATATCAAAATGTTTAAGTCTCAAGGATGTTATTTATTGCTGTGCATTTATTGCTATACATATATAGAATATGTTCAAAATGGATTTTTACTGGGAGGGGAGGAAATCAAATACGTTACTCCATGCATGTCGTTATATAAGCAGTAACATAATACTGTCAGCAGGAACAATTGAATAACCGCTGTCTGCTATATTAACAAGCAGAGGACGAATGTTGCTTCCTTGGCCCACCAATGTGGGGTGCATCCTGAGGTCATACAGTCATGGGAAGCTGCATTAGTCCATCTTGCTCAGTATGGTATACACTGACCGGCACTTGCTTTCCCGGGATTCATGCAGGGCTTGCTCCCAGCCCTGCCTGGAGATGCCAGGAATT
Source organism: Podarcis pityusensis (assembly GCF_964106645.2). Taxonomy (NCBI): domain Eukaryota; kingdom Metazoa; phylum Chordata; class Lepidosauria; order Squamata; family Lacertidae; genus Podarcis; species Podarcis pityusensis. The sequence continues at coordinate 16,782,209 of NC_138035.1, forward strand.
GAATGCACAAGAACCTTTACCACTCTGCCATAGCTTTTTCCCTATAAAGGTAAAGGGACCCCTGACCATTAGGTCCATTCGTGGCCGACTCTGGGGTTATGGCGCTCATCTCGCTTTATTGGCTGAGGGAGCCGGCGTACAGCTTCCGGGTCATGTGGCCAGCATGACTAAGCCGCTTCTGGCAAACCAGAGCAGCGCACGGATACGTCGTTTACCTTCCCGCCGGAGCGGTACCTATTTATCTACTTGCACTTGGACGTGCTTTTGAACTGCTAGGTTGGCAGGAGCAGGGACCGAGCAACGGGAGCAGGGATTCGAAGCGCTGACCTTCTGATCGGCAAGTCCTAGGCTCTGTGGTTTAACCCACAGCGCCACCTGCATCCCTCTTTTCCCTATAGTCCTTTGCAAAAGGTGCCCTCTGGTGCCTGTGTCTTGGGAAGGAACTTCCACCATTCCTCGTGTTAAGTATAATGATTTAATTGCACATCAAAATGGAAAATGGCTCTGAATGAGCATTGCATTGGAAAATTCTACTGAGCTAACCTAGGAGCTCTCTAAGTGCCACCAGGTTGATAATTAACTGTTGATGCATCTCTGCTGGCTCTGCCTAACTTAGATCTGTTGCAAATCTCCATTGGGCATGAGTCTTTTGTTCTCAAGTGACCCAAGATAACAGTGGGCTGATGTGTCTTCTGAAGAGGAAACAGCTCCAGGCTGCAATGGAGGCTGTGGAGAGAGACAGACCTTTGATTTCAGGTCTGTTTGGAGTTATTTCATGTTTGTAAGAAGCTGGACCTGTGCCTGGACAAGGACATGGTGGTATGAAACTATTTGGATGTACAGTGGTACCTCGGGTTAAGTACTTAATTCGTTCTGGAGGTCCATTCTTAACCTGAAACTGTTCTTAACCTGAAGCACCACTTTAGCGAATGGGGCCTCCTGCTGCCGCTGTGCCGCCGGAGCACGATTTCTGTTCTTATCCTGAAGCAAAGTTCTTAACCTGAAGCACTGTTTCTGGATTAGCGGAGTCTGTAACCTGAGGCGTATGTAACCTGAAGTGTATGTAACCTGAAGCGTATGTAACCTGAAGCGAATGTAACCCGAGGTACCACTGTATCATGGTTTGTTTTTTCTGCCTGTCCGAAGAAAGTTCTGTTAGTAAAGCTTTGAAACCATATTTTGGTCTGGATAATTTTTATTGCAAGAGGAGTCAGTTTTTATTGATCCTATTGCTTCAAGCTGCACAATATTAATATTTGCAATACCCTGTTACCAGCAATGGGTTGGCTCCCGTGAACATCAGGTGATGGTGCCTCATGATGGTGTGGGATGAGGTACAAGAGGGCTGCCTTCTGTAAGTGGAAGGGCTATTCCCGCTTGCCCAAGACACCCCTGGATCCAAGACATTGGGTTTTACCCTCTCCCTCCACATTTATTGGCAACCTTCCACAAAGAAGAGCTCTGTGAAGCTCAAAAGGTGGGTAATCATTTTGTGATTCTCTACACACACACACACACCCCAGCCAAAGCAGATCACATAAAAAATGTGTGAGCGCAGTTTGCATGAATGGTTCTGTGAAAAAGCAATAAAAGCTACAAAAGTAAGTGGGGGAAGGTAATCAGGACCATATCACACCAGAAAGAATTTAATCCTCCATACATACATGCTGCAGTCCTTACAAAAATCTCCAACTCCTGAACCTGCTATTTACTGCCATTTTTATTTTAGTTACAGGTAGGTAGCTGTGTTGGTCTGCTGTAGTCGAAACAAAAAAAATAAAAATTAAAAATAAAAGAATTCCTTCCAGTAGCACCTTAGAGACCAACTAAGTTAGTCAATGGTATGAGCTTTCGTGTGCATGCACACTTCTTCAGATACACTTCTTCAGATACATTTTTATTTTGTATTTGTGTTCTTTAAAATTTTGAATAAAACAGCCCCCCCCCTCTATATATATAATCAAAACATTTTTTTCATCCAGCTAGTCCACATTGAAGAGAGCTGTGTCACATTTTGACCAGTCGTGTTTTCCTGCTAAACGTTCTCCCAGTTCTTTCAAATGTTTTGGAAACAGGAGTATGGCAAAAGTATAACACAATCCAAAACTTATTACTGTTGCAACCTTGGTAGAGCCACTATGATGTAGTAGAGAATTAAAGAACTGTGAAAGATCTCAGAGGTCAACCAGCCTACCCCCCTTGTTGGTGCAAGAAACACATTACTGGGTAACTACTCAGTGTTGGATTCAGACTGGACGCATTTGTGTTAAAATCCCCCTGGAGAGTACTGGGAGATGCTGTGCCAATCACTATTTCTCAGACTAACCTGCTTTACAGGGTTGTTGTGAAGTTAAATATAAGTTACCCTGAGCTCTTTGGAGAAAGGGTGAGATCAAAATGCAATATAAATAAAGGCTATTGCTCATTTAGATATGTCACTCTTTTTTTTTTTTCTGGCTTCGTTGGGTGAAAATCTATTCAGATAAGAAAAGTTTTAGAAAGCCCAAACAAATAGTTGCATGGTTTCTCTTCTGCAGAGAAAATATAGGAGATTTTGAATGTTTTCTTTCAAGCAGAAGGGAACAAAATGCCTTTTAAGTAATCAAGCCTCGCCGTGAGAATTAAAAATACCTTTTCTATATGTTCCTGTCTCAAAGCAAAGCGATACTAAATACATACAAGGAAGTTCAGGTAGGAACAGCAAATGATTAAAACAATGTCCCCTGGGCTGCAACTCAACCAGAGAGGACATAGATAAAGTAGCCAGGAAAGGAGATGAAATACAAATAGGGATGCCGTGCGGTGTCCAAATGAGAAACATGACTTTAAAAGGGGCTGCATCATTAGCCATTCCATCACCGGACTGTGCAATGGAGTCTCGGTTGTTTACTCCAGTGGTTCTTAAACTAAGGCCCAGGGCAGTGGGAGCTGGCGTCTATGTGGACTGATAGGGCAGAAGGCAGGAACCCAAACAGTAGGTGAAGCTAGAGCTGACAGGCCATGCTCCCCACTGGACTGGTTGTAAGTAAGAGGAGCAGAAAGAGATTGGTGGGACTGTGTCCCATTCACCCAAATGGACCAGTCTTCACTGATGGAGGGACTGCATGTTACCTTCAGTGCACCTCCAGTGTGATGTAGTGGTTAAGAGCAGTAGTCTTGTAATCTGGGGAACCAGGTTCGCGTCTCTGCTCCTCCCCATGCAGCTGCTGGGTGACCTAGGGCTAGTCACACTTCTCTGAAGTCTCTCAGCCTCACTCACCTCACAAAGTGTTTGTTGTGGGGGAGGAAGGGAAAGGAGAATGTTAGCCGCTTTGAGACTCCTTGGGATAGTGATAAAGCGGGCTATCAAATCCAAACTCTTCTTCTCTCCCCATCAGCTGGTTCCTAAAGTTGCAAGGAAAGCAGCAGCGGAAATTCCTGAAGAACCTGGTGTCTCTTTAGGTTCCAGCCACACTATAATCATATACAGTGGTACGTAGGGTTACATAAGCTTCAGGGTACAGACTCCGCTAACCCAGAAATATTACCTCAGGTTAAGAAATTCGCTTCAGGATGAGAACAGAAATCGTGCTCTGGCGGCGCGGCGGCAGTGGGAGGCCCCAATAGCTAAAGTGGTGCTTCAGGTTAAGAACAGTTTCAGGTTAAGAACAGACCTCCAGAACAAATTAAGTTCTTAACCCGAGGTACCACTATATCACTTTTATGGCAGGTTAGAGTGTTCCGTGGGTTTCTCAGCAACTCTGCATTCCCAAGTCAGTCACTGGCAATGTCCCCTGATGTGGAAAGACTACAGAGAATAGATGGGAGCCTTGTGGTTCATCAAATGATCATAAGATCATAGAATTGCACAGTTGCAAGGGTTGGCTAATCCAACCCAATCCAATGATGTTGGACCACAACTCCCATCATCCCCCACCATTGCTCACGCCAGCTGGGCATGATGGGAGTTGGTGTCTGAGACCATCTGGAGAACCACGGGTTCTCCATTCCTGCCATAAGGGCTGGGACTATGCCTGGGTGACATGTCCAGTTCCCAGATTCACATTCCAGCCTTGTGTCTCCTGACTTTAGACTTAATAATAATAATAATAATAATAATAATAATAATAAATTTTATTTATATCCCGCCCTCCCCAGCCAAAGCCAGGCTCAGGGCGGCTAACAACAAACAAATAATCAAACAATCAAATAATCCAACATTCTAAAACATTTCATTATAAAAATTAATTAAAATCAAATTAATGGCAACCGTTAAGCAAAGTTCTGTGCAGGTTGCCGGAGGTGGGAGTCAGGCTGGGCCCTGACCAAAGGCCTGGCGGAACAACTCTGTCTTGCAGGCCCTGCGGAAAGATGTCAGGTCCCGCAGGGCCCTAGTCTCTTGTGACAGAGCGTTCCACCAGATTGGAGCCGCAGCTGAGAAAGCCCTGGCTCTAGTTGAGGCCAGCCTAACCTCTCTGAGGCCTGGGACCTTCAGGATGTTTTTATTTGCAGACCGTAGGTTCCTCTGTGGGGCATACCAGGAGAGGCGGTCCCGTAGGTACGAGGGTCCTAGGCCGTATAGGGCTTTAAAGGTTAAAACCAGCACCTTAAACCTGATCCTGTACTCCACCGGGAGCCAGTGCAGCTGGTATAGTACCGGATGAATGTGATCTCGCAGCGAAGACCCCATAAGGAGTCTTGCCGCGGCATTCTGCACCCGCTGGAGTTTCTGGGTCAGTCTCAAGGGCAGCCCCACGTAGAGCGAGTTACAATAATCCAGTCTGGAGGTGACCGTCGCGTGGATCACAGTGGCTAGGTCAGGGCGAGAGAGATAAGGGGCCAACTGCTTAGCTTGGCGGAGATGAAAAAATGCCGCCTTTGTTATAGCTGTAATCTGCGCCTCCATAGAGAGGGAGGTATCGAAGATTACACCCAGACTCTTAACGGACGGTGCTGGCACTAATTGCACCCCCGCAAGAGATGGGAGTTGCCCCCCCAATCCCATATCGTCCCGTCCCAGCCAGAGGACCTCTGTCTTCGAAGGATTTAACTTCAATCGGCTTCCGCATAACCATCCAGCCACAGCTTCCAAACATCTGGTCAGTGTGTCTGGGGCCGAGTCAGGATGGCCATCCATCAACAGATAGAGTTGGGTGTCATCGGCATACTGATGGCAACCCAGCCCAAAACTCCGGACAAGCTGGGCGAGGGGGCGCATAAAGATGTTAAAAAGCATCGGGGAGAGTATCGCACCCTGAGGCACTCCACACACCAAGGAGTGGCGGGATGACAATTCCCCCCCAAGCGCCACCCTCTGTCCCCGACCAGAGAGAAACGAGCGCAGCCATTGAAGGACTGTGCCCTGGATCCCCACGTCGGCAAGGCGGTGGTCCAGGAGTTCGTGATCAACCATGTCGAAGGCTGCTGACAGGTCTAGAAGAATCAGCAGCCCCGACCCGCCTCGATCCAGCTGCCTGCGGAGATCATCTGTTAGGGCGACCAGAGCCGTCTCGGTCCCATGACCAGCGCGGAAGCCAGACTGGAATGGATCCAGAGCCGATGTTTCATCCAGAAACCTACCAAGCTGTTCAGCAACCGCTCTCTCAATCACCTTACCCAGGAATGGAAGATTCGAAACCGGGCGGTAATTGGATAGATCTAAGGGATCTAATGATGTTTTCTTTAAGAGCGGGCGCACCACTGCCTCCTTCAATTCCCCTGGAAATATCCCGGTGCCAAGGGACAAATTGATGATATCCCCCAGGGGGGCCCGCACCTCGTCTGGACACGCTCTAATCAGCCAAGACGGGCACGGGTCAAGAGGACAGGTGGTGGGCTTTCCAGCTCGGAGGAGTCTGTCCACATCGGCTGGGGATATCCGATCAAAGTGGTCCAATACTGGACCCGAGGACAGTCGAGGGGCCTCCAGTTCCTTTATTGTATCCAAATTGGCAGGGAGGTCATGGCGGAGCAACAGGACCTTCTCCGCAAAAAAGCTCGCAAATGCCTCACAGCTGTGTGTCAGATTGTTATTTAAATTTGGCTGTCCTTCAAGGGACGTTAAAGACCTAATTATACTAAATAATTGCGCCGGGCGAGAGCTAGCGGATGCAATGGAGGCCGAGAAGTAAGACTTCTTAGCGGCCTTCACCGCCATCTCATAGGTTTTCATAAAAACCCTATAAGATGTTCTTGAGGCTCCGTCACGGGCACCCCGCCATACTCGCTCTAGCCGTCTGAGGTCCCGCTTCATTTTCCGAAGCTCCTCGGTAAACCAGGGAGCCCGGTTTCTGCGGAGTCGCAGAGGGCGCTTAGGTGCGATCTCATCTATGGCTGCCAGGAGCTGGGTATTCCAGCCCTCAACAAGCTCAGTCAATGAGTCGCCAGGGGGAGCAAGGTCCCGCAAGGCTTGACGGAATCTATCAGGGTCCATCAGCCTCTGCGGGCGAGCCCAAATCGGCTCGCCACCTAAGCAGGGTGGGGGTGGAAAGTCAATCCTGGCTTTCAGAGCGTAGTGATCAGACCATGGCACCTTAATTGAAGGAGACATGATCACATCTATACCTACGCCAAAGATCAAATCCAGCGTGTGGCCTGCTTGATGTGTGGGGCCTGAAACAAACTGGGAGAGCCCTAGTGTTGCCATGGAAGACACCAGGTCCAGAGCCTGTGAGGAGGGAGTGGCATCAGCATGGATGTTGAAGTCCCCCAATACCAATAGGTTAGGGAACTCCAAGGCCCAGCCGGCCACCGCCTCCAGTAGGCCTGACAGGGTGGCTGCTGGTGCGCTAGGTGGCCGGTACACCAGCCAGACAGCCAAGCTCACCTCAGAGCCCCACACTAGGCCAACACATTCAATGCCGGGGATCGATGGCGATGGTAGAGCCCTGAAAGGACAATCTTCCCGGATTAATAATGCCACCCCTCCCCCCCGGCCCACAGTCCGTGACTGGTGGAGGACGGAGAAACCCGGGGGTGCCATCTCTCGTAAGGTAACTGTTGCCCCTTCGCGTACCCAGGTCTCCGTCACACAAGCCAGGTCAACCCCCTGCGAGGTAAAGAAATCTCGCAGAGTGGCGGTTTTGTTGCCTATAGACCTGGCATTGCACAACACCAGTGACGGAGGTGAGTAATCCTTGCTCACCCTACCCTCGTCCCTCGGGATGGGGCGCAGATTGGAAGGGGTACGAGCATATCCGTATACTTCTGACCTCCTGGCTCTCGGTCAGCTGCTTAAGCCGCTTGTCCAAAAGAAATCCGGTTTAACTATGCCCTGTATGAAGAAGTACTTCCTTGTCCTCATTCGTCGCACATTCAGCTTCACGGAGTGCCCTAGCTTCTTGTACTGTGAAAGGAGGAGAAAAACTTCTCTTGATCCACTTTCTCCGTACCACGAGCTGATGCCAGGCAGGAAAAACCAACACCTCTTTTGCTGTGCACAAAACAAGTTTGGAAGGAATGCTTCCCCTCCCCGAAGGAAAAGAAAAGCCAAAGAGGGACATCTAGTGGTGGTTCCAAATCATTTGTCTGAACAAAAAGCAGCATTTTAGTCAGCCCGGGTGGGGGTGCCTCACTTCCTTCCACGTCTATGAATAATAAAATACAATAACATGCAATATTTGAACACGGTGATAATGAAAGCTAACAATGACAAATTAATGAGTCAACTTAACACCACATGTGGAGCGGGGGTGGGGGGGGAGGATTTGTGGCTGCTATTTGGACGCACATTATGGCTATTTCTGTAGCCGTGCTCAGTAGACAAATGATTTAGAACAGATTAAGCAAAATTTGAGGTACTGTATGAAAACCAGACAGGAGGTCCAACAAACTCAATATTTCCCATTTATTTGTTTAGTATTACCTCCAAGGAGCGCAAGGCAATGACATGGCGCTCTTTATTTTATCCTGACAGCGACAGCATTGTGAGGAAGGTTAAACTGAGAGGCCTGAGCTCACCCAGAGAGCTTCACGGCTAATGAAGATTTGAACCGTCTCTCTCAGGTCCCAGTCTGTCTGATATATATATATATATATATATATATATATATGCAGCACGTGCACATTTATTTCTATGCACGTCAATCTTACCAAACATGTATGCACTTTTTTAAAGCTACAAAATTGGCGGCAGCAATGTATTGGCGATGGCACAGGCAGCAGCCAGTAGCTCCCTCCATAGTGCAATGAAAACCTTGCACTGTGCAGACCTTTTGAGACTTTTTACCAATTTTTTCCCCCTCATTAATTGGTGGGAAATAGTCGGGGGGGGGGCAGGCAGGCAGGAGCAGGAGAAATTATTGACAAAACACTAATTAAAATAAGGGGGAATAATAATAATAATTTATTATTTATACCCCGCCCACCTGGCTGAGTTTCCCCAGCCACTCTGGGTGGCTCCTGATTGAGTGTTAAAAACAATGCAGCATAGGTGAAAGGTGGTGTAAAAAAAAAGTTGAAGCCTACTGAATCATTCACTGCAACTGTATCTGTCCAAGGGGAATACGTGGCCTGCTGTTTCTGTTTCTTGGCCTCCCCAGGTCTGAGATGATTCCACGGGAGGGTTTCCCCTTCTGATCTTGCAATCTGCAGACTAGTCTCCCTGTCCCAAGAAGAGTCTGAAAACAAATGACCCTGTTCTGGAAAGATCCCCTTCTTCCCTACAGACCTCAACCACCTCCGTCAGAAGTTTAGGGTAATGAGAGGGCATTCTCCATGGCAACCCCCAAGTTGTGAAACTCCCTGCCACAGAGCTACATCTGGCTTCTTCACCACTCACCTTTGGGCAAATGCTGAAGACATGCCTCTTCACTCTGACCTTCGATGCCTGAGATGTGTGCTTTCAGGGCCCACCCTATTCCTGTGCCTATACTCTGTTTTAACCATTTTTAATTACAAATTTTGAATTGTTGCAACCCACGCTGGGACCTACCGGTGAAGGTGGGTTAATAAATTTACCGTGTATATGACTATGTTTTGTTCCTTTAAAATAACATGAAAAATGTGGGGGCATCTTATACATGGAGGCCATCTTCCCCCATTTTCTTAGAGTCCCCCAAAATAGGGGGCGTCTTATACATGGGGGCATCTTATAGACGGTAAAATATGGTATTTATTAATAATAATTCTGAAGTTCAGTAGGCTTGCCCTTGTATGCTTCGTCAGTGAGCAGCTACCTGCGCAACTGGAAGAATACGGTGTAACATTTATGTGCAATAATGTCTGGAATAGCTGTTGGACACACATCAAGTCTGGTCAGCAATCAGATCTGCATAATGAAGGGTCTCATAATGACTGCTCTATTTTTATAGGCAAAGAAATTGCTTCAAAGACTTTATGGCTGAAACTCTGGTAGAAGACACTCAAAACATTCTTTTCTCTTAAGGGATGCGGTAGGCTAAGAAAATTCTGCTCCCTGTGTTTATTTCAGCGCTTGGTTACAAACACCTATTTGCATCAAAGTCTCCTTTACAACAAGGCTTGGCATTGCTTTGCAATATCTTATTATTAAGGTAAATAATCTTCAAAGAACTCCCTGATTTGAATCTCTTATTCTTTGTGACATCCTATTTGCTGACTGCAGTTAGAGAAGTCGAGGGAACGAAAATAGCCCCCCAAATGCAAAGACTTCCCCCCTTTTTTGCTGTTGTCTTTATTATTTATGCTTCAAAAAGATACATCCCAAAATAGCATCTGTAGAAAATTACCATACGTACATGCCGTCAATAGAGTTGTTACACATTAACAAATCCTAAAGCTTGTACAAGTCATTCCAATCATTCTGAGGTTGAGACAGTGTGCAAAAGAGAAAGGAGGAGAAAGATTATCTGCGGGCATTGAAAAAGTTATTCACAATACCCAGAATCAGCTACCATATACTGTAACCCAAAAAACCCCACCCTAGAGAATGCAGCAACCTTGCAGCTTATATTATGTTGACAACATTGCCCAGAATGCTGACTGGTGTTCAAGGAATGATGACTGGAGTCAAAACTCTCAAAATGGGCAGCTGAACGGGCAAATTCTTTTTACCAATTTATAACCACTAGGACAACCTTTTGTGATGACCTCAAGGCGTAGATCTACACAGACAGAGCTTATAAAATGGGTTTGATGTGCATTCATCAGCTTGGGCATAATGCACCCTGACAAATGTGGTCTTGAGCTCTGCTAGATGGTTGTAGCGAAGGAGTGATGTGGAGCATGGGGTGGAGGGCATGTGTTGTATCCATCGGGAACCCTGTTTGCCCACCAAGATCCGCAAGCAAAGAACATAATATGAACCTGCTGGATCAGGCCAATGGCCCATTCAGGGCAGCATCCTGTTCTCATAGAAGCCAACCAAACGCTTGTGGGAAACCTGTAAGCAGGATCTGAACACAAGAGCCTTTCCCCTGTGGTTTCCAGCAACTGGTATCCAGATCCATTGTTGCTTCCAAATCTCAAGACCTGTTACTGTGTATAACAAGTGCCGAATTGTTTCTCCTCTGTTGCTACATCTAATTTTACATATCATGCCTCACATTTGTACATTTGTTGCAGAGGCACTGCATTTAAGGCTCATCCACAGTCCTACTTGACCTGCTGCTTCCCCCCAGGAGAAACTCTCTGTTTACTGCTGAACCGGAGCAAATATCAATTGGTTTGCAGTGGTAAACAGTGGGTTTTCTCGGGGAAAGAAGCAGGGCAAACAAAAACCCTCTCGCAACTATGCCAAGAAAGTATGGAACAAGCAGAAGTGTGGACAACTGAAAACATAAAATGATTTGCAAGTAGGAAAACATGAATATTCTGCCATTATTTTGTAGCAGACCTGAGCAGGGCCTTCATCCTATCATGGTGAGCTGTCCTACGATTTATGGAGGACTTACAGTGTGGCTGTTGGCTCCTGGTAGTGCCTATATCTTCCCCTCTTCACCATGCCTGGTGTCCTCTAAATGCTTTGGGCGACAGCTCCCATCACCCTTGACCGTTGGCTACACTTGCTGATGGGAGCTGTAGTTCAAAACATACCTGAATTAATTTCTGGGAAATCTGGAGCTGGAGGAACAAGACCACCACAAAAGTATGCCCATGACTGGGACAACTCAATTGTGTGAACAAACTTAAATATGGCCTTGCTGGACCAGACCAAGTATCCATCCATCCCGTTTATGTTCCAATATTGGCCAACCAAAGTCATCTAGACTTTCAGAAGCGGGACATAACAATGCAAGCTATACTTACTTTCGGTTCCTAGCTTCTGATATTCCAAAGTAAATGCAGGTTTTTACATTTACATGTGAGCTCAGCTACCTTATGACCCCATACACATACAAATTGGTGAACTAAAGCAATGATCGTGCAGCAGACGAGGCAATGGTCTGAACTTTGTTAGAGAGGGGGTGTGGTTCAGTGGTAGAGTACCTGCCTGCATGAATAAAGTCTTGGGTTCAATCCCTGGCGTCTCCAACTAGCTAGAAAAGACTCCTGCAAGACCTTGGACAGCCACTGCTAGACAATGTATATGAGGGACCACATCGCCTAATATGAACTGACCCAAGCCCTGAGATCATCATCTTTGGCCCTTCTCAGTGTGCCTCCTCCATAAGAGGCCCAGAGAGTGGCAAACAAGAAAAGGCCTTTTCTGCAGTGGCTCCCCATTTGTGGAATGCTCTCCCCAGGGAGGCTCGCCTGGTGTCTTCATTACATGGGCACCAGGCGAAAACGTTCCTCTAATATTCTACAGCCTTTTAAATGTGTAGGGTTTCAGGCAAAGATAATTCTCCATTAACTGTTTTCTGCTTTTATCCTTTGTACTGGATATGCCAGGGGTTGAACATCAGACCTTCTCCATGTAAACCAGGAGAGCAAGCACATTTCCCTGGAAGACTTATGAATCTTCCCCTGTAATGTGCATCTGCAGGAAAGTGTATGGTTTTGTTCTCACATTAACTGAGCAAGGGTGGGGTGGGGAATAACCTCCTGTCCTCCAGTAGACTCAAACTCCCATGAGTCCCCGCCAGGACAGGACAGTGGTCACGGATGATGGAAATTGTGGTCCAACAATGTCAGGTGGATCACAAGTTCCCCAACCCTGCACTAGAATATGCCCTGGGATGCTCTGTCATGCATTGGGGAGTTCTGTAGCAGGCAGGTTGCGATGGCCGGGCGGGGGGGGGGGGGGGCGTTGTCCCTAGGCAGAAGGTGTGGAAAAGATGCCCCAAAGGCAAAAATCTGAAAACTACCGTAGACTGGCCATTATGGTGGTAACGAGGGCAGGCTTCTTTTCTATAACAGATTCAGGCCGTTCCACAGAAGCTGGAATATCATTGAAAAGGTCACAAACGAGCCGACCCCAAAACCCAGACCCCTGCAGGGCTGCGGAAGGGGCACCAGGTAGGCAATGGTGTGGAAGAGTCGAGCCGCAGTAAATAGTCTGTAGTGAATCAAGGCTGTGGTTTCAGAAACGCCCGTGAAAGAATAGAAGAATGCAATGAAGAGGTATGGAATGATGTTCTCAAGGTCGTTGAGATGGAGTCTGGGGAAAGAAGGAAAGTATGAGTCAGCGTCAAAGGAGCTCTTCTGGCTGTTTGCTGCCAATCAAAGCAACTCCGTAGATGATGTATAGCCAACATAGCACTGTCCAGATGTTTCTGATCCACAACAGTCATCATCCCTGATCACTGGTCAGGCTGCCTTCAGCTGATGTAAGCTGTAGCTCAACATCATCTGGTGGGCAGCATGTTGGGTACCTCAACATAAACCAATCACCAAATGCACCCATTTTTTGAGTGCAAGGATTTGCAGTAGAACTTTACCGCTCCTCTTTCTGCATCTTCCCAAAATCTGCTTTGGGAAAGCCCCAGAATAGATTTAAGGGGTACACAGGGGGAGGTTCTGTGGAGCAAGTGTAAATCCCTGCACTGATGGATACAGAATACCCACAACAGGTATAATGCACGCTACGTCTTCTACATATGTAAATTGTTACTTCATGCAACTTTTTCCTTCTTCTGAACAGCAGGATAGAAAGCTTTCAAGTAAAACCAATAAAATACTCTTGTTTTCGTAAAAGTCCCCTCAGCTACCTTCGCACGCGCTCCACATCCGGATCAGTCCTGAGAGTCTTTTTCCCAGCCTCTCCTTTACCCAATGCAGCCGCATCTTCAGGGTTGGCGAATGCCTGTTCGAGGGCATGAGGAATAAACGCATTATTGTTGTTGTTAGGTCCCGCAACATTTATAACAACTTACAACCACAAAAATAGGGTGATCTTTGAGCTGCGCCCCCCCTGCTCCAAAAAGAGGGGTCTGAGAAGCACCCCCTGGCCAGCTCCAAAGGCACCATTTGCCTGAGGAGCTTGTACCCAGGGCTGCTGCAACAAATAGCTGTGCAAGCCTTTGGGAGGCAGAGATGCAAGGGGGCATCATAAGAGGGAAGGAAGGAAAAAGGGACAGAGGTCAGTTTTGCCCGCGGCACCCCGACCATCATTCATGGCACCCCAGGGTTGAAAAACCACTGCTTTAAATGTATGGTGTGAATGAACCATAAATAAAGATTTTGAGAGCTCTGTGTGCAGAATATCAGCCAGTTTCCAAGAAACAGTTCTGGATCCTGTCCCTCTGCAGAGAGCAAGAGACCATCTTCCTCTCTGATCACATTAGTGGGTTTCCGCCTTTTGAAAAACACCATTGGGCTTTCCATTTCCAAACACATATATTTTCTCACCTGCTTCTTCACTCTTAAGTATCCTGTTAGAGGGCTCAACAGCATCATTTTTATGATGATAATGACCGCATAAAAAGTGTAGGCCCTCAGCACATCCATGTCTACTATTTCATTAAGTTTAGTCATTTTGGCCCGTATCCTCTGGAGACCTGGGATGGAAATTGAGACCGAGAATGTTATTTAACATTACATTCATGGTGTGACATCAGCATTCCCGACATGTGAAACGAAGCACGAGGGAACAAGTATGGGGTGGGTGTCAACAAGGTAGGACTTGCAAGCAGAAATCCAGGGCCTCACTCAGCAGAATAGGAACAAGCAGTAAGCCATCACATCATTGGTCCAGCTAGCTCAATACTCTCCACACTAGCAGCAAATCTCCAGGGCTTCAAGCAGGAGTCCTTTTCCAGCCCTACCTAGAGACAGATGGTACCTGGGACCTTCTACGTGCAGAGGAGATGCTCTACCGCTGAGCTATAGCCCTTCTACTTTTACTGAACAAGGAGAGTGTCCAAACTAAGCAGGACTGTAGTTTGCAGTAAGTGAAGTCATTTTATCTTGTTAAAATAATTTATATACCACAATTTATCAGGCAATTGGCACTGAATGCTCTGCCTCATGAGACCAGGGCCCTCAGGATCTGATTTCTTTCTGCAGGGCCTGTAAGACAGAGTTGTTCCACCTGGCCTTTGGCTTGGAATCAACTTGATCCCCTCCCCCTCTTTCCTTTTTCCTTTCTCCTTCTTTGATGGAACTCCTATTTGGGGACTTCCCTGACTTTTTTCTGGCCCACGTAGAACCAGTCTGGATAGTTGGCCTTGGTGAAGATTTGACGTTTTCATCCCCCAAAAAGTTTTTGATTTGAGTTTCTACTAAAATGAGGCTGCATTTTAATGTTGTATTTTAATTTTTTATTCCTGGTGTTAGCCACCCTGAGCCCGGTCTTGGCTGGGGAGGGCAGGGTATAAATAAAATATTATTATTATTATTATTATTATTATTATTATTATTATTATGAAGTGTGTTTTTGTCACACGGGAGTGGACTGTGACACCGATCACTCCCTGGTGGTGAGCAAGATACATCTCTAGGCAAAGAGGGTCCATAGCCCAAAGCAGAAAGTGTGGTCTCCAATCAGCTACAGCTGGGTGGTATCTGGTTTTCAGCATCGTGATATATCAGCAGCTAAACACCATGATATGCTGATGTAGCACAGTGTCTGGAATGTCTCTCGGTTGCTACTGCTTCCTCACCTTAGGGGAGGAAGAAGCAGCCCAGATACATTGCTCAGCGCTACAGTGAGCAAGCCCCGATACCTCTCCAGCTGTCATGCAAGCTGGAAGGGGCACTGAGGTGTAGTGGAACTGCTCAGCTGGGGGGTGGGAAGCCACCAGCCCCTCACCTCAGCAAGCCCCGTACTGCTCCAGTTCGAGCAAGCTGGAGGAGCAGGGAGCTTCCTCAAAGGCGCAGGCATGCAGGCAGACGGGGCCCAAGAAAGTGCTTGCCCAGAACCTTCTTAGGTTCTGTCTACCTGCCTGCCTGCACCGTTGCTGTCTGAGGGCAATTGGAGCTGGCGCAATGTATTGCCAGCTCAAATTGTCTGAAACTGGTATTGCAATCAGAACACCAGACAATTTATCAATATATTGCCCAGCTCTAAAATCAACACTGCCAGAAGAGTCATAGAATTGTAGTGTTGGAAGGGACCCAGAGGTTCATCTTGTCCAACCCTCTTCAATGCAGGAATATGCAGCTGCCCCATATTGGGGATCGAACCTGCAACCTTAGCATCATCAGCACCACACTCTAACCAAGAGTCATACCTCAACCGTGTGAATACTTCTCTCATTCCATTGAACAAGCTCTACTGAACTGCCCCAGAGTTAGTGTCAAAGCAAGGTGGAACCACACCAAAGAGACAACCTACAACACAGCTATTGTTAGGATTTTTATCTATCCGAGCTGCTCTAGCGAGTGGTACTATTGTACTATGTTTGTATATATCATGTGAATGTCTGAGAGAACGTGAGACAGGAAGTCTGAGTACTTTTGGAAGTTAATTTCACTGCTGTACGTGACGCAGTTCTGTACCGGTGTCCAAAGAGCACAGACGTACTGATGGAGTCTCTGTATTATAAGACTGTAAATAAAGTAGTTTATTTATTAAAAGACGCCTGCTTCTTGGGAGAAAAGCAATGACAAACCTAGACAGCATCTTAAAAAGTAGAGACATCACCTTGCCAACAAAGGTCCATATAGTAAAAGCTAGGTTTTCCCAGTTGTGATGTATGGAAGTGAGAGCTGGACCATAAAGAAGGCTGATCGCCGAAGAACTGATGCTTTTGATTATGGTGCTGGAGGAGACTCTTTAGAGTCCCATGGACTGCAAGAAGATCAAACCTCTCCATTCTTAAGGAAATCAGCCCTGAGTGCTCACTGGAAGGACAGATCATGAAGCTGAGGCTCCAATACTTTGGCCACCTCATGAGAAGAGAAGACTCCCTGGAAAAGACCCTGGTGTTGGGAAAGATGGAGGGCAGAAGGAGAAGGGGACAACAGAGGACGAGATGGTTGGGTAGTGTTCTCGAAGCTACCAGCATGAGTTTGACCAAACTGCGGGAGGCAGTGGAAGACAGAAGTGCCTAGCGTGCTCTGGTCCATGGGGTCACGAAGAGTCGGACACGACTAAACGACTAAACAACAACAACAAATAAAGTAGTTTAGAACTACTGATTGAGTCTTTCTTCTGCTATGATAAGCCAGAAGACTAGCGTGCTCTTCTCAGGAGAGAGGGGTCGCTTATTACCGGTCTCCCTGGACTGAGGGAGATTTACGGCCAGAGAGGACCACCGGAGAGACGCCTCAAATACCTGGGAAGTTGGCAGCCTTCCCGGGCGTGTTTCCAACAGCTATGTCCTTCAGCAGCAGATCCTTGACTGGTTTGAGCCAGCATAAAGGACACAGAGACTGCTATTGTCGCACAGCGTAAGGCTCTTGTGAGCGAAAAGATACTTGCTACACTGAGAAAGGCGAAGAGCGATGCCCAGTGGAATGCCAGGCGATGTGCCAATGACTACTGCCTAAAGCTGTGTCTATTGCATCCAACTCATTGCTGACAGTGGCAATACTCGCAGAATGGTTGCAAAAGCCTTTGGATAAATAGGTACCGCTCCAGCGGGAAGGTAAACAGCCTTTCCATGCGCTGCTCTGGTTTCAGTGTTCCATTGCGCCAGAAGCAGCTAAGTCATGCTGCCCACATGACCCAGAAAAACTGTCTGCGGACAAATGCCAGCTCCCTTGGTCTGTAAAGCGAGATGAGCACCGCAACTCCAGAGTCGTTTGCGACTGGACTTAACTGTCAGGGGTCCTTTACCTTTACCTTAAAAGCAGTGCAGCAATGACTCTCATAAAGGGACCCTGCATTTCTGGATTTGCCACTGCACTACTGCTTGAAGGACTTTGTTCAGTCCCTGGCTGGGTCTGATGTTTCCCCGTCCCTGAAATAAACATTCCAATACACAATATACTCTCAAGCTTAGAGTAACCTGCTCCTCCTCCTCTCCCCTTTCTGTAAGGTGGGAAATGGATGTTTGGAAGGGAAGAAAGAGTAACTGCCTGGAGCTCTGGTAATCAAAACCCAGCTCAGATTGATCCTTGAGAGAGAACTTAAAACAACAGGTTTTACCACATTGCAATGGCAAAGCAGAAGAAGAATGAACTTTGAGGTGAACAACTGAGCCACTGGCATGGGCGTGGGGAGTAACCTTTGTGTTGCAGGTTTTTTGGCAGGAATGCTTTGGAGAGATCACACCTCCTGGGATAATGTTGCACCAGCAACAAGGTGAAAGATCAAAGTCTGTGCCCAAGACTGCAATGACTATGCTATATGCTAGTGTGCATTGCAAAGCAGTGAGAAACCAGGGAAGTTTCCTACTGCATTTCCACATGCTGTATTTGCCTGCATAGGAATGTGCTTCTGTGCAGTTACTTGCATAGCACATCCTTGCAAATGCACCTGTTCATTCACTAATGGCCACAGTGGCAGAGGCAGCCTTTCAGACTAGCAAAAAAACTTTTTTAATCTGCCAGTTTCTCCAAGCAACTGCAGGGGAGTTGCACTGGCAGCAGTTCCAGAAGAAGTGAGGCACGGGGGAGGATAGGCCAAATAATTTGCATTTAGTTGGGCTTGATTGAAGTGTGCTTATAAAAATAAGTGCAATTCACTCAATCCTACTCGCATCGAAAAGTGGAGAGATTTCTCCTTCTCCCCCCCTCCCCCCTCCTGCATATATATCTGAAATAGACACAAAAAAGATTAACTGCATTTGCTGTTCAAAGCAATTCGTTTTGAAAGAAAGTAATGAGTCCTTAAGCACTTCATAAGTCAATCATTTGCTACTATGCAGAGATGTGGATTATTATATTTTAATAACCAATGGCAGGCATCTTGAATATATCCACATTTTTTTATAAAAAACAACAACACCCACTACGGACATTTCAAGCGGGAGAACCTGTCTTATCTTATCAGTGCCAAGAGGGAAAGTTTAGTAAAGGAAGTTGAAGAACCAGAAACATTTGGCAGTTGATAAAATTAGCCCCTCTGTTTCCAATGTACATATGTGAGTGTCATCACTTAGGTAGCTAGGGATGGCTGGGGCCCATAGAGGCTGGTAGGGTGAAAGGCAGGGAGGCTGACAGTAGGGGGAGCCAGAGCCACCGACAGGCAGAGCCAACTGATTCTAGAACTCTATGCCAAGTTCTACAGGCATTAAGGAACAGGAATCCGACAGCCCCTGGGCTGGCTGTAAGTAAGAAGGCAGGCAGGTGGGAGCTGGGGAGGCTGTGGTCCACTTGCCCTGATAGATCAGCTTCTACTCTTTGTAGCCAACATGGCACCAGGCAGGCAGACTAGGGACATGTCCACAGCCTTGGGGAAAACCAAGGTTTACAAAACATGTTATGGAAGGAGGCAACCCTAACATGGAATGGGAGGTAAAAACAGCCCCAGGAAGGAACATGCACAGTGACTACAGGATGCTGAGATTTTTGGTAGGGGTGAGGAGAATGAAAAGCAGGGTGAGAGCAGGGTACAATATCCTGGAGGAATGCATGTCTATCTTGCTGGAACATTGAGGAGGTGTACACCACGCTGCAACATTATGTTGCAGTTCCCCCTTGCAGATAGAAAATCAGAGCAAAAAAATAAATAAACGCCTGCAGATGCTGAAGAAATTACCTGCTTGAATCTTTGCTTTCTAAAACCCCACAGGGAAACACAGAGGAACAGTGGCGAGATTTGAACAGAGGGCTTTCAGTGAGGCAAGGAGAGGTTCACATGACTAAAGGCTGTTCAACCCAAAAATTAAAAACTCGCCTGCACTAGCAAACCACATTCACCCTGCTGATTTTCTATGTGCAGGGATTTTCTTGATATATATTTGTATCGCAGAGCATTCAGTCATATGACTTGCAGTCTGGCATTTTCCATCTCACGTAGTGGTTTGTCTTCTCAGTAAAACCAGGGCCTGTGTTCCTCTAGCTTCAAGTAAATCCCATACTTAAAATAATAAATCAATAATAATAATAATAACACTCTTCAAAAACTGGGAGGTTAAGATGGGTAACTAAATAAATTAGGAGAGCACAGAAATAAATTGTGCAATTGGAGACCTAGAAATGCTTTAGTGGCACCACTAGCACCTATTCACATGCTCTCCCCTGCTTCTGGCTCTAGCTATTTTCCTTGAGCGAGTATGCTAAGTTTGGCAATGTAGAAGATGTAGGAAGTGAGGCCAAAGATTCCAAAAGGGCCTGCACATTTCCAATATGTATTGCACCTGTCTTGTGAAATGCTACAGGCATCAGCTCAGGAGAAAGCCACAGTGAGTTCTGTGGGACTTACTCCTAAGGCAAGCGTTTGTCTGTCTCTCTACCTGTCTATCTATCCGGTTGCAACTTCAGTCTCCCCACTTCCAACTTCCCACACTGGTCTATGAACCAGAAAGCCTTTGTCAGAAGTTGCACAAGCAAAACACAGAAAGCGAAAGCCCAGCCACGCACACTGTGCTCTTTCGTTGTTGTTGTTCCTGCAAAAAGCTTTTGCTGCAAGGGAAAACGCTCTGCAAAGCGTTAAAACCAACGCACCTTTCTCTTTTCCCGGATCCACACAACACCACCGTTTTGGGGAAGCAAGACTCTCCTGCTGCTGTTTTAATCTCTCTCCAACAGACACAGCTCCCTGCCTTTTCTGCCCACTTCACTCTCCTCCCTCAACCCTCCCCTAATGGAGTCTCCCAGCTTCTCTTGCTCTGCAGCTTGCCTCACACGCCCTCCAGCTCCAACGGGCTCCTTCCCTGGCCCTCCCACTTGGCTGTTGTACAGCTTTTTGTAAGTCACACGCACAGTCTCTTGCACTGTGCTCATTAGCCTTTGCTCTGCTTTTCCCTGCCTCCCTACTGCCCAAGGCCTCTTGCTTCAATTGCTCTCCCCCCACCGCCGCAATCCTTGAACCAAAATGTGGTGAAACTAACCAGAATGCAGAAATGCTTGTTGGGTGCCTTTGAATGTGTGCAGAGGGCCTGCATACACACCGTACATTTAAAGCACATGGTGAAGAATCCTAGGATGTGGAGTTTGTCAAGGGTTCTGGGAAGAGTACCTCCCCATAGGGTAAACTACGGTTCCCAGGATTCTTTCGGAGAAGCCGTGTGCTTTGTGCATCATGTTCCTGCTTAAACAGGGCATCTTAGAGGAAAGAGGAAAATAACACAGGCAGCAATCATTTTTAGGCACATCCAGTTGATGGGCAGAAAATTTGAAGTCTCTTCTCTTCTAGGCAGGGAAATGAACATCTCCCAGGTGAGATGTTGGGGAAAGAAAGGAAAGCTGTCCCAGGTGAGAGCTGGGAGGATCCATCACTTTCTGTGCATGACAGGTGTTGTTGTTGTTGTTTAGTCGTTTAGTTGTGTCCGACTCTTCATGACCCCATGGACCAGAGCACGCCAAGCACTCCTGTCTTCCACTGCCTCCCAAAGTTTGGTCAAACTCATGCTGGTAGCTTCAAAAACACTGTCCAACCATCTCGCCCTCTGTCGTCCCCTTCTCCTTGTGCCCTCCATCTTCCCCAACATCAGGATCTTTTCCAGGGAATCTTCTCTTCTCATGAGGTGGCCAAAGTATTGGAGCCTCAGCTTCAGGATCTGTCCTTCCAGTGAGCACTCAGGGCTGATTTACTTCAGAATGGAGAGGTTTGATCTTCTTGCAGTCCATGGGACTCTCAAGAGTCTCCTCCAGCACCATCATTCAAAAGCATCAATTCTTCGGCGATCAGCCTTCTTTATGGTCCAGCTCTCACTTCCATACAACACTACTGGGAAAACCATAGCTTTAACTATACGGACCTTTGTCAGCACGGTGATGTCTCTGCTTTTTAAGATGCTGTCTAGGTTTGTCTTCGCTTTTCTCCCAAGAAGCAGGTGCCTTTTAATTTCGTGACTGCTGTCACCATCTGCAGTGATCATGGAGCCCAAGAAAGTAAAATCTCTCACTGCCTCCATTTCTTCCTCTTCGCAGGAAGTACCTTTGAGAGAGGACTCTGTGTTTCTTTTCTCTTTCTCCATTTTTGTTTTTATTTAGATTAGTTTCTTATTGCATTATAAAAAAAGCTTCAATAGAATGTTACAGCAGGGGGAGAGAGAAAAACAGTCATTGTGTTTGTTTGGGCATTTGGTTTGTCTAGCTGTTTTATATTGGAGGACGAATGTTTGGCTAGAATATTTCCTGACTAGCCAAAGGGGGCAACCCCACACAGGGCTAACTCACACAAACAGTGGGCAAGTTAGGAGGGTGGGTTAAACACGATGGTATATCATGGCAAGAGTCTTGCTAGCACAAGGATGGAAGAATGAGGAAATCCCAACGAAAGAACAGTGGCAAGAAAAATTGATGAGCTTTGCAGAACTGGCTAAATTGACATACAAACTGCTGGACAAGGACAACTGTGACTTTAAGGAAGAATGGGAACTTTTTACAAATTATCTAAAAAGACAACAAAATGAACTGGACTCCTTGGCAGGTTTTGAATAAACAGACACAAATTTATTGGTTGATAACATGATAGATATACAACGCAAGGATATGTATAATTTTATAACATGCAGAGAATAATATGTGCAGAGAAATCAGAGAGAGGAGCTGAGGTAAGTCCCTGGTGGGGGTGGAGGGGGTGGAAGGGGGGTGGGGGAAAAGGGGGGGAATAATGTATGTGATTATATGATTTGATAATTTGTTATGTTGAAATTGCTTAATAAAAATATTTATATATTAAAAAAACAGGATGGTAATTCACATTTTCTTTCTTTATTTTTTGCATTTATACCCCGCCTTTTCTTCCAACAAGCTCAAAGTGCTCTACATAGTTCTCCCCCTGCTCATTTAATTCCCACAGCAACCCTTTGAGGTTCATTCGGCTGAGAGGGACTGACAGACCCAGTGAGCTTCAAGGCCAAGTGAGGATTTGAACCCTGCGCTCCCACGTCTGACACTCTAACCGCCACACCACGCTGGCAGCGTGTCACACAAATGTGACACAAAAAAGGTTCTCGCAATGTCTGTTTCTGCATCAAATGCCAGATTCTGTACTGTCTGAGCTCAGACATGAAATTTACATTCAAATGCCCAGACTTTTCCAAAGGGCGGTTGAAGAATTTCCACCTTACGCTTCCTTTTAGAAGTTAAGCAGCGATGCACGCTGCTTAGCCAGTGGTTAGAAACTCTTCTGGCATAAATGAAAATTAAGACAAGCAATTGGGGGACGATAGTTGCTCTCAAGGGGCTCGTTCTTGAAGCCTCGACTGCGGTGAATAGGCCTCCTGGCTTTAATGGGAAATCCAGAATGCAGCCTCAGCACCACCCAGCACCATCCAGTTAAGTGAAGGAGATCTCCAAGGATTACAGACCCCAAGCGCTACGCAAGAAGATTCTCCATGGTCCTTAGGTAGGACTACGAACAAACACGTAAAGTTAGGTCTGTGCTTTTCAAACGACTGTTTAGTGATGTATGTGAACAAACTGGGATATTAGTAGTGGTAGTATAATATTACGAAAGAATTTTATGTAACCAATATAAACAGGCGCCAAAATGTCTTGGACCAGCTCTGGAAACATGTTTTGACCCTCAAGCTTTCCTCAGTGGTTTGTTTTACACACACACACACACACACACACAGAGAGAGAGAGAGAGATATTTTGACACAAATATAAAATATGGATTTACAGTACAACCTACAATTTAAAACCGTGTGTGCGTGAAAGAGAAAAAGAGACAGACAGAGAGAGAGAGAGAGAGAGAATAAAGCAACTATACCAAATAATAATAGGACTTATCTGGCTTCAGAGTGCTATATATGCATATTTTTCAGCCACAACAGGCACTCAAAAGCTACAGACTGCCCTCTCAGTCGTAACATCCATCCATTTATGAGTCAGCATGGATTCCAGGAAAGTGCAGCGCATTCTGATGATTCATTAGTCCTGCTAATTTTGGATGCAGGCTGCACAAGTTCTCCATCTGTGTTCTAAAACGGGAATAATGGAGCTTCTGGAATGCAGAACATGGCTTTCTTGAGATGAGCATAAGAAGTGCCTGGTGGATCTAGGGCAGCTTCCTGTTCTCACAGTGGCCTGCCAGAAATCACAAGCAGGATTAGAGTACAAGCACTGGTGGACCTTGGGGTCTCAAATTTCAGGGGCACCCTGTGCTATGCCAATGTTTGGTGCCACCCACCCACCCCCCTCTACCTCTGACCTTCTATTCTACATTATAGTTTCAGCACCCCCTGTGGTTGCACTCCCCTAAATCCATCTCTAGCACAAGAGTCCTCTCCCCTCTTGAACTGACATTCAGAAGAATTGCTGCCTCATCTGTGGAGATCAGTTAGAGGCAGCAATGCTCAGATCTGTATGGCATTTGCAGACTCTTCAAATGTCCCTATTTTCTAGGGACAGTCCTGGGTTTACAGAAGCTCCACCCCCATTGTTCAGCCCAGACACTGAGGTCCAGCGCCGAGGGCCTTCTGGTGGTTCCCTCCCTGCAAGAAGTGAGGTTACAGGGAACCAGGCAGAGGACCTTTTTGGTAGTGGCTCCCGCCCTGTGGAACACCCTCCCATCAGATGTCAAAGAGAAAAACTACCAAACTTTTAGAAGACATCTGAAGGCAGCCCTGTTTAGGGAAGTTTGTTTGCTTGTGTGTGTTTTTGGTTAAGGGAAGTTTTAATGTTTGATGGTTTATTGTGCTTTTAATTCTGTTGGAAGCCACCTAGATTGGCTGGGGAAACCCAGCCAGATGGGTGGGGTATAACTAATAAATTAGTAGTAGTAGTAGTAGTCCCGGAATGCCCCACTTTTCCTTAGGATGTCCCTATTTTCATCTGAGAAATGTTGGAGGGTATGGGGTTGTGCAACCCAAGTCAAGGAAATACGTAACTATACAACCTTTAGAAGACATCTGAAGGCAGCCCTGTACAGGTAAATTCTTTAATGATTTATTATGTTTTTATATATGTTGGAAACCAGTCAGTTGGCATTCCAGTTAGATGGGTGGGGCATTATTATTATTATTATTATTATTATTATTATTATTATTATTAGCATCCCTACTTTCATTAGAGAAATGTTGAAAGGTATGCATTTGAGGTGGATGGCATCTCTAGTGTACTTGCTCCTAACTGTATATAAGTCACAGGACTGAGGGGGGCGGCAATTTGCAGCAGCCTCAGGCCTATCAGTGGTCTTAGGGTATGTCCGCAAATTCCCAGTTTCTAAGGAGGTATGGATTAGCCAGGCCCAGTGATGCTGCAGGCAATGTCCTTGAGAGCTAAAGGACAAGTTAACAGGAGATCTCAGCCTTCACCAAAGAGCTTGACAATGAAGGCAGGGTTGCAGGTGCAGCACAGAGTCAACAAAACAAGGTCTAGCGCAGATAGTCAGTTCAGGCCCAAATGTGGCCCAGAGACCAAGTCAGGCAACAAACCAAGATCGATATCAGGGAGCGTCCAGGCAAGGTACACACAGCAGAGCAAGGAACTTTGGACGCCTGCAATTTTCAACAACTGGTATTCAGAGAGATAAATGCCTCTGATAGTGGAGAAAGAACATAACCATCATGACTAGCAGCCACTGGTAAAGTTTTTCCTCCATGAAAAACTGCTTTGAGGCTTTTTTCTATTTTGTTTTTTTTTACAATCAATCAGTATGTTATGCTAGGACGCGGGTGGCGCTGTGGGTTAAACCACAGAGCCTAGGACTTGCCGATCAGAAGGTCGGCGGTTCGAATCCCCGTGACGGGGTGAGCTCCCTTTGCTCGGTCCCTGCTCCTGCCAACCTAGCAGTTTGAAAGCACATCAAAGTGCAAGTAGATAAATAGGTACCACTCCAGCGGGAAGGTAAACAGCGTTTCTGTGCACTGCTCTGGTTCGCCAGAAGTGGCTTAGTCATGTGGTCACATGACCCAGAAGCTGTACGCCAGCTCCCTCAGCCAATAAAGTGAGATGAGCGCTGCAACCCCAGAGTCGGTCACAACTGGACCTAATGGTCAGGGGTCTCTTTACCTTTACCTTTAGTATGTTATGCTAGTGGTGTGTGAATGTGAGACAGAATGGATGCTGGTGGGACTGGGCAGCTGCAACTTCCAGGCCTTTAGTTCTGCTGTATAAATCTTTTTAATAAAAAAAGAAATAAGCGTTCTACTGTGTTGAACAGAATACGTTGTACTGTATGCCTGGTCACTACTCAGTGGCATGTGGTTCCCACGGAAATTTCTCCTCTTTGCAAATGTGCTCACAGGCCTCCCCATAGTTGGCAGCTTCCATTTCTGTTGCTACCACCTGTCTCACAGTGCAGGTCTAGTTGAGAAAATAACCAGGTTGAGGGGGTCTTCTTCTCCCCGACCATCACAATGATCCCTCCCCTTCTCACTCCACAATCCCTTGCTAGGCCCATTAATTAAGTAATCAGCATGACTAATCAAAATCATTTATCAAAGATTATGACGGGGGCTTTCTAATTGGATTTTAATAGGCACTGTCCCTCGCGAAAGGGTGTTCGGTGCTGATAGCACTATCGAGATCTGCGTACATCTGCTTACAGTAGCAACGGGTTTGAGGTGATGTACCAGTGATTAACTAGTTTCTGTGCTGTGCGTCCATGAAGAAGTGCAGTCTTAATTAGAAGTCCTCAGAAAGCCAACTGTCACTTCTATTGTAACACTCCCAGCTCTTTGTTCTGGGGTTTTTTCATGAGACTAAGGTGTCACCCTCTGATGGATGTCAGCAGTGAGAATCACGTTCCCTGCCCCCCTTCCAGATGATCTGGGATCTGCACCTGAAATGCACCTGTAATAAATGGGATATGAAAAACTTTTCCTCTCCTCTAATTGCACCAGGCAAGGAGAAATAGATCCTATCATTGCTACCATGTCCTGTGTGCCTGTTGTTGCACCTGCTAAACTTGTACACCTGTGAAGGAATACATTATTACACATACTGCAAAAGTCGCCAATGTACTGTTCTTCGAAGAAACAAACTCTTTGAAAACTCCCTTGAACATACCAATATTACTGCTGCTGTTATTTTGCACCCATCCTTCACTGCAAGGTTATAACAATTTAAAAATGCAATATTAAAAACAGTTTAAAACAAATTCCACTCGCAAGAATAGTGATACTAATGTAGTTGAGTTTTAATAAAAGGAGAGGCCTCACTAATCTGAGCCTGGTCTCGCCTCTGTCTGAGCCTAAATTGGTCGGTATGCCGGACAGGGCCTTGTTAGTGGTGGTGCACCTGCTCTGCAGCTCCACCTCTGCCCCTCCCCAAACCATGGGTTCTTTCTCTCAACTTTTTCAATGAGTAGCCAGCGTTTCCTCCTTTCTTTCTTAACTGGATGTTGGATTCTATAGTTTAGTGGTTCTTAAACTGTTAAATGAGGAGCATTAGCAAGGCAGGAAAGCAGCAACTCTATCAACAATCCCATCAGAAATCTTTCCCCCCAAAATCCTAACAAATTCTTTTTACCATCTTCAGACTTGTTTCATTGTGGCACAGTGTTCTTCAACCCGGATGTCGCTAGACTACAACTCCCATCATCCTTGATCATCGCATAAGTGGGCTGTGGATGATGGGAGCTGGAGTCCATAAAAACATAAGAAGAGCCCAGCTGGATCAAGTTAAAGGCACATCTGGTCCAGCAGCCTGTTCTCGAACTGGCCAGCCAGGTGCTTATGGGAAGCCTACTAGCAGGACATGAGTGCAATAGCACCTCATTGCTTGTGAATCCCAGTTACTATTAGTGGTAGACAGGCTCTGACAATGGAGGTAGAACATAGCCATTGTGGCTAGTAGTCACCGATAGCCCTGTCTTCCATGCATGTGTGATACCCAACATTTGGAGACTCAAGGTTCAAGAACCCTGCTCTAGGACGGACTTATTGAGACAGAAACAACAGCTCTAATGCTCATGTGTTGGGGTGAATAAGGTCGTCTGATGACCCCACATCTTTTTGCTTACAGAAATCCCATTCTTTCCTCTGAGTCAAGAAATGTTCCCAGTATGCAATGCATACCCTAATTTGCACTGGGCGCATTCTCCAAAGAGGTGAGGTGGCTGCAATACTTGTTTAGTTCTTCTACACATTCCGTGTGTCCAGTAAATTTACCCTTATTGGTGGAGGGGGGGGTCTGTCTCCAAAAACCTTGAGGACTAGTAGAAAATTGCTTTAGAAGAACCAGGCAGAGGGCCAGAAGGCCTGCCCTGTGGAGCATCCTCCTATCAGATGTCAAGGAAATAAACAACTATCTGACTTTTAGAAGACATCTGAAGGCAGCCCTGTTTAGGGAAGTTTTTAATGTTTGAAGTTTTATGGGTTTTTAATATTCTGTTGGGAGTCGCCCAGAGTTGCTGGGGAGGCCCGACCAGTTGGGTGGGGTATAAATAAATTGTTATTGTTATTGTTATTGTTAAAAGCTAGGGTTCTTCCTAAGTCAGTCCATGTCCTGCAGTTCCCTAATCCACAGGTGGCAACTTAGTGTACCTTCTCCTGAAATGTTTGCTGGAAGAAATGTTTCCTCCAGTGGCGCCAAAGCACCATAGTGGCCTCAAAACAACCTTGTTTGATAGGGCAGGTAGATAGCAACTTGTCCAAAGTGACACAGACACACAGAGGAGAGACTTGAGCCTCGGTTTCCCACAAGGAAGCCCAGTATTCTGGCCGTCGCTCCACACTGGCTCTCCCCCTTGGGCTCCACGATGGTGCAAAGATGGTGTGTATTATATATAAAGCCATAGGAAAATTAGGAACTATTCCTCACATCCTGGTTGCATTTCTTTCAAGTGCCTTAAAATGGCTCCTCTACAAAATGTGTGGATGTCGCTTTAAAGAGCAGGAGAAACTGAATAGGAAGAAAAGGCGGAAGATTTATCCCAGACAGCTATTAATGCAGAATTCATTCATCCCTTGTGGAGCTTTATCCTCCTCCTCCTCAAAGGGCTAGGGATCTGCTTAACCAATTTAAAGTCGTCATAATAATCAGAATCTGCTTAGCCAGCAAAGGCAGAGGCAGCTTAAAAAGTGAGAGATCCTACCTCCTCTATTCCCCCCCTGTGTCCCCCCCCCCTTCTTGCGGCAAGTTCCTTGTCACCCTGAACTTTTCTGCTGGCTTGCAGGAGCAGCCGTCCTCTACCGAAGGCAATAACGTTCTACAGGGTCGACTCTTTAGGCAAGGATTTTCTGCTGCGGTGCACGATTGTTCCTAATGATTTTACGGGACTCTGCTAGACATTAATAGCCGCCTGGGACAATTATTTCAAAAGAAGCATTGTGTAGGGAGAGGCTGTATTCTGAAGAACTGCATGGATGCTGAGCCAGAATCTCTCTCTCTCTCTCTCTCTCTCTCTCTCTCTCTCACACACACACACACACACACACACACACACCATGTACAACAGTGGTAGGACTTATGTACACCTGTATTCCATCCTTCATCAATCAAACCCAGGGTGGCTTAGGAGACATTGTCACAGCACTTTCCTTAAAAAATTGCATCCGTAGGTTGTGGGTTCAAATACCGTGCAGGGCCTCTTAAGATCAGGGACCTTTTATTTTTGCTTATGCCACCCTGCAAAACTTCATAGGGTTGTTCTGAGTGGTCTGTAGTCACCAAGAGGAGAGCCGATGCCACAGAACAAGTGATGGTGACGAATCTTCAGCCCTGGACACTGGTTTCCGGGGACAGTTTGCTCCTGTTTCCAAATCTGGGACAGAAAACTCTCTATAGCAAACTTTTGGCTGAGTGATAACAAGAATCCTTGGCAGAGAGGCCCCAAGCTACATGACGCAAGCTGAGGAAAGATGAATGAAAGCAGTTTGCATTCCCTCCCTCATTTGTATAGCAAGAAAATGTGCATCATTGCGGATGAGTGGGGAGAGGCCTTATATGATGCAAGGAGGCAGGGAAACTGAGAGAGGGAGTTTGTGAAAAAGTATAAATGGATCTGTTTAGCTTTTGGCACTGGCTGTTACCAACATAAAGAGGGCAGAAAATTGGTGCCAACCAGTTGGTCATTCCCAAGCTATTAACATTTGTGGAACAGAGTGGATAGCTCTGGCTCACTGGAATGAGCCAGCTATTTATCCCCCTGAAAATATCCTTCCACAGTACACACAATTCGCCACCAGCTCATTTTATCAATAATTATTCTTCTTCCACATTTTAAGTAACACATTTGAACAACAATGCATTCGTACCTTGGTTTTCAAACAGCTTAGTTCTTGAACGTTTTGGCTCCCGAACGCCACAAACCCGGAAGTGAGTGTTCCGGTTTGTGAACTATTTTTGGAAGCCAAATGTCCAATGGGGCTTCCATGGCTTCTGATTGGCTGCAGGAGCTTCCTGCAGCCAATCGGAAGCCGCGCTTTGGTTTCCGAACATTTTGGAAGTCAAACTGACTTCCGCAACAGATTCCATTCAGCTTCTGAGGTACGACTGTATCTGCTAAAAAAGGGCATAGGTAAAACAACTAAGAACTGCAAGACTTAAAAATACGCCAAGATATAACCTCAAGTAGATCATGTTCAAAATGTTATAACTACAGGATGATAATGATTCCTGAAGCCCTCTATTCTCACTGTGGAGATATCTTTGCCCTACCTGGGGTGGAGGTGATAATTTATCAGGATAAATAGCAAGGGGTCAAAGTTTTTGGTTGGGAAACTCAAACAAGGCAAATAGAGCTAAGTTGCTTTCTCAGCAGAAGTCTATTTTTAGGTGCTGGACCTTGGTGTGAAAGTTCTTGCTGTCTTGCAACTGGGGTGGGCAGGAATTCAATTCAGTTTGCATTTCAAGGTGAACTTGCCAAATTCATATTTCCCAAAGCTGTATGTGTACCGGATCACAGCGATCCTTCCAAATTCTCACTTTTCTGAATTTTGGTGATGCAGTTCTCCAGACAAGCCATGTGGGCACAAATGTATAAACTAGAGTTCCATGTGCATTAAAACGTATGTCTCAATTAGTAAAAAATAACAAACCAAAAATACAGCGTATTAGGGATAATTGCTTGCAAAAATGTGTACGTATATCAGTACAAAATGCATACAAACATTAGGATAAATTCCATGATGAATTTCCACGAGGACCTAAAAAATAAATAAATCACAGGCTGATATGGAAATGAGGCAAACTGAGAAACTGAGAGAAACAAAAATTCACCCATTCATTCCTGCTTCCAGTGGATGCTAACTCTGCAGAAATTGAAATGTTGTTGCAAATGGAAGAAAGATCCACAAAATACCTGTCATCAACTGAATTTAAGAATGGAAAAATGAGAAATTGAGATTAATGGCTTCACCCATCCATATCCATAACCAATGCTTCCATGCTGTAAGGTGTGGTCTTGAGGCTGGTTGATTGTAACAGCAGGTTGAATGGCTGCAAAGTTCTTGATGTATACTAAGATAACAGTGTGCAATAAGTTTATGAAACTCAGGCAGCTGTGTCCGTTCCTTAGAAAAAAATTTACATGGTCAGGAATGTAAAAGCCTTATTAGGACCCATTCAATGCTCATAGTGCAGGTTGCAAGTTGCACAGAAGTCATCCTCAAGCTGAATGTTCAAGGTGACAAAAAACACACACAGATTTTCATACCTATAATGTCTTAAATGTTCTTCCCTCTGCCAATCCCCTCACAATCTCCACTTTTTCACTTCTCCCCCATAACCCCCTTTTTTTTTCAAAGTCCCCATGAAAATCTACAAGTATTTTAGTGCAAATTTCCCCTCTGAATTTGGCTTGTGCAGTTCCATTATGGACGTGCTCACTCAAGAGTTTACCCTGCCCCCACTTCAGTGGCTTAGTCTGACAGGCTATGTTTCTTTTTTTAATAGCGCAAATATTTTCTTTATTTTTCATACACAAAAGCATATCGGCTCTTTGGATCAGGGGACGCATTGCTTTGTCGCCATGCATCTATTAATAACCCATCTAAATTAAAGAGAAACAAAATGTATATTTAGATGCACTGATGTACATCAGTAGCGCTCAGTAAAACATTCCCAATGATCTGTTCTGACTCTGCCTTCCTTTAATATGTTAATTTTGCCATCAAAGCGTAATTTTATAATTTGTCAAACCAGTCCTTTATCAAAGGCAGCGTATTTGACCTTCAGTTTTTTACAGAAATAGATCATACTAGTAGCATTACTCTCTGTTGTCTTGTAACTCTGAACACTCTCTGTACATGCACAGCTATCTGTGTGCAAGGCTGCACACATTGTTTTGTACAGCTCAACTGCTGTGTGCACATGTACACAGGCTCTACACACGTTGAACATAGCATGTGAATAACTTTACGAGTGTGCAGCTCAACTATTTGTGCAGGCAGGAGCACAGATTGTACCTCTGTTGAAGGTAACATGTGCACTTAAGTATGCAGCTAACAAACCAATCTACATAACTTATTAAATAAGAGGGTTGGAAGGAATAAAGTTTACCCCATTATCCTCTCTATCATCTTACTAATCATTTCCCAATAATTTCTCCCCGTTTGGCCTTTGCCTTTTGATACATATATATATAAAATCACCTACTTGCCCTTTTGCATTTCCAACAAAGCTTTGAATAATTTGTATGTATTTTATTTATTACAACCACAGGAGTATAGCCCCCTGCCATGATCTTATGACATTTCCGTCTAATTGCTACATTTAATGAAAATTTATGTTCTCTGTTCTAAAGGTTTTCCCAGGCACGGAATGGGATATTATTTCTGGATTGAACCCATTTAATCATCATGTGTTCCTTGGTTTGCTCTGGTTATCTTTCATATTTTATAACTAGTATTAGTGTGTCTCTGCGTGTATGATAATAGATGCTAGATTTCTATGTGCAGAGTGGGCTGTTGGGTTTTATTTGTTTTTACATATGGGAGCACAGAATCATAAACAACAACTCTCATATCAAGGACCAAGAGCAAATCTGCAGCAAGCAATGTGGTTCTGTCCTCTAGGAATGTACCACTCGCAATACAGGTGGCCCTTTTCCATGTTTGAAGTTCCCACATTTAAAAAAAAACTTATAAAGATTATTGCACAAAGAAAACTACCCTGCCAAGGCCTTCCTTCTGAAACATTGGCTTTCCACAAACACAGTCTCTTTGGCACATTTTTTTAAAAAATGGAGAAAATATATTTCTATAGACCAGGCACAGGCAAACTCGGCCCTCCAGATGTTTTGGAACTACAGTTCCCATCATCCTTGACCACTGGTCCTGTTAGCTAGGGATCATGGGAGTTGTAGTCCCAAAACATGTGGAGGGCCGAGTTTGCCTATGCCTGCTATAGACCTACAAGGACTGACTTGAAAACCTCTGAGGAATAAAATCAGACAAGCCAGCTTGGAATCAAGGTTTCAATGCTATGCACAGCTCTGTTTTCCCCTCCAGGTCTGCAAGCAGCAATAGCCGATTTCCAGCATTAAAACGAAGCTGATCTTTGGAAGCTTCATTTGCGCAATTTATCCAGGTTGCAAAATCCAGCTTTCTTGGTACTGAATTCTCACCTCATGCCATTTTGATCCCTGCATGGATGTGTTTTAGTGCATTGCCCTGCGTATAGAAACTCTCTTGCTTTTTTCTGAACCCTTCCAAATTCATCTTAGCATTCCCTCCCTTTCCCGGGACCAGCCTTGGTGGAGATGGCCTGAGCATTATTCAGGATTAACAGCTGCTCTACCTGGGATGCATTTGGCCCAAGGTCAATATAAACATTTCAGGGGCGGTGGTGGGGATGATGGATTGCTAATTACTTCGAATTAGACCTTCTTCCATGCTTGCTGCCTTGCTGGGTCAATGTTCTACTTATTACTATATTTAGGTGGGAGGGGGAGGAGAGGGGAGGGGAGGAGGCAGCCGATTAATTCTTCCATAGCTCACTTGTTTTTTTAACAAGTGTGTTGACTGACAGTTCCAAGTGCCGCATCTTTTACAACAAACATGACACGCAGTTCACAGGGAGTGGGCATGGGCGGGATGGAAACCCTGTTGAATTGTCCACCCCTGAAAAGTGACGCAATTCCATCTTCGTTGGGACCAAATGTCTATTTGGATGGTTCAACAGGGGCTGAGATAACGGGGGATGGGGGGGAGAGTACAGGATGAACAGTCAAATAAGTCATGATTAAATGGGAAATGAATTGGAAAGAATGTCACATCAAAACTGTACAAAAATGGCAGCAATTTTTAAAATAGTTTTCTTTCGCCGTATCCAGTACCGGATTTACGTATAAGCTAAACAAGCTATAGCTTAGGGCCCCACTCTCTTGCCCCCCCCCAAAAAAATTCACTATTAATATAGGTAAAGGTAGGACCATTAAGTCCAGTCGTGGACGACTCTGGAGTTGCGGCGCTCATCTCGCTTTAATGGCCGAGGGAGCCGGCGTACAGCCTCCGGGTCATGTGGCCAGCATGACTAAGCCGCTTCTGGTGAAACAGAGCAGCGCACGGAAACGCCGTTTACCTTCCCGCCAGAGTGGCACCTATTTATCTACTTGCACTTTGATGTGCTTTCGAACTGCTAGGTTGACAGGAGCTGGGACCGAGCAACGGGAGCTCACCCCATTGCGGGGATTTGAACCGCCGACCTTCTGATCAGCAAGCCCTAGGCTCTGTGGTTTAACCCACAGCACCACCTGTGTCCCTAGCACTATTAATATACTTAATTGTCTTTCAGTTCAACAATTCCTTTGATAAAATACATATTTTCTTATGTGCAAATGACTTTAGATACCTATTAGGTCCATAAATTACTATATAGCATATATTCAACACAAAAAACAGTGACAATTTGTTGTTGACAAAGGACAGCTGGACATATAAAGGGCCCCTTTACCTTCAGTAGCTTAGGGCCTCATCAAACCTAAATCTGGCTCTGGCCGTATTGTATATACAAACAGTGAACTCATTCTCGAAGAAGAAGAAGAAGAAGAAGAAGAAGAAGAAGAAGAAGAAGAAGAAGAATTTTATTACAGTGGTGCCTCGCAAGACGAAATTAATCCGTTCTGCGAGTTTCTTCGTCTTGCGGATTTTTTCGTCTTGTGAAGCACGGATGCACCCTGGTACAGTGGTGCCCCGCAAGACGAATGCCTCGGAAGACGAAAAACTCGCAAGACGAAAGGGTTTTGCGGTTTTTGAGGTGCTTCGTAAGACGAATTTCCCTATGGGCTTGCTTCGCAAGACGAAACGTCTTGCGAGTTTGTTTCCTTTTGAAGCGGGAACTGGCTGGCAGGGAGCAAGCGAGGGAGCGACCTACCTTTTCCAGAGGGATCCTCTTCTGGAGAGGGCACAGAGGAGGCAGGTGGGCTGGGATCCAGCGGATCTGGCTCGGTCTCTGCGCCGCCGCCACCTCTGCCTCTCTCTCTCTCTCCCCCTCCCCACGTGGCTGCTCCATTTTGCCCTAACTGCGCGAAGGCAGGAGGAGGCGGGACAAAGGAGGAGGAGGCATCCACTGCGCTTGGGCCGCCGCGAAGGCGCCTTTGCGGGGGTAGGAAGAAGCCGGGAGCAGCTGCCGAGACTGTGGGGAGCCTGGCGGCATGGCGCAAGGTAACGGGGAGAGCAAGGGAGAGTCCGCACCGGGCGCTTCGTGCGTCCGCCCTTGGTTCCTGGGCTCGAACTTCCTTTGGCACCTCGTGGAGAGAGAGGGAGAGGAGCGGGCTGGGGCTTTGATGTGGGATGCGGTTTGGCGGAGCGAAGACGTGGCAAGGCTTGGCGACAGAGGAAGGGGGGCTGTTTTCGTGGGGAGGTGGGAGGGGGTGTCTTTGCCTCTTCCTGGCAACAGATCCTCCAGGCTGGGGAAACTCCTCCTGCTGGGGAGCGACCCGCTTTGTGCTTTGCCCGCTATCCCATTATAATACAGTACCAGGGTGCATCCGTGCTTCACAAGACGAAAAAATCCGCAAGACGAAGAAACTCGCAGAACGGATTAATTTCGTCTTGCGAGGCACCACTGTACTAATAATACAGTACAGTTTTTCGTCTTGTGAAGCACGGATGCACCCTCCCACCTCCCCACAAAAACAGCCCCCCTTCCTCTGTTGCCAAGCCTTGCCGCGTCTTCGCTCCGCCAAACCGCGTCCCACATCAAAGCCCCAGCCCGCTCCTCTCCCTCTCTCTCCACGAGGTGCCAAAGGAAGTTCGAGCCCAGGAACCAAGGGCGGACGCACGAAGCGCCCGGCGCGGACTCTCCCTTGCTCCCCCCGTTACCTTGCGCCACGCCGCCGGGCTCCCCAAAGTCTCGGCAGCTGCTCCCGGCTTCTTCCCACCCCCGCAAAGGCGCCTTCGCGGCGGCCCAAGCGCAGTGGATGCCTCCTCCTCCTCCTCCTTTGTCCCGCCTCCTCCTGCCTTCGCGCAGTTAGGGCAAAATGGAGCAGCCACGTGGGGAGGGGGAGAGAGAGAGAGAGAGAGAGAGAGAGAGGCAGAGGTGGCGGCAGCGCAGAGACCCAGCCAATTCCGCTGGATCCCAGCCCACCTGCCTCCTCTGTGCCCTCTCCAGAAGAGGATCCCTCTGGAAAAGGTAGGTCGCTCCCTCGCTCGCTCCCTGCCAGCCCAGTTCCCGCTTCAAAAGGAAACAAACTCGCAAGACGTTTCGTCTTGCGAAGCAAGCCCATAGGGAAATTCGTCTTACGAAGCACCTCAAAAACCGCAAAACCCTTTCGTCTTGCGAGTCTTTCGTCTTCCAAGGCATTCGTCTTGCGGGGCACCACTGTATTTATACCCTGCCTATCTGGCTGGGTTTCCCAGAAGACTGCCGCACCCCTGCAAAATACTCAAATGAGAACTGAGCATGCTCATTGGGCATGGAATGCTGACCGTCAGGCGGCAAAAGTGGATTATCAGGAGGTGTGGGATGGAGTGTTCTGAAAGAGGGGGTGGCTGTCAGACTGAACAGGAGCACTCCACACTGCTGCATTTAATTAGGCCCTGTAACAAAATGATACACCATGTTGTGTTCCTGTTCAGTGTGGCCACCAGCCAGCCATGTGCTCTTCTGGAGTACAGTCGTACCTTGGTTCTTGAATGGAATCCATCCGGAAGTCCGTTCGACTTCTGAAAATGTTCAAAAACCAAGGCACAGCTTCTGATCTTCTGGTTCTGGGAGACCATGGATGAGGGGAGCTTTTTGCAGCAGGAGGGGGAGACACCTATGCCTCTTTTGCAGTTGGACTCATCTCTGCCTCTCGGCCTCCCTCTTCTCACTCTCTTGCTTCAGCTTCTGATTCTGGACCTCTCTGTCACGAATTCTTCGCGGCGCTTTAGCAGAAATGCTCAGAGTTCCAGGCTCTTCAGTGCAGTATATTTATTGTGAGCTATATATACAAATATCTACAGGCTATAATACATGAGCAGTTCATACAGTCAAACAGTACCTGGCTGCACCTTAAGGCAAATAGGAAGATCTCTAACTCTCTCTCCCTCTCTGACCACACTCTTCTACACCACCCACTTACTGCTGGACAGGTTTCTCTTTTAAACCAATGACAGCCAGTCAACTGACAGCACATTACTGCTGAATCATTCTGACCCAGCACTTCCACAGAAAGCATCGCAGGCTGGTTGCATCAGCCAGTTGCATCACCTAGCAAACTCAAGCCTGCAGACTTACTATCTCACACAGCATTCCGTGAGTCACAACACTCTCTGCCAAAGACTCTTCCAGCTCATTAAGCCCTGTTACCTCTTCAGCTTCCGACACCTCCTCTTCCCAGTCTTCTCCCTCTTCTGCCTCCGACCACTCACCGTTGTCCCACCACCAATCCCCTGGCTCTGAACTTTCTTCCCATGATGGTTCCCCAACTGGTTCCTCTCACCATTCCTCTGCATCAAACCAGTCCATGACTGTAGGACTTGGTAATACATCCTGGTTTGGAATTATTATCTGCTATGTGGCGCTGTGGGTTAAACCAGAGAGCCTAGGACTTGCTGATCAGAAGGTTGGCGGTTCGAATCTCCGCGACAGGGTGAGCTCCCGTTGCTCGGTCCCTGCTCCTGCCAACCTAGCAGTTCGAAAGCACGTCAAAGTGCAAGTAGATAAATAGGTACCACTCTGGTGGGAAGGTAAACGGCATTTCCATGCACTGCTCTGGTTCGCCAGAAGCGGCTTAGTCATGCTGGCCACATGACCCAGAAGCTGTACGCTGGCTCCCTCGGCTAGTAAAGCGAGATGAGTGCCGCAACCCCAGAGTTGTCTGCAACTGGACCTAATGGTCAGGGGTGCCTTTACCTTTACCTTTTATCTTCGTGCTGGTTTTAAGTGTTGGGGTTTTTATGGTTTACAGTGCATGCCTACTCACTAGTAAGTTGCGCTGTGTACAATAGGAGTTTTCTTCCATGGAAGCATTAATAGGATTGCAGCCTTATTCAATTTTATGGATCACTTGGTTAGACTCTTGAGATCTTTCTAACTACAGTAATAAATTATGGTATTTTATTGAAAACTGGATTGTAGTTCTGTTTTATTTTTTTTAAACTCGCCCTTCTTGGGGGTGGGGGCTTTTTGCCTGGAAATCTTTAAAATAAAAAACTTTCTTCAATCAAGCCTAGTCCAAAGTCCTCTCCTTGTGAAATTCTATAGATCTTGCCTAACGTTATGTAAAGAAGCTGGTTTTTCCCAGGGATGAAGTTGTGCTACATGTGCAGCGATCGGAGAACAAGAGACATTAAATGGATGTCAGATCATTATCAGGAAGATTGCTATCATTACCTATCTCTGGGTTGTCAGCAGAGTGCCTGATGAGCCCCTCTTATTTCTCTGTGTTTAGGAATAGCAGGGAGACTTGACAGCAGGTGGAAGCATCATGCAACACAATCCTACTCAGAAGTAATTATGCTTTCTCCAAGGTAGGGATGGGTGGATCTGTCAATTTCAGTTCTCTTGGTTAACATAAGAACAGCTTGCTGAATCAGACCAAACTCCCATCTAGTCCAGCATCCTGTGGCCAGCCAGTTGCATGTGGAGGCAGTCAATAGCAATCATCGCTAGTACCCATTGATCCTAGGGACGCGGGTCGCGCTGTGGGTAAAACCTCAGTGCCTAGGGCTTGCCGATCGCATGGTTGGTGGTTCGAATCCCCGCGGCGGGGTGAGCTCCCGTCTTTCGGTCCCAGCTCCTGCCCACCTAGCAGTTGCACCTTAAGTGCAAGTAGATAAATAGGTACCGCTTTATATCAGGAAGGTAAATGGCATTTCCATGTGCTGCGCTGGTGCTGGCTCGCCAGAGCAGCTTTGTCACGCTGGCCACGTGACCCGGAAGTGTCTCCGGACAGCGCTGGCCCCCAGCCTCTTAAGTGAGATGGGCGCACAACCCTAGAGTCGGACACGAATGGCCCGTACGGGCAGGGGTACCTTTTACCTTTACCTTTACCCATTGATCCATTGACACATGTGGCGTTGTGGTCTATACCACTGAGACACTTGGGCTTGCTGATTGGAAGGTCGGCGGTTCGAATCCCCGTGATGCAGTGAGCTCCCATTGCTCTGCCCCAACTTCTGCCAACCTAGCAGCTCAAAAGCATACCAGTGCAAATAGATAAATAGGTACCGCTGCAGCAGAAAGGTAAATTGTGCTTCCGTGCACTCTGGTTTCCGTCACGGTGTTCTGTTGCACCAGAAGCAGTTTAGTCATGCTGGCCACATGACCTGGAAAGCCATCTGTGGACAAATGCCGGCTCCCTCGACATGAAAGCGAGATGAGCACCACAAGCCCATAGTTGCCTTTGACTGGACTTAACCGTCCAGGGGTCCTTTACCTTTACCTTTACCCATTGATAGCACTCTCCTGAATGAATTTGTCTAATTCTCTTTTAAAGCCATCTACCTTGGTGGCCATCACTGCTTCCTGTGGCAGTGAGTTCCACAGTTTTAACTATATACTGTGTGAATAAGTACTTTTAAAAAAATCTGTCCTGAATCTTCCAACCTGAAGCTTCATTGGATGTCCGCGAATTCTGGTGTTATGAAAGATGAGGAAGAAACCCTTTCTCTATCTGCTTTCTCCATGCCACACATAATTTTATAAAAGGCTATCATTTTACCTGTTACTCTCCTTTTCTCTAAACTAAAAAGCCCCAAATGCTTCAACTGTTCTTCATACGGAAGTCACACCATCCCATCAATCATTTTGGTGGCCCTTTTCTGAATCTTTACCAACTCAATAATATCCTTTCTGAGGTGAGGGGAGGTTTCTCACTTTTCCAATCTTAAATTCATTATTCCACAGCTCTGCAGGAATTTGCGGGGTTGTTTTTTTTTTTAATGTTCATGAAAATTCATCGGCATTTTAGTGCAAATTTCTCCCTAATAACAACTTTTTGTATGCACTTCTAGCATACTTTTGCAAGCTGTTTTTCTCCAGTTTCTCCAGAGCTTCTCCAGTTCACAAGTGTGCCCACAAACTCAGAGAAGTTGGTGATCCCTGGGGTAGACTATGCTGAGCTACTTGGGCCAGTGGTATAACCTCATATATAGCAGCATCTCCTGCTTCTGAGGGTCACCATGAAGTTAAAGAGATGAGCAAGGGAACCTTGGCTGAGGCAGATGCCACCAAACTCTCTCAAACAACAGCAACAGCAGCAAAAGTTTACAGGGAGGTTGAAAAGAACAGCAAGGGGCTGTCAGCTCTTCTGCTGACATGACAGATGAAAAGAAATTCAAGATACCATCCTGGGGAGAAAATTAGAAACTTTGGAATGGAAATGGCAAATGATTTTTATTGAAATGTACATCCTGCTGTCAAATGGAAAGATCAAGCCTTAGGTACTGATGCTTAAAAATAATGCTTTTTAAGTAAAAGCATGTGCACGCACAACCACTAACCTTTAAAATAGAGAGGTGGCCGTGTGGTGCATTCATTGTCTGTATTTAAAAAGAGAAGCAGAAAAATCTGGACTGTAATCCTACACAGGTTTACCAGTAAGCAAGCCCTCTTGAACTCAATAGGACTTATTTCCAAATGGAGACCCATCTGTTGTGAACAGCAGAGAGATGCAAGGAGATTCTCTGTCAAATAAAACTGACTGGGGGGCACGCCATTATTTCTTCCTGACTCTTTTTCTGCTCCTTTCCCTGTGGCAACCATTTTGTGTTATGCCACAGCCCTTGCAACAGCCATTTTGTTATGAGTTCCCACAGCACTTTCTCAAAATTTGAATGCGCCCACTGGCCCCAAAAGGCTGTTAACGCCTTCTTAAGTAGCATCCAAAGACCTGGGAAAGTCTGCTGAGATGGTTGACCCTCCCCTTCTCCTATCTCTCTCTCTCTCTCTCTCTCTCTCTCTCTCTCTCTTTTCATAAAGGGCAACGAGTTACTATTTGCTGAGTTGTTCTGACGCTTAGGGTCTCTGCTTGTCATTTACAGAGGTGTATGAGGGGATGTTTTGTTTCTCAATTAATTTTCATTATTAATATTCTCTTCATTACTATTTCCTTCCTCAATTCAATTGGCTTTGCCGTTGATTCGGAACAAGTTAATTCTTTTCTATAATTTTCAATACAGTGGTACCTCTGGTTACGTACTTAATTCGTTCCGGAGATCCGTTCTTAACCCGAAAGTGCTCTTAACCTGAAGCACCACTTTAGCTAATGGGGCCTCCTGCCGCCACCACATGATTTCTGTTCTTATCCTGAAGCAAAGTTCATAACCTGAGGTACTATTTCTGGGTTAGCGGAGTCTGTAACCTGAAGCATATGTAACCTGAAGCGTATGTAACCCAAGGTACCACTGTAGTCTTTGCTGATTGACTCCAAAGGGAGAACTGGCCACTCCTCTGCTGCTTGTAGCGTCAGTGTTTTCCATCCA
Source organism: Podarcis pityusensis (assembly GCF_964106645.2). Lineage (NCBI taxonomy): Eukaryota > Metazoa > Chordata > Lepidosauria > Squamata > Lacertidae > Podarcis > Podarcis pityusensis. The sequence continues at coordinate 16,823,296 of NC_138035.1, forward strand.
AATGGCATTGAATTTTCAGGCGTTCTGCTACTCCTTTGGGGCACGAGATCCACTGAATTTCAGATAGATGGGGAAATGGTCCTCATTGTAGAGGCAATTTAAGAAAGGAGCTCATACTATGAGCTTTGAGCTGCTTTCAATGGAAGACACATTTGCTATTCTGCTTGTAACTTCTGTACAGTTACACCCCACCCCACGGTGGAGATTCCAGTGAGTTTCAGACACGCTTTACACAGGGTTTGTGTTTCCTTTGGAATAATAATAATAATTTATTATTTGTGCCCCACCCACTCTGGGCAGCTTCCAACTGAATATTAAAAGCACGACAAAACATCAAACATTAAACATTTCCCTAAGCAGGGCTGCCTTCAGATGTCTTCTATTGTTGTTCAGATGTCTTCTTATTGTTGTTAGCCGCACTGAGCCCGGCTTCGGCTGGGGAGGGCGGGCTATAAATAAAAAAAATTTTATTATTATTATTATTATTATTATTATTATTATTATTATTATTATTTTAAAAGTCAGATAGTTGCTTATTACCTTGACATCTGATGGGAGGGCGTTCCACAGGGTGGGCGCCACTACTGAGAAGGCCCTCTTGCCTGGTTCCCTGTAACCTCACATCTTGCAGTGGGGGAACTGCCAGAAGGCCCTCGGCGCTGGATCTCAGTGTCCAGGCTGGATGATGGGGGTGGAGACGCTCCTTCAGTTATACAGGACCGAGGCCATTTAGGGCTTTAAAGATCAGCACCAACACTTTGAATTGTGCTCGGAAACATACTGGGAGCCAATGCATGGAAATGATGTTCAGTGCTTTGGAAGGGATGGTAAAGTGAAGGGATGGGATGGTGAAGTGGTTAAGAACAATGGAATCATAATCTGGTGAACCAGGTTCAATTCCCCGCTCCTCCACATGCAACTTCTGGGTGACCTTGGGCTAGTCACACTTCTCTCTGAAGTCTCTCAGCCTCAATCACCTCACAGAGTGTTTGTTGAGGGGGAGAAAGGAAAGGAGATTGTTAGCCGCTTTGAGACTCCTTTGGGTAGTGATAAAGTGGGATATCAAATTCAAACTCTTCTTCTGTGAATTCTGCAGAAAAAGCCATGTAACTTTCTGATAAATAAATGAATAAATAATTGTTTGTTAGCTACCTGATTTGGTCACTTTCTTAGGCAGTGAAACTTCTTGTTTTGGCCCTAGTTTTTAAGGTTAGGCTTGCATTTTACACACAGCTGTTTTCTGTATCTGTCTTTATTAGTACTCACACCAAGTACTTGTGTTCCTCTGACTTCTGCACAAGCAGCACACATACAGTGAGTGTATAAGCCATAAAGCTTAGCGCTAACATGAGGCATCTAGTTAGCATCTCTCATATCTACATCACAGCCAAATAGAAGCATGAGAGCCAGCAGGACTGAGCACTCAGTTGGCTGTATGCTCTTGTTAAAAATAATAATTTAATTCTGGGCTAGCACATAATCCCCTGGACCTATCTGCCTTTTGGTGGGATCAATCCCCTCTGGAGCAGCTCCCATGTCGCCAAATTTCATGTGCTTAAGTGGAAAAACAAAAACATTATTGCCAATGCAAGTCAGTGGGAGGAATGGAAGTGAAGACTTACGAATTTGGATTAGATTGGATCTGAACCATAACTCATTGGGGATGAGGGCTTTCACAACCCATTTGGAGGACATAGGTGGCTGATCTGGTGTGAAAGGAACATAAAGTTGCAGAGTGTTCCCTACTTAAAATGAATCCTTCAGCGGTGAGCCTCTGATGTCTATTGTTTGTAACAGCAGGTTGAATGGCTGCAAAGTTTTTGATGTATACTACGATAACAGTGTGCAATAAGTTTATGAAAATCAGGCAGCTGTGTCTGTTCCTTAGGGGGGGAAATTACATGGTCAGGAATGTAAAAGCCTTATTAGGACCCATTCAAGGCTCATAGTGCAGGTTGCAAGTTGCACAGAAGTCATCCTCAAGCTGAATGTTCAAGGTGACAAAAACACACACAGAGATTTTCATACCTATAATGTCTTAAATGTTCTTCCCTCTGCCAATCCCCTCACAATCTCCACTTTTTCACTTCTCCCCCATACCCCTTTTTTTCAAAGTCCCCATGAAAATCTACCAGTATTTTAGTGCAAACTTCCCCTCTGAATTTGGCTTGTGCAGTTCCATTACAGACATGCTCACTCAAGAGTTTACCCTGCCCCCACTTCCGTGGCTTAGTCTGACAGGCTATGTTTCTTTTTTTAATTGGGGATGAGGCCTAGCACAGCCCATTTGGAGGACATAGGTGGATGATCTGGTGTGAAAGGTGTGGGAATGTTCAGGGGAGCAGGAGAGGATATATTGACTAATTATATCCTTATTCAACTTGTGCTAACAAGTTCCCAAAATATCAGCAGAGTTTATAGACATTCCCCTTTAAGTTCGCAACGGTAACGTCTGCACAGGTTCGCTAGAACCTCTATAATAATTACTCTGGTAATTTCCCCTTTGTTCCCTCTTAAAATACAAGACACGACACAGTCTTTATAAAAGTATAAAAGAGTTTACTCACGTTCTGTTCACAATATGATCCCAGAAGGCAGACAGCTTAAAAAGGTTACATACATTCAGAATCTATCTTATAGGAAGATAGTCCTTATCTCCTCTCTTGGCTGGGAGCCAAGAGAGCATCCTTAGATGTTTCCTCATCGAAGGAAGATGGCAGAGAGAGAGAGATATGGCTGCCTGCCCTGTGCTTTTATCATTACCTGCACAGGTGAGGCCACACCCACCTCTGGTCACATGCGGAGGAAGTCCGTCCCAGGAAGTTTACCTGCTTGCTGGACTGACATCCCTCCCCATGTTCTAACATGTACACTCTAGGAATGTTGTCATTGACTGCTCCTGTGTTTACATCCCACAAAAGGAACATAAAGTTGCAGCATGTTCCCTACTTAAAATGAATCCTTCAGCGGTGAGCCTCTGATGTCTATTGTTTAACAGACTATCACATAGACAGTGCCAAGAAAAGTCAGGAGAGACCTTCTCCCCCGCATCACCAAAAAGTAACACCAACATTCCCAAACCTTGCTTTTCAACATAAACAGATAAGTGCTATTTTAACACTGGAAACTGCAATTCAGGGACATAGGAAGCTGTCAAGAACATTTGTCCATGTAGCTCAGTATTGTCTACACTTGTGAGCGGTGAATCTGGAGGCTGAATTAGGCCCACTGAGCCTCCCCATTCGGCCTGCAAGGTCATTTTGGCCAAGCCACACTCATCACCCCTGCACCTGATGCCACGGTTGTCATTAGGTTTGGGGCAGGTAAAAAATCTTGCTCAGCAGAAAGGAAGTTTGCAGGCACTGCTGATCAGCAGACCTAAAAAAAACCCCCAAAAAACCCTTTGCAAAGAGCTGCGCAAAATGGCTTTTTGAAAGGAGCTTCTCAAGAAGGTCTGGCACAGAACTTTGCAAGTCACTGTGAGTGGGGTGGAACTTGCAGGATTTCTTTGAGTAACTTGGGCCACACCTCTCTTTCTACAAAGCAATTACTAAAACATGCCCTGGCTCAATCTCCTAATTCAATTGCCCTTCCTTGAGTAAGCCAGATTTTATTGTTTCGTTTCCAGTGCAAGGTTATAGATTGGAATCTACTAGCAAAACATTTTTTCAACATAGCTGCTGGCCCTAGAGCAACATGTGGAAACATGTAAGATTTAATTTTTTTGTTCATTTATTTATTTATATGGAGATATTCACACTTCAATTACATATAGCCAGTTAGAACTCCTCCACCCCACTTCACAACAACCCTGAGAGTTACGTTAAGCTGAGAGATAACATGTGGGTAAAGGTCAGTAAGAGAGCTTCTTGGCTAACTGGAGATCTGAACCTGGCTCGCTTTAGCCCTGTTTTGATACTAAATGCAGCATCACACTAAACCCTGAAAGAAACTTGAAGGACAGGAAGGGATAAGGCAGGACAGGGCAGGAGTGGGAAATGTTTTTGTGTTTTTTCCCCTGTTGAACTCTGCATTCCTTTTGACACAGGCCAACAGTGGGTGCGGCAAATTCCCCTTGGTACAGAGGCTCACACCAAATTCCTAATCAGACCAAATTCCAAGTCAGGCTTTGTTTAGTAATGCATTACAGTCGTACCTTGGAAGTCAAACTGTTTGGAAATCAAAGCTCTGCTTCTGATTTGCTGCAGGAGCTTCCTGCAGTCAATCAAAAACTGTGGAAGCCGCACCGGACATTCGGCTTCCAAAAATCGTTTGAAAACCGGAACACTCACTTCCGGGTTTTGATCATTCGGGAGCCAATTTGTCCGGGAGACAAGGCATTTGAGATCCAAGGTATGACTGTACCGGACAGACTTCGAAGAGTGTGCAAGAGCATTTCCATTAGGACACACACTCTACAGTCAACATATGCATAATCTTAGCTGGGAAGGTTCAAGCGGGTCATCACAAAAGGGTCCTGCACCCTGAAATCAGACTCCTCCCAGGAGCTCCCCGTCACTCTTATCAGTAAGGAGCTTCTTCCAGAGGAGGAGCCTGAAAGTAAGCTGGATGTTGAGTTGGGACCCCCATCACCAAGGACATGGAGATTCCAGTGCCAGAACGAACAAACCTCACAGGACCAGCCTTCTCAGAGCGTGCCCATTTGCTTGCCAAGACCAGAGAGGCCTATAGTTTGCCGCACTAAGGCTTGTGACCACCCTTCTCATCTGTTCATGCTTAGCCATGCAATTCATCTTTAAACCTTGCAATGCCTATGTCTCATTCATTAAAGAATTTGGCAGAAACGGACGCCCGAGTTTGAGTTCTGCTTCTGTCAGCAAGGTCATGGGCTTCCTAAGGTGGCCTATGCGTGGGTTGAGAGGAAGTCCTATTCAAAGCAATAGGGCTTACTTCTGAGTAAACACACATTTCCCCAACTGCAAAATGTTGTGGAAGACTTGGTAAATATAGATCTATCTATTTCAATCTATCGCAGAGCTGCCAAGCGCAGAACTAATTATAAACCATTTCGTACTAAAAGCAATAAATTGCTCTTGTGTTTTATCCAAGCTTAAATTACCTATTGCTGAGAGAGGGAGATCAAACATGCACATCTCCGACAAAAACAAACAATTTATTTTTATTTTATTTTGGAAATCATATGCATCAAAATAAAAGAAGGAAGCTTTGGGAAACATGGCTTGATTTTCAGAAAGTGACAGGTATTCTAGTTACATTAAGCCACCGAGATATAGGTGGGTTCAAAAGGGGAGGAGGCCAGTTCATTGAGGATAAGGGGAGCAGTGGCTTCTAGCCATGATGGATAGATGCTACCTCCAGGTTTCAGAAGACAGGTGTCTCTTAAGTACATGTTAATGAGAAGCAATCATAGGAGAGGTCTCCTCCCCCTCTTGTTCTGGTCATGGTTTCCCAGAGAGAAGGTCAAAGGACTAGACAGATCTTTGATCCAACAAAGCTCTTCTGTCAAGGACCGGCTGGATGATGAGGAAGAGTGGTGGGAGCCACCTGCCCTAGAGCTTAGAAGATGATGACTTAGATCCTGGATCCTGGTTGTGCGACACTGAAGAGCAGTCTGCAGAAGCGATGAGCTCGGAGGTACTAGAACATAGCTGTCAACGTTTTCCTTTTTTTAAGGGTTAGGGAAAAGTTGACAGCTATGTACTAGAAGTAGGGGATTTGAGCGATCAAAAGGGGGCGGTCAGGAGAAGGAGGGCCTTCTAGGACAGAGTTAGAGGCTGAGAGTCACAGTGTGAGTGCAGACAGTCACATTCCTGCGGACTATCCTCCCCCTCTGACGCTCCGTTGGAGGAGAGTCCTGCATGTTGCTGAGCAAAGAGTCCCAAAGGAGGAGCTCACCCTCTGCTTGGGAGGAATCCAGAGAGAGAGGCTAGAGGGGGAGGGTGCAGCTAGTGGTCAGTTTCAGCAATGTCTCAGTTGGATTTATACGAACCAGAGGACTCTGCAGTGTTGGCATTTTCTGTTAATAAAGAACTCATTGCATTCTGTGCCGCCCGTATTTGTGCTTGCCCTGTGGTTGACCTGGCTCCCTGACAGCTCCTTGACATCTTCTTATGCTTCCAAATGGCGTGTTGTGTGCGGGGCAGTGTGACCCTTTGCAAGTTTACAGTCATACCTCATGTTACGTTTGCTTCAGCGTTTTCAGGTTGCATCCCGCGGCGACCCAGAAGTACCGGAAAGGGTTACTTCCAGGTTTCGCTGCTCATGCATGTAAAGATGCGCAAAATGACATTACGCGCAAAATGACATTATGCGCATGCACAAAAGCAGCGAATCACAAGCTGTGCACACACAGACACGCAGACGCAGGTTGTGTTCTGTTCATGTTGTGAACAGGCCTCCGGAACGGATCCCATTTGCAACCAGAGGTACCACTGTATACAGAAATGAATCCCACTAACTTTCGTGAGATTGATTCCCTACTACACTAGTTCTTAGGGTTACAGTCCAAGTCTGCACCAAATCAACTCACAACTGAGCTACACGTCCAAGTGAGGATTTGAACCAAGTCATCCAGGGCCTTGTTTGATACTCTAACCACTACACCACACTGCCTCTCATAAGAACTGGACCAGACCAGCATCTTGTGGCCAATCAGATGCCTATCAGAAGCCCACAAGCAAGAGAGGAACACAACAATCCTTGACCAATTACGATTCCCAGGAATTGGTGCCTACTTGACGTAAACCTAATTAAAGTAACATAGCTGGCAATGGAAAGAGATTTTCCTTCCCAGTTCTATACATGAGACCAACCTGTGAATGGACACTATCCATCATTATCAGATGACAAGTGGAACCAGATGCACATATCGTATTATTTTACTTGTAGGCACTACTTGATCACATAATTACATATCCCTCCCCCTTTTTTGGCAGATGCAAGGGGGGGGGATCTTGAGTGCTTTCTCCAATCTATAGTTTGTCATGGGATTTTTAAAAAGCCATCTTTCTATATGATAGAACTAGGTCTAATTTACCCATTAGAGAAAACAACATCGTAAAGAATATCTGCCAACTCCACGATATAAAACTTCACCATGCATCATGAAAAATAATTGCAATGCAATTACCTCTGAATTATAAAACCGTCAAATAGGTGCAGTAAGACAAGAGCTTGTGAACATATGAAAAACTGCCTAACACAGATATAATTATATATGTTTGGGTTGAGGCTGAAAGAGAAAGGGAGCAAAGACGTAAAATAATAAAGCAGGTGCCAGTTGAGAGGAAAGCACAATGGTGCCAAAAATCATGGAACGGTGGAATGGACTTCAACCTTTGCTGAATATGGATATGTGCCAAAACATAAGTGTCTGTGTTTATAGACCCGGAAAGTGCTTTCAGCCAGTTTAGAGTAGTGCACCAGATGTGCCCATTCGTGGTGAGGTCAGATGTAGCCCTGGTTTTGCATGCTTCAGTTATGTTTTTGGACTACTGCACTGCACTCTATGTGGGGCTGCCCTTGAACACTACTCAGAAACTTCCGTTGGCTCAGAATGATGCTGCCAAAAACTTGACCCACGCCAGCTGTTTGGGATCATGTGACCCTTTATTGTATTGGCAGTTGGTACAATGGAAACCGGTGGCCAAGATATCTAGAGCAGGTTTCCCAAAGCTTGGGTCTCCAGTTGCTTTTGGACTACAACTCCCATCATCCCTAACTAGCAGGACCAGTGGTCAGGGATGATGGCAATTGTAGTCCACAAAGAGCTGGAGACCCAAGTTTGGGAAACCCTGTTCTAGAGCCTTCAATGGCTTAAGGTCAAGTTGCCTGAGTGACTTTTTCTGCCTTTGTGTATCTGTTTGTCCTTTAAGACAGAACTGCCTGTGCATATTTTGAGGACTGCTTGGTGGCAAGAGGTGAGAGACCTTTTCCTACGGCAGTGTCCTGCACGTGGAACTCCCTGCCTCATGAGCAGCTGTGGAAACCTGTGATCTTCTAGATGTTGGTGGACTTAAAAAAACCCATCATCTGCTCCCCCATCAGCAATGCCATGGTTGATGAGAGGTGTGGTGTGAGAACAACTGGAGGGCTGAAGATTCCCCATGTCCGATTTAATTCCTCTTCCTCTTTACTTCCATCCCACTGCCATTGGAAGGCTGTTCTTTTGCAGTTGATCTTAAACTTTGTCACTGTTTGAGTTACTGTCACTGCAGTTTCCACCTCACGGAGCTGTGATTCCCAGCACCCTTACAAACTACAGTTCCCAAGATTCCTTGTGGGAAGCCATAACTATGTACTATGAAGCTGACCTAAAGTTAGCATGGGTGGGCAACCTACACCCCACCCATGAGATTTTCACTGAAATTACAATGCTGTCGGGTATGCCTGACATTTGCTTGGCCTGAGGTATAATTGAGTATTTGAAGAGAAAAATAGACAGGACGTCCAGTGCATCTTTGCATTTAACATGCATGTTTTTACAAATGCAAATTGGATCAGCTGTGGGGGAGGGGGTAATAATCAATAATGGTATCAGAGCATGCATGTGGGGGAAGTGCTTAACCCCTTCTTCCCCTGCTACAGTCCTCAGGAAAATCACTCTTCTAGAGGTGGTATTTTGCGTCCTGAGAATCCTTCAGTGACTGTGGATTTATGAACTGTGACCAAATATCATTTCTGACTAAATTACATCATTAAAAAAAGCTTAATTATTATGTGTTGTCCCTACAGCCATAAATAAAACCAACCTCCTATAGCCATAAATAAAGAGAACCTCCAAGTTTTTATTTCTTTGTGTCTTATATTAACATCTTATCTCTCCCTGCAGCCTGCTCAGAGTGCACTGTTAGGAGGTACTTCTCATTTCAATAGAACTTATATCCATTTCTATTAAGTCTTCCTGGGACCATAGTCTTTGTTCTTTTGGCCATAGCAGTCCAGCTACATAGATGGCTGGACCAAAAGACCAGGGTCACATCCACAACAGACATTAAAATTATATGGCTTCTGCAAAAAAAGAAAAGAAAAATATATATATATTGGGAACTGTAGTTTTTGAGGGTGCTGGGAATCGTAGCTCTGTGAAGGCATAAACTACAATTCCCAGGGTTCTTTGGGAGAAATCATGCACTTCAAATGCATGGTGTGAAAGTAACCAAGAACCTCATGGCTGGGCAGGGTAATTGTTAATTTCCCCTATCCAAATAAGTGGTGCAATAGGTCAATGCAACCTTCTGTTAGCCAGAAGGTTGGTGGTTCGAGCTCACCCAGGGACGGCTGTGGGCAGGGTCCCTTCCAACTCTGCAATTCTAGGATTCTAGGGAAAGGAAGAGCTAGCCTCCATCGCATTTCCTGAAAAGCCTTGCTCATTATTTTTATGAGCTAGGACCTTGATTTCGCCTAATAGACAAACTTTCCAGATACTCCAAAAACCTTCCAGTTTTCCTATATCTCACTTCTGCCAGGTTTTGTGAATTCTTACCAAAATACGCAGCAAGTCTATACACAACCAAAATGTGAGCAAACATTTGAGTTCTTTGAAAGCTTCCAGCCAACCTGATGAAGAGTTCTGAATGATCTGAAAGCTTGCCCACTATTTTCCTACCATAGATTAGATTAGATCCTATGGACCCAATACAGCCACTTTCAGTTAGTGTGTGTGCCTTTAACAGTTACCTGACAAGGAGAAATCTTTCACCAATTGCATGCCAGATATGTGTTAAAAGCACAGGAGCCTTATCACAACAAAATACTTGGCATCTCTCTGTGTCTGCAACCGATTGACAGAAGGGATATCCTACCTCTGTGATTTTGGTTGCTAGACAAGCTTTGCTGCGGAAAGTCTGCAGATGGGAAACACAAGTTGCTTGCATAGTGGTATACTACAAGACACTTACTTGAGAGTAAGCCCCACCAGGCTCAGTTTGTAAACATGTTTCGAGCCAATCTGAAAAAAGTATTTCTCCTGCTTGTGTGTGCCTGCTCTTTCTGCCACAACCACTTGTGCAAAGGCCAGGGTCTGGAGCCTGAGTTTTCTGCCTCCAGAGCTGCATTGCAGGGCAAACTGGTCTCTGAGGCAATGCAGCCCACTGACTAGGAAGTAAGTCTCTTCAAACTTAGTAGCATTTGTCTCTCAGTAACTGAGCAAAGATCTGCCTACAAGCATTGTGTGCATAGCTGTTAACTTTTCCCTTTTCTTGTGAGGAATCCTATTCAGAATAAGGGAATTTCCCTTTAAAAAATGATTGTGTGTGTGTGTGTGCGTGTGTGTGTGTGTGTGTTGGAAGGGGGCTTTGTTCCCTGTTAGCAATGGGGGCAAAGTCTGGACTGGGAAAATCCCTGGTGCCTCATGCCCGGTGTGAGGCAAACCCAGACAGTTCCAAAGCAGAGTCTGGGCTCCTATCTGGATTTGACCACCATCACTACTGCTAGCCAGCCTTCCAACCTCCTTCTCCCAAGTTCATCAGACAGCAAGGGCTCCTCCTAACCCTCTTGTTTTTGGTGATTCTCCTATTTGAGAAGGCTCAGGAAAGGCTAAATGTAAAGGTAAAGGGACCCCTGACAGTTAAGTCCAGTCGCAAACGACTCTGAGGTTACGGCGCTCATCTCGCTTTATTGGCTGAGGGAGCCTGTGTTTGTCCGCAGACAGCTTCCAGGTCGTGTGGCCAGCATGACTAAGCCGCTTCTGGCGAACCAGAGCAGTGCACAGAAACGCCGTTTAGCTTCCCGCCGGAGTGGTACCTATTTATCTACTTGCACTGGTATGCTTTTGAACTGCTAGGTTGGCAGGAGCAGGGACCGAGCAATGGAAGCTCACCCCGTCGCGGGGATTCAAACCGCCGACCTTCTGATCTGCAAGCCCCAGGCTCTGTGGTTTAGACTAGAGGACCACAAAAAATCAGTGGAAGCCAATGGGAGTTTGCCCATCACCACATCTACAGGGACACCCTCCAAGTGTCCCTATTTTCCATGGACAGTCCTGGATTTACAGAAGCCATCCTGATTTCTGATTTGATCCTGGAATGTCCCACTTTTCCTTGGGACGTCCCTATTTTCATTGGAGAAATGTTGGAGGGTATGGACTTATGCAATCCCTGAGCCAAGAAACTATACAACTTTTAGAAGACATCGGAAGGCAGCCCTGTCTAGGGAAGTTGTTTCATGTTGTATTATGTTTTTATATATGTTGGAAGCAGCCCAGAATGGCTGGGACAACCCAGTCGGATGGGCGGGGTTTATTATTATTATCATTATTGTGAGTGGTTATTATTATTATTATTGGAATAGGATTTCCCTATTTTAATTGGAGAAATGTTGGAAGGTATGTGTCTGGTGTTAATCAGGCATCATTAGATCCAGTCTTTTTCTCTAAGAGTTTCTAGACCTTATGGCGCCAAATAATAACTCAAGACACACACAGGCTGTCCTCTAAATGAAATCTCAGTAACCAAAGAGAACAGGGCTCCTAGAAATCAAAGAGGAAGGATTTAGCACATATCTCTTGTCTATGGCAATTATCGCCCATCCCTCTGTACCTAATTTCCCCCCTCCCTGTTTGATTCAAACAGACTTCCAAGAACATTGCGAAATAGCTTAAATCTTTCTTCTTGCAAATATACACAGAGTTACCCACCGATGTTTTCTTTTCAGATTTAGAACTATACTGCACCACTAAATTGGGGAGGGGAGGGGAACCTCAAAGCAGTTTACAAAGAGGACGCAACAACGAAATTATTAACAGAAAAGTTAAAATCGATGATTTAAAATGTTTAAATTTGATAGGCTGCTTCCGAGCAAATGTGGCTGTATTATAGCCTTTGGCTGCAATCCCATGCACACTAGTTGCAAGTCTGGATGGAGGAGAATTTTGTTTCAATTTGAATTTAAAGTCAAACCCACCTAATTCACACTTTGTGAAACAATACGTGAACCGAAACAAAGCTGCCTCTCAAAATTCGTATGTTGTCAAATTTTGCAATCGAGTACCATGTACATATAAATGTGCATATACGTGAGTAAATGTCATATAGAAATGAATATACAGTGGTACCTCGGGTTACATATGCTTCAGGTTACATACGCTTCAGGTTACAAACTCCGCTAACCCAGAAATATTACCCGGGGTTAAGAACTTTGCTTCAGGATGAGAACAGAAATTGCGCGGCGGCAGCAGGAGGCCCCATTAGCTAAAGTGGTGCTTCAGGTTAAGAACAGTTTCAGGTTAAGAACAGACCTCCAGAACAAATTAAGTTCTTAACCTGAGGTACCACTGTATTACTAAAAAAATAGCAGAGATATATTAGGGGGAAATGCATACGTTGGACAAAACGGCATACAAAAAATGAGTACATTACATTAAATTTGCAGTCGGATGCTAATGAATTAATTTGCAAACTAATGTGGGAATGCGAGAGTGGAAAAGAGAGAAACTGAGAGAAACCAAAATGGACATATTCAGTGCACCTTCCCTACTTGGGAGAAAGTCTCATTCAGTTCCATGAGATTTGCTTTGGAGTAAGCCTGCTATGTGGTATCAGGGGCTATAAATGTGGAATGTAAATCCTGAGGGTGGTTTGACCCGGCTTGCTGACTCTCTCGGGTCTCATGCTGCAGGTTTGGTATGAGTGCTCTGACCTTTGCATGTTTACTGGAAGGAAGTCCCACTGGGGTTCACTCCCAAGTCAATCTTAAATCTTCCCTTACTGAGGTTTAAATCAGTGCAGGATTTGGCCTTTGGGGGGAAAGTGTCTTGGAACTGAAGGCTCCGACTGTCAGAAGCTGAAACTGGCAGCAAGAAGGGAGGCCAGACCACAACTGCTGCTTGTATCAGGTACTGGAAAACTTCTAGAGGCAGGATTAGACCCCTGTTTGTTCCACCAAAGATCTCTCCCTGACCCAGTTTTCCAAAAAAAAAACACTCAGGGATTCTAATTGTCTTCTTTCTTTTGTTAATGAGACCTGGCCTGACATGGTTGTATGTTAGGGCTGGTAGTTCTTCAGGGAGAATTGTATCTCTTTTTAAATGTGTAGAAATATATGTCTGAAATTAAGAGTTGATTAAAGGTGCCTAAATTGCGGGGGCAGAAGGGGACCCCTTAGATTTTGTGACAAGTCCCTTTAGCTCCTTATATATATATGGGGAATTTATGATTTGACTAAAATGGAAGGGAACTGGAGAATGGGCCTTTTAGATTTCCTTGTCAGCCTCCTACTTCCCCACCCCTGCAAAAAGGCAATTTAATTTTGTTATTTGATTGTCAAGGTTTTTAGACCACTTCCTCAGCAAAATCCTCTAAGCAGTTTGCAAAACAAACAAAAACAAACCACCAATAGGCAGTATTTATTTAAAACACCTGTAAATCAAACATTGAAGACAAATTGACGCAAAACGTATCGAAAATATAAACAAAACCGGTGGTTTTAAAACAAGTATGTGCAATAAAATTGCATGTTTGAAACGCATGTTTTAAAAAATTATATGCTTGCCCATTGGTGAGTAATGGGGCTGTGTCTTGAATGTCTTTGCATGGTTTTTTCACTCTGCAAAGATGCTGCGCATTCATTTCTTGCCTCCGCAAAGCCCTTGCCTCCCATGTTGCTCTCCTTGTACCTTCCCAGCAGTTCGCTGACTCTTGGAGACCAAGCAGCCTAACATCACATTCACACCATGCATTTAAAGCACTCTTATGCCACTTTAACAGCCATGGAGAACCACGGGAACTGTAGATTGTTAGAGGTGCTGGGAATTGTAGCTCTATAAGATGAACACTCCTTACACCTGAAGGAGCATCTCCACCCCCATCATTCAGCCCAGACACTAAGGTCCAGCTCTGAGGACCTTCTGGCAGTTCCCTCCCTGCGAGACGTGAAGTTACAGGGAACCAGGCAGAGGGCCTTCTCGGTAGTGGCGCCTGCCCTGTGGAATGCCCTCCCATCAGATGTCAAGGAAATAAACAACTACCTGACTTTTAGAAGACATCTGAAGGCAGCTCTGTTTAGGGAAGTTTTTAATGTTTGGTGTTTTATCGTGTTTTTAATATTCTGTTGGGAGCCGCCCAGAGTGGCTGGGGAGGCCCGACCAGATGGGCAAGGTATAAGTAAAAAATTATTACTGTGTGAGATCACGAAGACCTACAGAAAGAAGTGGAATCTGGAGAAGAGCCAAAAGGCATACTAGACATAGCAAACTTATCTTTTGGATTGCACGGCCCAGAGAAAGAGACACCACCTACAGAACAAGAACAGACACTTGGTGCAGTTGGAGGTAAAGTGAAGTAACCCCATCATGGCTCTGCAACTGTTAAGCTGGAATTGTAATGGTTTGAACTCCCCTCGAAAGAGAAAAAGTGTTTTTCATCTACTAAAAAAGGAATAATTGGACTTGATTTGTTTACAAGAAACACATATAACAAGGCTACACAGGAAACTACTGATTAATAAAAGATTGGGACAGGAGTTTATCTCATCTGACAAAGTTAAAAAAAGAGGAGTTGTGATATATGCAAAGGAGAGACTATCACCGAAATTAATTTTTAAAGATGACCAAGGAAGATTCTTGGCAATTGAAATTCAAGTTCAAGGAGAGAAATTCTTGATAGTAGGAATTTATGCACCGAATGAGGGGAAATCTGAATTCTTTAAAAAGTTGCACGGGACTTTACTGGACTATTTGGATTACAATTTGATTTTGATGGGGGACATGAATGGAGTAGTATCTACAAACATGGATAAGGCACAAAGACAGGTAGTTACCAAGGATGGTAGACTACCGAAAACGTTTTTTGAGATGACAGACAATATAGACTTAGTGGATATCTGGAGAGTAAATAACCCCTTGGGAAGAGAGGGAACCTTCTTTTCTGAAGCCAAGATGACATGGACTAGAATTGACCAAATATGGACAACTAGAGGAATGGCACCAAAGATAAAGAAAGTAGAAATCTGCCCAAAAACCTGCTCCGACCATAATGCGGTAAGGATGGAGATGAAACAAATATCAACCGGCTCCTTCAGATGGAGGATGAATGACACCTTATTTAGAGATGAAGAAGTATATAAAAAGGCCCAAAAAACTTTGAGAGACTATTTTGAAACAAATATGAACACTAATGTAGAAAAAAGAGTAATCTGGGACGCAAGTAAAGCGGTCATGAGAGGGTTTCTGATACAACAGAATGCAATAAAGAAGAGAAGTCAGAATGAGAAGATAAAATTTTGGAGAAAATAAAAGAAAGTGAGAAGAAATTGAGAGCAAAACCAAAGTCGCAGGAGATTCTGAGAGAAATAAAATTATATCAAGTACAATACATGAAAATGATGAATCAGGAAATAGAATGGAAAATTAAAAAAATGAGACAAAAAACATTTGAATCAGCTAATAAATGTGGGAAATTGTTGGCCTGGCAAATGAAAAAAAGACAAAAATTAAATACTATTACAAACTTAGAAGTGGAAGGAAAGAATATACACAACCCAATTGAGATTAGAAACTGTTTCCAGAGGTACTTTAAACAATTATACACGCAATTAATGCTGAACTATAAAATATCTGAACAGGAAGTGGAAGGTGCCATTCAAAACATGCAATTGGGCAAATCTCCAGGACCGAATGGGCTGACTTCTAGATATTATAGATCCTTGAAAGAGTGGCTATTGCAACCTTTGAAGGAAGTCTGCAATGAAATTTTGGAAGGGAAAAGGGCACCAGAGTCGTGGAAAGAGGCGTACATTACACTTATACCTAAAACAGAGACTGAAAAGACTCAGCTTAAGAACTACCGCCCTATATCGTTACTTAATGTGGATTACAAAATTTTTGCAGACATTTTGGCCAAGAGATTGAAAAAAGTATTGCTGGAAGAGATTCATAAAGACCAAGCGGGCTTTCTCCCGGGAAGACACTTGTCTGACAATTTGAGGAATATAATTGACATTTTGGAAAAACTAGAAGTGAATATTAACACTAAAGCAGTTCTGATATTTGTGGATGCGAAGAAAGCTTTTGACAATATCTCTTGGAGCTTCATGAAGAAGAACCTACAGGGGATGGGGGTAGGCCAAGGTTTTGAAAATGGTATAGGTGCAATATACTCTGAACAAAAGGCTAAATTAATTGTAAATAATGTGGTGACGGAAGAATTTAAGATAGAAAAAGGGACACGACAGGGGTGCCCAATCTCCCCACTGCTTTTTATATCGGTCCTGGAGGTTCTGCTGAATATGATTAGAAGGTTGGTTAAAGGTATACAGGTCGGAGCTAAACAGTACAAACTGAGAGCATTTGCAGATGACTTAGTATTGACGTTACAGGAGCCAGAATCTACTACTAAAAGGGTTTTAGAATTAATTCAAGAATTTGGTCAAGTGGCAGGATTTAAACTGAACAAGCTAAAAACTAAGGTTTTAGAGAAAAATTTAACACCGATTGAAAGAGAGAGGTTTCAGAATGAGACAGGCCTGACTGTGGTTAAGAAAGTGAAATACCTGGGGATTAATATGACAGCCAAAAATGGGAACTTATTTAAAGATAATTATGAAAAATGTTGGACGGAAGTGAAAAAAGATTTAGAAATCTGGTCAAATTTGAAGCTTTCACTGCTGGGCCATATTGCTGCGATAAAAATGAATGTATTGCCTAGAATGTTGTTTTTGTTTCAGACATTGCAAATTGTGGACAAGATGGACTGTTTCAAGAAGTGGCAGAGAGATATTTCTAGATTTGTCTGGCAGGGCAAGAAGCCCAGAATAAAATTTAAGATATTAACTGATGCAAAGGAAAGAGGTGGATTTGCCCTGCCAGACTTTAAACTTTATTATGAATCAGCAGCTTTTTGCTGGTTGAAAGAATGGCTACTTCTTGAAAATACAGACATTTTGGATTTAGAAGGTTTTAACAACGTATTTGGATGGCATGCATATTTAAGGTATGATAAGGTCAAAGCACATAAAGCATTTAAATATCATATTGTCAGGAAAGCACTGTTTAATGTTTGGATAAGATACAAGGATTTATTGGAAAATAAAACCCCAAGGTGGTTGTCACCGATGGAAGCGAAAGCTCTGAAAAGGCTCAATATGGAGGCCAAATGGCTGAAATATTGGGAAATTTTGGAACAAGGAGACAAATTGAAATTGCAGAGTTTCGAGAAACTAAAAAACAAAGTGAGAGATTGGCTTCATTATTATCAGATAATGGAGGCATATAATTTGGATAAGAAAATTGGCTTCCAGGTGGAAAAATCAAAACTAGAAACAGAACTGTTAGAACCCAAAACTAAGAATTTGTCAAGAATGTATAACTTGCTGTTGAAATGGAATACTCAGGATGAAACGGTGAAATCTGCTATGATTAAATGGGCACAAGATGTTGGACATAATATTATGTTTGCTGACTGGGAACAGTTATGGACCACAGGTATGAAGTTTACGGCATGTAATGCCCTAAGAGAGAATATTATGAAAATGATATACAGGTGGTACATGACCCCAGTCAAGCTTGCAAAAATCTATCATTTGCCCGATAATAAATGCTGGAAATGTAAAGAAACTGAAGGTACATTCTTTCACCTTTGGTGGACGTGCCCAAGGATTAAGGCTTTCTGGGAAATGATATATAATGAACTGAAAAAGGTATTTAAATATACCTTCTTGAAGAAACCAGGGGCCTTTCTTCTGGGCATTGTCGGCCAATTGGTGCCAAAGAAGGACAGAACTTTTTTTATGTGTGCTACAACAGCAACAAGAATACTCATTGCAAAGTATTGGAAGACACAAGATCTACCCACTTTGGAAGAATGGCAGATGAAGGTGATGGACTATATGGAATTGGCAGAAATGACTGGCAGAATCCGAGACCAGGGAGAAGAGTCGGTGGAAGAAGATTGGAAGAAATTTAAAGACTATTTACAGAAATATTGTAAAATTAATGAATGATAGAATGATGTTGGATAGTAATTAAGCGGTTTCTAGCTGTAATGCTTTAAGAGAATATGAAAAAAGGGTTATAAATGGGTTAAAATTTAATGCTAAGGATTTGCTGAACCAATAAATTGAAGTGGAATACAAAAAAGGGAGGTACGAGGAGGTCCGGGAAACAAGCTAATGGAAAATAAGTAACTGAAAATATGTGTGTTTTTAACTGTTTTTATTTTGTATTTTTCTTTTTTCTTTTTCATTTTTACTGTAATATTTCAAAAAACCTTAATAAATATCTTATATATATATTTAAAAAATTATTATTATTATTATTATTATTATTATTATTATTATTATAGCACTCGTAACAAACTACAGTTCATAGGATTCTCCATGGCTATTAAACTGGTATCGTAGTGCTTCATATGTGTGCTGTGTATGTGACTATGGTATCTTTATGATATATTAGGGCTGCCGTATTACAAAAAGGAAGATACCACGAAAGTTGTTGAGCCCAAAAAAACCTGTGATTTTTTTTTCAGTTTACAGTGGTACCTCGGGTTAAGAATTTAATTCGTTCTGGAGGTCCATTCTTAACCTGAGGTACCACTTTAGCTAATGGGGCCTCCTGCCGCCGCCGTGTGATTTCTGTTCTCATCCTGAAGCAAAGTTCTTAACCCGAGGTACCATTTCTGGGTTAGCGGAGTCTGTAACCTGAAGCGTCTGTAACCCGAAGTACCACTGTACTTGCCAAAGATCCAGGACAAACCGCTGTCTTGTGACAAACCACACATATGTCAGCCCTATGATATATACTTTTATTCGCACATCTGCACAACACTGAGTGTAGGATGGAGGGGTGGACAGCATTCAAAGTCCAGGAGCAGCCAGCTTTTGCAACAAGTGCAGCAGTAGCCTTTCTCAACATGGGATTCAGGCAGCATCGCCCTGAACCTCGGATTCAGAACAGCATTCAGTTTGGTTCAGAGCCTCTATGTAACAGCCTGCCCCAGTCAGCCCACGATGGCTGCTGTCCTACTGCATGGAATTCACTTCTTAATTTTAGTTTTAATTTTTGTCTGCTTGCCTCTGACCATTGCTTCCCTCCAAAAAAAAGGCACTTTCTCCCTTCTGAATCGCAGCAAACAGTTGCGACCAGAACACAGTCAAAACAGATAAATTTTGCAAGGAGATTTCCCTTACGATACCCACCCCCACCCTGTTTTCATTAGCCCATTGCAATTATTTGGCAGGAGGGATGCTGACGGAGATACGACTTACTGCACTTAAATGTAGTGGCGTATACTTCCCCCCCTCCTAATTAACTTTCTTATCTCAATTTAACTCGAATAATAACAAGAAATGTTATAACGATAAGCTATTGTTCATTTGCTTATGTGCATCCTTCCTGTCTTTATCGCTTTGCTCCCAGTTTCATCCGCGGTTGCTTAATTAAAAGCGCTGGAATATTAGCCCTGCATTATTTTTTCCTTGATCCCAATACTTGAATTTTGCTGAGGTGCTTTAGCCGTCCTCGGTATTTAAACCTTTATCTGTAGCGGGCAGATAAAGTTTGCTGCACTTTCTATTGGATTCACATAATTTTAATAGGCAATTGTTGCTTTGCGGTCGGAGTGGGGGGGGGGAGGTCGTGTTTGCCACATAACGAGCTAATTAAACCGATTGGTTTCTGAAAAACCTGCGTGCTCAAGTAAGTTAGTTTAGATGGCTTGGATCTGTAAAAGATGAGGATCTGAGAATTGTTGTGGCGAGATGTGGAATTTAACGCAACGGTCTCACTTGTGTGCCGGTTACAGAAGCGGGTGACTGAAGTGCGCTCACACAAAAAAGATTGCCTTGCCCCGAGCTACTATCCTCCAGCAACAGCAAGTGATGCCTCTTGTAGATATGAAACTCATGCCAGATGGGCAACTGCTAAGCGCTGTATCTGCGAAGGAGGGCAGAAAACCCACAGCCAGGCAAGACAGCGATGGCGTCTCCAGCTCTAAGCCTCGGAAGGAAATCCAAGGGACAATCTGGCTACTGCTGGTGGAGCTGTGCGAAAAGTTCACTTTCTTTGGCATCGTCTGCAACATGATCCTTTTCTGCACTATCAAGCTTGGCTATCCCAACCACCAGGCAGCCACGATCAATCTCTGCTTTGTAGGCGCCTGCATGGTGGCTCCGCTTCTGATGGGCTGGCTTGCCCAGTGCCTGGTGGGACGGAGCAAACTGGCGTATATCTGTGCGTTTCTGCATTTCGTAGGTAGGTATCTGGTAGCGCCACTTCCCAGGGATGGGGATGAAATCAGACACAGTTAGCATTCCAAGGCGAACCTACCCAATTTGGGCTTTCTGCAAACAATACGCAAACCGAAACAAGGCCGTTTCTCTAAATTTGCACATCTCCAAATTTCGCAATTTCGCAAGGCAGTTCTGCAGCTAATGTCTGCTAAATGCATGCACTTGGGTATATTGTGTTTAAAAGATGTAAGTGGAAATAACATGCAACAATGCGTTGTATAGGGAGCATCGCTTTGCAAAGGTATGTATATTAGGGGGAACTGCATACAGTCGTGTGTATTAGAAGACTTAAACTGAAATGCTGATGAATTTTCATGAGGACTTTTTTTAAAAAAAGAAAATCACTGTTGTGATTTCCATTGTTGTAGAACTTAAGAATGAACTTAAGAATGGAAAATATTCTCCAATCCCTGCGACTTGATTGGGGTACTTTATTTGTTTTCTTTGATTGCCATTTATGTAGATGATGGATTCCCAAACTATTTTGGGTGGTTCTGGACAAAAACGGCTGTGCAGCAATAAAGCACCTTCTGCCATGGATGTAGCATGCGCTGCAACTGTGGCTGTGTGCACAGTATACATTTAAAGCACATCTGACGCACATTTTCTTCCTCAAAGAATTATGGGAATTGTAACTCTGTGGTGTGTGGGTGTGAACGTGTGTGAACTACAGTGCCCAGAATCCTTTGAGGGAAAGAACGTACATCTTATTGTTGGCATCCTTCTGTCTTGGGAGGCAATGGAGGAGTGTGCCTTTGGCTGTAGAGACCGATATGGGAGAGACATGTTTTGTTGCAGCAGAGGCAGATGAAGGCATCTGGTTGTGCTACTGCAGATGCACCATGACATTTCTTCTCTCTGCACTGCGTCCAGTGGTCATTCCTCCTCTGGTCACTGCTGTGGATACACGACCTGACTGCCTGTCTCCAGGCATTGCAGTCATCTGCAAGGGATTCCCCCACGGCAGGGTTGATGTCGCGTTTGTAGATACCTGAACCGGGAAGGGTGGGGTATAAATAAAAAATTATTATTATTATTACCTTTGTAACGTAGAGTTGGACACGGGTGGTGCTGTGGGTTAAACCACAGAGCCTAGGACTTGTTGATCAGAAGGTCAGCGGTTCGAATCCCCGCAATGGGGTGAGCTCCCGTTGCTCAGTCCTTGCTCCTGCCAACTTAGCAGTTCGAAAGCACATCAAAGTGCAAGTAGATAAATAGGTACCGCTCCAGTGGGAAGGTAAACGGCGTTTCTGTGCACTGCTCTGGTTCGCCAAAAGCGGCTAAGTCATGCTGGCCACATGACCCGGAAGCTGTACGCCGGCTCCCTCGGCCAATAAAGCGAGATGAGCGCCGCAACCCCAGAGTCGGCCACGACTGGACCTAATGGTCAGGGGTCCCTTTACCTTTACCTTTTAACGTAGAGTTGATGTGCCAATAGGGCTGGTGACTGAAACCAGCTCCTTGTAGAGCACATCCTTGGAGATCCCTCCATCTTCCATTCTGTGGACAAGACCAAGCCAATGTAGATGTCACTGAGACAGGAGTGTGAACTTGCTGGAAATGTGGGCTTGGAAGAGCACATATGCTTTAAAGGTATAATAGTGTGTGCACAGCCTGGTAGTCCTTTCGATGATGCTGGTGGGGGCAGAAAGAGAATTGGCAACTCCTTTTGGGTGTTTAACACGGTCTGGTTACACAACTGTCCCCCTATTTTTTAAAAAAAATGTCATAAGGAATACTTTCATTTCTTAGTTACCCTTTCATCCTGCCCTTCTCACACACACCGCCTTTCATGTTGCAGGTACAGCCCTGCTACCTGTTGTCGCCTTCCCCTTTGAAGATTTTTTCATAGATAAGCACTACGTCCTCCACACCTTGGCTAGAAGAGAGCAGCAGGTCCTCTTTTACGTGGGGCTGTCGGCCACCTGCCTTGGCTCAGGAGGAATAAGAGCCATCGTGTGCCCCTTGAGCGTTTACGACCTTGATGCATTCAGAGAAAAGGAGCTTCTGTCATTTTTCAACTGGTCAGTGCTTGCCGCTGTTGCAATTGGGAGAAGAGTGGTGGGGAAGGGGTGTTGCTTTGAAAGATCTCGGTAACTGATGAAATATCCTGACTCCAATGTTGCTGGACTCCAACTCCCATCAGCCTCAGTCAGCATGATCAGGGACCAGGGATGATGGGAGTTGTAGTCCAACCACTTCTGCAGTTCCCTCCATTGTGCTTGAGGTGCTTGAGGTGCTTCTGTGTGAGACTGCCCCACTGGAAGGCTGCCACTTTTAAAATCTCCACCGAACAATTGTTGACAGGGATATTGGGTTGGCTGTTGAGCACTGGGGTTTTTTAGTGTTTAGCTTTGCATCAAGGTTGGCCCTTAAATGCAACATCCCTGCTCAGAGGGTCCATACTTCTCAGTTACCAGATGCTAATGGCAAATGACTGGGGATGACCATCCTTTTCATATCCTCCTTGTAAGTTCCCAGAAGCACATGGCCATCTTGGCTCCACTGTGTACCCAGCATGCACCAGGTGCATTCTTGCATTCCTAGTACAGTGGTACCTCGGTTTACGAACTTAATCCATTCCGGAAGTCCATTCTTAAACAGAAACCGCTCTTAAACCGAGGCGCGCTTTCCCTAATGAGGCCTCCCACCGCCGGTGCCCTTCCACCATTCGGATTCCATTCTTAGACCGAGGTAAAGTTCTCAAACTAGGACACTATTTCTGCTTTTCCGGAGTTTGTAAACCGAATTGTTCTTAAACAGGACTGTTCTTAAACCGAGGTACTACTGTATATTCCCTTCAGCAAACATTCTGGAAAATCCAGGGAATACGTAGTGGCTTACTAGCTTCTCCTAGGTCTCGTCTTGATCCCAAGGTAGTGTGAGGAATCCAGAAACATCTGAAATGCCACAGTTTCCCCACAAAACAACAACAAACAAACCTGTGGTCATGTAAAGCAGTTACCACAGCTACTACTATGCTATAAGATCCATTGTCTTGTAATATCACATATGTGCTTTAACTACTGAAGAAGCCCAGGATGGTGAAACAAGGCCAATATTCCGGAAATCCTTGTCTAGACTCTGTGAAAGGATTTTCTGGAACTGTAACAACCTGTCATGTGAATTGTTTGGACTTCATGAACAGACAGGTGGAATAGACACCATTACATGGATGGACCTTATGCATGAATTGACTAAAGAATGATCTGATCCACTGGGTCTTCTGCTTTGTTTGTTTGTTGAACTTTATGAGTTACTTCTGTTGAAATTTACAATTTGATACAATGAATAGCATATCTTATTTATCTAAGAACACAGCCGGTTACATCTCATGTGTTTATTGAGGACAGTTTCCCCACAAGCAACTCGCTCTACTTTCTCAGAGCAGCCTTCTACCAGTGCAACATCAGAGAACATGGCAACATAACAGCTAATAATTCCACAGTTCTTGCAAGCCAAATTAATTATCATTTAAACAAGCAGATGTTACTGAAAAGGGATCATAACAGAGATGTGTTGGCATAGAAAGATGTGGAAGAGTTGACATGGTTGTAAGTGGTTAGAGTGAGGACAGGGGTGGCGCTGTGGTCTCCTAACCCTACCTGGAGATGCCAGGGATTGAAATTGGGACCTTCTGCTTGCAAGGCAGATGTTCTTCCACTGAGCTATAGACCTGCCCCAAGGGAAGGAAGAACCACCTTTGTTCTGGTGCAGCTCTGGGAAGGCGTGCATGAGGCAAGGCTACCATTGTTGTGTTAAGCAAGGATAGGGATGCGGGTGGCACTGTGGTCTAAACCGCTGAGCCTCTTGGGCTTGCCAATCAGAAGGTAGGCAGTTTGAATCCCGGCAATGGGGTGAGCTCCTGTTGCTCTGTCCCAGCTCCTGCCAACCTAGCAGTTTGAAAGCACACCGGTGCAAGTAGATAGATAGTTACCACTGCGGCAGGAAGGTAAACAGTGTTTCTGTGTGCTCTGGTTTCCATCACGGTGTCCCGTTGCACCAGTAGCAGTTTAATCATGCTGGCCACATGACCCAGAAAGCTGTCTGTGGACAAACGCCGGCTCTTTCAGCCTGAAAGCGAGATGGGTGCCGCAACCCCATAGTCGCCTTTGACTGGACTTAACCGTCTGGGGGTCCTTTACCTTCACCTTTCTTTTTACTAAGAGCTGGACTAAGAGTAGTTTCAAATCTTCCTCTCAGCCATTAAGCTCAGTCATATCTTCCCATCTAACCTACCTCACAGGGCTGTTGTGAGGGTAAAGTGAGATGGGAGTTGGAAAACCACATACATCATCTTCAGCTCCTTAGAGAAAAGCTGGGGCATAAATGTAAGAAATAATTTCATAGATATGAATGATCGCATTGTCGAACACCAGCCAACCTCTTTCTGGGTTAATAAATAGTACAGGGAGCCTAGCTGCAATGACTTACAAACTTTGAATAGCTCCATATAGATTTCCTGCAGAGGTCATAATAAATGCCTATTTCTCTGCATGGCTCTCATCTGCATTGATATGAAACACATACATTTTAGTTACCTCTGATTAAAATACTTTCCCAAAGGCGTTACCGTCTGCATACCATTTTTTAAAAACAACAGCAGAGAGCCTTGTGGCACCACGAAGGCTCACAAATTTATTATAACAAAGAGACCAAGTCACAGGAACCCAATTACAAAGCATATTATTTTTGTAACTGGGTCCCCGAGACTTGGGCTTTCTGTTATTTTCATTTGGGGACCCCCTCTTTTGTTTTCTTGTAACAAATTTATCCTGACATAAGTTTCACAGCAGTTTCACAGCTGAGTTCATCAACACATACACACACGGCTGGGAGGAAGGAACTGTAAGCAGTGGAGTCAGAGCGAAATAAAATTCAGAAAAGTACATATACTGATAATTGCATGATTGAACTATGGCCATTCACAAAACAGTTGTTGGCCACACAGGTGTCCTGGCATTGGCAAGTCAATTGATATCTATAGGGTAATGAAAATTGCTTATCTCTATTCACTATTACCACTGAACTTTTTAATATTGATAATTTAATTATCAGTAGAAATATATTGGCTTTCTTCCATTGTCGGACAGTTTTCTAAGTATATTTTCAGTGCTTCCATAAACACCCCCTCCTCCCCAATTATATTGATATCTCCGTCATTGGATTAAATCCAAACATTCTTAAATATTGCAGCTTTGCAGAAGGTAGCAAGATGGTTTGGTTCCTCTGAGGAAATTCCTTCTCCTTGACCTACCCGAAGGAGAGAATAAGGAAGCAAAAAAAAAAAAAAAAAAAAATTCCCTTTTGAAATAAATAAATAAAATTCCAGGTTTTAATCCTTAATTAGCAACATCATTTTGATTAAATAAGACTCTGGAGAATTAAGTCTGAAGACCAATCTGAGCGATAGCTCAAGAGAATTTATTGTACTGCAGTCCTAGTAATTCAGAGGAGCCTTTTTCTCTCTCCTTTTTTCTTTTTTGTTTAATCAAAGTGACACTTTCTGGTGTTGATTACAAAGGGAAAGATTAATGCATATAAAATGTACCCTTGGGGTAAACCAAGTGGGGCGGCGCTTGGGGCTTTTGCTGGGCAAAGGAAGGCAGGTAATAAAAAGCTAATTTCTCCGGCACTGTGTGGTTTGAAGAAAGGACACATGGCTCCGATCTTAAATCTAGCATAATGAAGTTTAGTCTTTGGCCTCTTCATTGTAAGTGCACGTAATTATAGCTCAGGCCTTCTTTTTACTTGATAGCCGGTCATAAGGATGTGTCTAATTTAGCTATATGCTTTGAGAAGATAATTCACTGGCAATGCAGGCCTTTACGTTGACCATCAATTCTGCATCCAGAGTGTTGTCTGCCTTTACGATCACCAAGTCAAGGAGAAAGGAGGCGATGAGCATCCGCACCTCAGTTTGTTCCATTTTCCCAACGCCTCTCTAACTGTTAATTTCTGCATTGTGTTTGAGCCAAAAGCCACTTTCAGAAAACTATGGGGGTGTAAATGCGCGTCTAGAGCTCATTTCTGTGTTACCTGATTCCAGAAAAATCCATTGGCTGCTCTCTTAACCCAGAAAACTGCAGGGGTAAAGTGGTGAAATTTCGGGTGGTAGATTGGCATGCAGTTCTTTCCTTCTGTTTTCATGGGGTAGTAGTAGCATTATCCAATGATATTTGCTGTTGTGCCACACCGTGCTCACTGATGCAATTGAAATGGAGCACAACATGCTGGTATAGGAAACTCCCCATTTACACAGGGGTTACGTTCCGAGGCACCGTGCGTTTATGTGAAATTTCATATACAGTGGTACCTCAGGTTACATACGCTTCAGGTTACAGACGCTTCAGGTTACAGACTCCGCTAACCCAGAAATAGTACCTCGGGTTAAGAACTTTACCTCAGGATTAGAACAGAAATCGCACGGTGGCAGCGGGAGGCTCCATTAGCTAAAGTGGTGCTTCACGTTAAGAAAAGACCTCCGGAACGAATTAAGTACTTTACCCGAGGTACTACTATATTTGAAACACCATTGGAAAAGCCTGAAACATTCTAAACCTCTGGAAACCTTGGAAACCCCTTTTAAAAACCAGCAGCACTTCCCAAACACCAAACTCCATCATAATCGCTCCCTCCAAATCTCCTTGCTCAAACTCCAACTCTCCACAGGCCTCAATGGTCGGTGGAAGGGATCCTGAGATTGCACTTGCAAAGGCTCGTGCAATTACTAGGTGCTGTTTTCATGCTTTTTTGCCCTTTCTGGACTCTTTTGGGGCTGTTTTTGCCATTTTTTAAGTCACTTCTGGGTTTGATGCGATGCACAGGTGCGCGGTCATGCGTCAATTGGGTGCATGTCAATTGGTCATTGCCTGTATATCAGTCAAAACCCCACAGTTCCATAGCACAAAATGTGCTGCAATGTGAAAGCAACGTTAGAAAACAGGACAGAAGCACTAGCCTTACAGTGGTACCTTGGGTTAAGAACTTAATTCGTTCTGGAGGT
The DNA here is from genome assembly GCF_964106645.2 of Podarcis pityusensis. Lineage (NCBI taxonomy): Eukaryota > Metazoa > Chordata > Lepidosauria > Squamata > Lacertidae > Podarcis > Podarcis pityusensis. Next base: position 16,850,504 of record NC_138035.1, read on the forward strand.
CTGTTCTTAACCTGAAACTGTTCTTAACCTGAGGTACCACTTTAGCTAATGGGGCCTCCCACTGCCGCCGCGCCGCCAGAGCACGATTTCTGTTCTCATCCTGAAGCAAAGTTCTTAACCCGAGGTACTATTTCTGGGTTAGCAGAGTCTGTAACCTGAAGTGTCTGTAACCTGAAGCATCTGTAACCTGAGGTACCACTGTATAAGCAGGAAAAAAAACTATGCAATATTCTCCACGTCTGAATGCACCCAGAGGCAATCTGCACTTTAGAAGCTTAAAACGCAGTGAGATTGTGTTTGTCTGCCACCTTTCACATTGCATTTGCTGGGTGGAGCCAGGGATGTCTTCACCTGATGTGCATTACCTTTTTGGTTTCCCCGCACCTGCAACCCCCTTCAAACACCTGTTCATGAAGTTGTCATTGTCTGAGCATGTGTAATGGCTGTCTCAAATGACACACCTCAGTTTAGCTGAAAAGCGAAAACTGTAATAGTAAAATAAAAAAATCAATCTTTTGAATTGGCAAGCACATTGCTAAATTAATGCTTATGGAAACTGAAGGTGCTAAGCATTATCTTAAAGGGGGGTGTTTCTCCCTTCTCCCTCTCTGAAAAGGAAAGCATGCTTCTGGCTGTGTTTCCCACCCCCCTTTTAAAAAAAGAGTTGAGTCATTGTTGCTGCATCAAGGATTCCAACCACTCCGAGCAAACCTTGGGCTTTGAATCCTATATCATTGTCTTCAGGTTAATTTTTAGCTGTTAGAAGACTTGCTTAGCAATGTCATGCTTATATATTGTTGAAAAAGTTTCTAACCCACCCTTCAACTGAGAAGTCTCCTGCTCTGGCTTTTGAATGGCCAATAAAAACAAGTCAGTCCCTGCTCTCAGGCTAGCAATCTTAAAGACGCAATGAAAGAACTAAGCAGCATTATAAGTAATTGGTCCAATACAGTACTCCTTGTTCTTCTCCCTGTTCAGTAGTAAGAAACTACGCGGCTGCCACACTCCTTGACAGCAGTCTCAGCAGATATATGGAATGCGTGAAAATGGTATGATCTTTGTAGAGTTCTGTTGATTATTGTTTTTAATGCCTCCCCGTTTTCCCTTCTTTTTAGCTCGTGTCCTATGTTTGTACTCCTTGTGTGAACTATGATACATTAGTTATCTATATTATTTATATTTACTTTCCATCAAAATGTGATTCACCCGATTATGTTTTATTGTTTTCTAAACTATGGGGGAAATTAATAGAGAGTATTTAAAAAACAAAACAGTAAAGGTGAAACTAGATATAGTGGTACCTTGGGTTAAGAACTTAATTCGTTCTGGAGGTCCGTTCTTAACCTGAAACTGTTCTTAACCTGAGGTACCACTTTAGCTAATGGGGCTTCCTGCCGCCGCTGCGCGATTTCTGTTCTCATCCTGAAGCAAAGTTTTTAACCCGAGGTACTATTTCTGGGTTAGCGGAGTCTGTAACCTGAAGCATCTGTAACCCAAGGTACCACTGTATTCTGAAAAACATAGGGCTGGTATTGAAGGCAGTAGTCCTCTGCCCTATGCTGCCTTCTCTCACCTGTAACATGGGGTATTGATATTGATTTAGGGTGGAATTCATTCTTTCTGTTCCAGTCATTCTTTCTGTGCAATCATTCTAGACAGAACAATACTCCCTTTGCTTCCCGCTGCATGCTGTCCTGGGAATTCCCCCGACCCCTTTACCCAATTTGGGGGAGTGCAAGTAGGCACATGAGTGAAGGAGAGGGAGGAACGCCCTCTTGCAGGGCTTCTGCTGACAGAACCGGTTGGGTCAATCTCACCCATAGGGTGGCATTCAAGTAAGTCCTGCTTAGAGTAGGCCCCTTGGAATTAATGACTCTAAGTTAGTCATGCCCATCAGCTTCAGTGGGTTTGCTCTGAGCAGGATTTATGTTGAATACCACCCATCACGACAAATTGGATGGATGAAAGAAAGTACCCTCAGAACCATTTGTTTTTTCATTTAAGCATGGAAGTACAAGTGCAATTGGAAGAGATTTGAATCAGGTAACTAAAGTACTTTCGACCATTAGGAAAACCAAATTTCACGTTGTGCAGCGGAGAGGGAATCCTATGTATTGGTTGCATCTATGATAAAATCTCACCAAACAGCATGGAATTTTTCAGGATCCTCCAAGCTTACGGCAACATGTAATTTATGAGTTGCTTTTTCAGCTAGCGCTGAACTCCGTATATTTTATACCACAACGAGAGTCACAAGTCCCGTAAGGTTTTCCATTTTTCCATAATTTTAACGTATGTAATTCATTGTCCCAAGTTCTGGTGATGGCCACCAGAACAGTTTGTTTTGAACTGGGTGTGTGTGAAGAGATTTTTCATCCCAAGGGCCACATTCCCTCGTAGAGAACTTTATGGGGGCCATGTTCCAGTGATGGAGAGGGCCAGAGGCAAGAGTGGACAGGGATGTGACTCAGTTTTTGCACAGTTGGTTACATTTCATCCAATCAAAACTAATAGGTTTCTACACTCGCAGGGTGATGTTAAACTACATTTTTTCTCAGAGTAGTCCATTGAAATGAATGGACTTGACTTAGACTGTGTTCACACCCCTGCCTACTGTGTACTCACGTTTCCAAAATGCATACGTATCCTGTGCTTTGTTGCAGAATACTGTTGTTTGCTGCGTTGTTCCTCAAACCAGTTTCCTGACAGTTGGAGTCCGTAAGCCATTCCTAGTTCATCTCTAGTCAAGGTGTGGTGTGCCCCCTGGGGTAAACAGAAACAAATGAAGCCAGGTTGGTGTGAACAGCTAGGTGTGGGAAGAGCTGTGAAATGCACCGGAAAAACAACTTCTCTGCACTCTGAGGGGGGACGCACCCTGAGTCGTGTTCATTAATTTCAGTCGGTCTATTCTGCATAAGCTGCCATTGACTACCACCCACCCACATCCGGGCAAGTGGGAGGCATGATCAGAACATGCCTTCTATTATTTCACATTTGTGGAGAGGGGAAGATGTACAGAAAAGAGGGTGCCTCTTTTTTTACATTATGTGTGGGTAGGTGTAATGCCTTGTTGTTGTTTAGTCATTTAGTCGTGTCCGACTCTTCATGACCCCATGGACCAGAGCACGCCAGGCACTCCTGTCTTCCACTGCCTACCGCAGTTTGGTCAAACTCATGCTGGTAGCTTCGAGAACACTGTCCAACCATCTTGTCCTCTGTCATCCCCTTCTCCTTGTGCCCTCCATCTTTCCCAACATCAGGGTCTTTTCCAGGGAGTCTTCTCTTCTCATGAGGTGGCCAAAGTATTGGAGCCTCAGCTTCACGATCTGTCCTTCCAGTGAGCACTCAGGGCTAATTTCCTTAAGAATGGGTGTGTTTGATCTTCTTGCAGTCCATGGTACTCTCAAGAGTCTCCTCCAGCACCATAATTCAAAGGCATCAATTCTTTGGCGATCAGCCTTCTTTATGGTCCAGCTCTCACTTCCATACATCACTACTGGGAAAACCATAGCTTTAACTATACGGACCTTTGCCGGCAAGGTGATGTCTCTGCTTTTTAAGATGCTGTCTAGGTTTGTCTTCGCTTTTCTCCCAAGAAGCAGGCGTCTTTTAATTTCATGACTGCTGTCACCATCTGCAGTGATCATGGAGCCCAAGAAAGTAAAATCTCTCACTGCCTCCATTTCTTCCCCTTCTATTTGCCAGGAGGTGATGGGACCAGTGGCCATGGTCTTATTCCGTCTTAAATTACCCCTGAGGACAATGGATTTATTTATTGGGTTTATATCCCCTCCTTTTTCTCCATGGGTCCCAAAGTGCCTTGTATGACTCCCACCCATCTCATTTAACTCCCACAACAACCCTGTGAGGTAGATTAGGCTGAGAGGGTGTAACTGGCCCAAGGCCACCCAGTGCACTTCACAGCCAAGTGGGGATTTGAACCCGACCCCCCACCTAGTCCAACACTCTAACCGTGGCACCGCAATGGCTCTAAATTGAGTATGCAAGATTCTCTTCATTTCTGTGAGCGAAGTCAGAACTGTTACTCATCCTTGTTCCTTGTGGCAAACCTGAGCCATCTTCAAGCCAAACGAGATAAGCTCACATGGCTGATTTTCAATACAAATGTGTGCCTCTGCGTACGTGTGTTTAATGGGAGCCGAAATGGTCCTAAGTAAATAAACAGCGTTGACATTTTCAGAGCTTCCGATGGTGACCTTGGGGAAACTCCGTTTCCTGGTGCTCCCGACATTTTGATACCACCCTGACAGCCGCCAAAGGGTTCTCGGGAGTGTTAAATTTACTCAAATTGGGTCTGTCATTGTTTTCTCCCCCTTTGGCTGCCTGCTGTCTGTATTCCGCCAGGCTCTCTGTGCGGATGTTCTGCTCTGCTCTGACTCATCCACTGTCATTCTTTGCTCTAACAAGATGAAAGATGATTTTGCTCAAAGTTAAAGCCAACCTGGGGATTCTTATGGTCTCTCTGGGCTTCCAACTTGTAAAGGTTCTGCCCTGACCTTTTGGAGTCCTTAAATAACTCTTGATCTCAAATTACTGAGTGGGGGGGGGGGAGCTTCAGAATTATGGCTGTCAGTATGATTAAAGAAATCTTAGTTGATTAATTATATGAATTTTAATTGACTGATTATTGGACGAAAGCAATATGAACTTCCATAGGAACAAAAAGATTGTTTTGGAGGAAGGAAAGCTTACTTTCTTTGTAGCTATGTCAGAGATGTTAAGAGGCATTCTCTTCTATGTGGGGGAAAGGGGATGCCTCTTCTTCAGATGGCAATTGTCACTTGCAATTATTGTATTTAAACACTTATTTAAAAAAGCACCAGTGCCTGATTTTTTAAACTGGGGCACCTTTTTAACTGGTTGATTGACTAAACATTGCAGCAGATCAGCATATTTTCCCTCTAATAGCAAACTCTGGTGGTTGGGTGTCTGACTGTTTGGATGGGAAAACAACCTCCACAAATTGTAGGAGTTTCTGTTGAGAGATTCACGAGATACATAGAAATCAATCTATCTATCTATCATCTATCTATCTGTAAATATTGAAAAATATATTTCTTTGGTAGGTTCTCCCTTTTTCATTGCATATGCATCCCATATTGCCTGCATGATTTCAAACAATGAAGGCGGATGAAGAATGTCAGAGAGTAGGGGACGGTTGGCTCTGTTTTTAAAGTGTTGAGATGAATTCTAAATTAGTAGGATCATCTTATAGGTAGCGGGTGTTGCAGTTAGTGTTATCATATCATTACTGTAAAATAAATTGGATGCGACAGTGAATTAGAAGCTGCAATAGATTATGCTATTAGTTGGGGGGGGGTTATTGTGTGATTTGGTGATGCCAATAAATATTTGACTTCAATGCACATGAAATTGTTTTCTTCAACACTTCTGTGACTCTTTGGCCAAACCATTCAGTTTCCTGGTTATAAACAGAGAAGATACATGAAAACAGCCAACCAGGGAAGGGAACACAGAGGCACTTCTCAATGCCCATGCACACACAAAAATGGAGTACACTTCTAAGATCTTGAAATAACAAAATTCCATCTGATCTTCTAGGATGGTCTTTGTTGATTAATGGGAGTATTTTGGTGTAGCTTGGGAGTTGTTGCCTTTAAATATGGAAAAGAAGGCACAGGACATTACCAACAATGGACCTGATTTCCCCCAAAACTATAGTCCAGAAAGAATGTAATTTTAAAACAAACTGATATCTTCTAATGAATAGTGGTTCTTCTTCACACCCCTCCAAAAATGACTCTTGTGGACATTTCTTTTCTTTTCTCCTGTAGGTTTTATTGGCTGGAAAATTTAAGTTCTGCCATTGTCTTGGTCATCATTTCATACATCCAGCAGTCGGTGGCCAAAAACCTTGGCTTCCTTATCCCCTTTGTGTCTGTCCTGATGGCGCTGATCACCATCCATATGGCGCGCAGTGAAATGATTTACCAGCCCCCAAAAGGTAACTCAGTAAATTACATGAAGAATCCTTGGTGGTGGTGGTTAAATTTGGGGTGCGGGAGAGAAAGAAAATCTTCGTAGTTCTAAAAATTGCAGGTTTAAATCTATTTAATTTGTACTTAGGGGTGTCCAAAAGCATATATTCCAGTGTGATATATTATTGCCAGGGTGCGTATTGCAGTCTGGCATATCAAGGCCACCTGGGAAAGTCCTGGAGGCCCTGAGTATCGCCATTAGCTTAAGATGGTATCTACATTACAGTCCAGAGTTTGAAGGGCAGTCTGTCAGTTTACATTTACTTGGTGCTGAAAGTATTGATCTGGTGTGTATAGATTTTTCCTATTCTAATTGATTCAAGAGGGTTCTGGAAGCTTCTCTGTGTGAAAGAAACAAGCAGAAGGTTCATGATGTTTGGGTTATTCCTTCAGAGAAGCTGAGTACAGCTGGCTTAAACTGGTTCTGTTATCTCTTCTGTCAAGGTCTTGCTGACTATAAAAGTAAAACCAGAAGGAGCCTCAGTTTCACTTTCACTTTCTATCTCTTTTCCTTCTGGTGTGGTGTTCTGTACAAAGTATGCTTAGTGTTGATGTTTAGACTTTTTATAAGTTATTGTAGGTTTAAGTTAAGTCTGCTGCAACTGGATTTCTTATGGACAGTGCCAATCCTGAATGTATTGGATTTGTGACCATTAAGCTCATTTGCCTTCAGTAGCAGTAAAGCTCTGCTGGATGAAATATTAACTGCCTCTGGTCTATTTTTGGAGAATCTTGCAATGTGTTTAAGTTTTTACTCTGCTAACTATACATTGGAGTTCTGCTCTGGCTCAATATTGAGTAGAATTTCATAACACAGTCTGGTCCAAGTCCAGTTCAAAGATAAAGAAACCTAACAATGGAGGGAGGACATGGACAATTGACTAAGTAGGGCCGCAGGCCACCTAGTCACAGTGTGACAATGCATGCTGGGCTTCCAACCAGCCACTCTGGTGGTGTCATCAGTGGAAGCAGGGCTGGCTCAAGATGTTTTGCTGCCCAAGGTGAAGGACAAGATGGCACCCTTCCATAAGGCATGTACAGAAGCCAAGTTGAATTGTAGTTGAACCTTACTCTGATACTGGTGAAAGGAGAGTATCTTCCACTGTACTTCTGGGCAGTAGGGTAGGGGTATTTCTGTCCCTTCCCCGCACCTCAGCATCTGCCACCTGAGGCAGCCTCAGTCTGCCTCATTGTAGGGCCGGCCTTAAGTGGAAGTGGTGCTGGACTGACCGGGTTTATTACCAGCCTGCTTCCAATCCATTTAATATCATTATATCTGCCTTTACCTTTTGGCTGCCTTTGCTGTTTGCATTCTGGGATGACAGAGAAGGCAGTAAGAACTTCTATGGCAGAACAGGCCCTTAAGTCTGTGTATTGTGTTGTTTTGACTGCCGGCAAGTATGCTAATGTCTTGGCGTTCTTCCCCATATTTGCTTAAAAATAAATCTTTTTAATTTCTGTTAATTTTTCAAGACAGCAAATAGAGTATATCTTGGCCACTAAGAACAGGACAAGACTTTCTTGAGAAAACACCACTCGTTTCTTCCCACCCCCTTGGTTACCTTCAATCTGGTATTTTGTTATATATAGCAGATGAAATGAGCAGTTTCGATTCTGCTGCTAACAAAGGTGCCTGTGTTCCTTCCAACCAGAATGGGGCATATAGGAAAGAGATACTGGAGGTTTATTGTAGCAAACAAACAGCACTGTGCCAAAAAAATGAAAATTAAAATAAACCTTGCACATTTTATTTCAACCATTCTTCATAAACTTATGAGAACAGAAATTGCATTGAAAAATTATGAAAGAGGGGAACAAATTTCGGTGCAACTTTCATAGGCAAGTATGGCTGTCTTCAGAAACACTCCCATTGGATGGGTGGGAATGACATGTGCAGTTGTTTACCACAATGCCTATGGCCAAACCTCACATCTGTAGCCAATAAAGTTGTGGCCTTATTTGATCCCAAACCAATATGCCGTGTGTTGTCTAGTTATTTGCACCTTAGGGAACAGGGTGGTCACGGGGCCTCGATACCCAAATGGTCATAGTGTAGTTCATCTTTAAAAATGAGTTGTTTAAGATCAGCCTGCGGAGTTGTAGCGGCACTGGGATTTAAGTTTCCTAGGTTTGCATTCAGCACTACGTCCTCTAGAATTGCGCAAGTCTTCGTTTTTGCTGCAGTTTGGTTTGCACTTTTTTTGTTGCTGGCATTCTTCTCCTGCTTCACTGTTTCCCTTTTAGGAGGCAGCTTGAGTGCTGCCTGGTTAGCTCCTTTCCCCCCTCTTCTTAATAGCTGAGTTTATAACCTTATTTTGGCTTCTTCCAATCAGATGAGTCGTCTGGAATTCTTCCCCCAAGTCAATAATTCAAGTCCATAGGTGACCTTAAAGAAATGATTGCATTTTATTTTAAGGTAGCTTTTCTCTCCCTTTCCAAATGTGGGCCATGCATATGTCAAGCAGGGATTTCATTTGCATTTCTTCACCTAGCTGTAATTTTGACAATTGGCAGTTGACCAAAGATTGGGAGAAGGGGAGGGGAATCATCTAGAGAGCCATGTAGACTTTTTAAGAACCGTAATTAAGTAATATAGATTAGTTCAAGGTCAGAGGAATAGAATACTGGAGCCAAGATTTTTCAGGAGAAAGAGCGAGAAGAGAGGAGTATCTCTTGCAAAACATTCTAATCTTATCCTGTAATGTAGCCACCAAAGTCCAACAACTGTGTGTATATTTGGGTAGGTATGTATTACACATATATACTCGCTACTCCAGAGCCAACTCCAATTTTTATATGGAGCTGTAAAGGTAAAGGACCCCTGGATAGTTAAGTTCAGTCAAAGGCAACTATGGGGTTGCAGTGCTCATCTTGCTTTCAGGCCAAGGGAGCTGGCGTTTGTCCACAGACAGCTTTTTGGGTCGTGTGGCCAGCATGACTAAACCACTTCTGGTGCAATGGGACACTGTGACAGAAACCAGAGTGCACAGAAACGCCATTTACCTTCCCGCCACAGTGGTACCTATTTATCTACTCGCACTGGTGTGCTTTCAAACTGCTAGGTTGGCAGAAGCTGGGGCAGAGCAATGGGAGCTCAACCCATCACACAGATTCGAACCGCCAACCTTCCAGTTGGCAAGCTCAAGAGACTCAGTGGTTTAGACCATAGCGCCACTATTCGTACAGCTCTTTGCAAGGGTTTGTTAGGGGTCCTTGGTGTTGTCTGGAGACCTCAGCTCCTTCCCAGAGTTGCAATCTCAGAAAATGTTGTGATAATTTTCCCAGGGGGTTGGGCTTCCAACTCTACAGTTTGATGATTCAATGACTCTGTTGTGGTTCATTGCCTTCTCTCACTTTTCCATAGGTAATGGCCTGTTGACAGTCTGTGGCATCATTGCTAATGCACTGAGAGTATGCTGTGTAAAATGCCGCTACTTCAGTGGGGATGTCACAAACTGGCTAGACCATGCCAAGGAGAACTACGGCGGCCAGTACAGTGAAACTCAAGTGGAAAGCACAAAATTGCTTGTCCGTCTCTTCCCTTTCATTGCCTTCCAAATCCTCTATAGGATATGTGTTGTACAGGTAAGAGTGTGACTCCTTGTAGCTCTAAATCCATTTTTTGAATTGCAATCCCAGAGCAGGCAGATTTATAATATAATGCATACCCTCCAACACGCCACAACGAAAAATGGGAATGCCATCTTCCAGGGCCTCACTTCTGTGTGAGTCACATGACCCACGTGAGATTGCAACCCTGGAAAAACTTTTTTTTCCAGGCATGGCACCCAAAAACATGTGTTTTGAGGTGCCACATGGGATTGCAGCCTGGAAAAAGCATTTTTTCTGGGGTGAGATCATGACATGGTATTGTGATACCCCAAATGGCAGCTATGCTCTTATGGGGAAAAACTAGATTTCTCTGTTTTTCCAGGGCAGTTGAAGGGCATAACGGCCACTATAGGTCATTGTACCACAAGATCCTGTCATACTTCAACGCTGTGTCTGATTCAATCTAAAACTACTGTTTCGCTCATGATCTCGTAAATTTGAAAGGTGACCACTCACAGCCTTGTAGTTTTGAAAGCGGGCAATGGCTGTGGTTCTACCAGGAACTATCCTTGCAGGCTCTTTGTAGATGCGGCTGGAACTATGCAGCAGCAGATTCTGAAGTACATGGAAGTATCTTGGAACTGAACTGTTAAGTGCCCCCTGCAGGGAAATATGGCTATAGAAAAAAAGAGGGAATGGAATAATCAAGAGGTTGGAGTGCATCTTCCTGGTGAAAAAAGGCGAAAATGCTTGCAACTTTTTAGTACAGAGAAACAAAAGCAGATACTGAGATGATTTTTGGTTTGTAGGATTATGGCTGGCGATAGGGAAAGGATCCTCCATCCCTAATTGTAGAATTTGGGGTCCTACACTGAGGCAGCCTGGCATTGACTTCAGAACTGAGAATAGGATGTTCTTCACACAGTGCATAATCTGAATTTATAGAATTCACTTTCGTGGAAGGAGGAGACAGCCCCTTGCTTTGGCAATCCTTACAAAAAAGTACAGTGGTGCCCCGCAAGACGAATGCCTCGCAAGACGGAAAACCCGCTAGACAAAAGGGTTTTCCGTTTTTGAGTTGCTTCGCAGGACGAATTCCCCTATGGGCTTGCTTCGCAAGACGAAAATGTCTTGCGAGTCTAGAGATTTTTTTTTCGCTTCCCCCCCCCTTTATCTAATCTTCTAAGCCTTTAATAGCCTTTAATAGCCTTTTAGCAGCTAATCCCCTAAGCCTTTAAGCCTTTAATAGCCGCTAAACCGCTAATAGCGCTAATCCGTTAAGCCGCTAATAGGGTTGCTTCGCAAGACGAAAAAACCGCTAGACGAAGACTCTCGTGGAATGGATTAATTTCGTCTTGCGAGGCACCACTGTAAATAAATTGTGTCTGCTTCAGCCATAGCCTTCTCATTTCTCCTATATCAACCTAGAATAAAGCATTCACCTTTAAAATGGGCATGGACAAAACAGGGAGAACTGTTCCCCCTATAAACAGAAGCCGACTATGCCAACAAGCAAATGTTATGGTCTTTCCCCCTTTTGACGTAGATACCGTCAGGATATTATCTGCAGGCAATGAATTCAAATTTGAATCTGAATGGGTTTCTCTTGCCAGTAGCAGCCATGAATGTGATAAGCATCCTGCCATTCTTAATTCTGGTTCCTGTGCTCGAGTGTCTCAACACTTGTCTCTTTAGTCCTGAAACAAGGGGACGATTCTCTGCAGTCTGTATTGGTGAGTACTAATATACGCTAATTTTCATGTGCAAGAGCTATTGGTTTTTGTGTTTCTTGGCAGCCAAACAGTATTTGTAAATTTAATGAATTGTTTTGAGGTGATGCGGAGGATCTGTTAACTAAAACGCTTGGGTATAATTGATCGTGGCTTCATTGATTCTTACCTTTCCTTGACAGTATATCTGTAAGGTGGTGCCTTCATTATGAAGCACATCTTCAGTACCTGAGCAATGTGTGGTTTTACGCTGGGAATACAATTATTTTGTTCATTGCATTTTGCAGTTTTCCTTTCCTCCCAAAGAGATCTTAAACACCTTGTACCTTCACAACAATCCTTGCAAGGTAGGCTAGGCTGAGAGATAATGGTATGCCCCAAACCATCCAGCAAACTCACAGCTGAGCAGAGATCTGACATTTTCTGTGAGCTACATGGAGAATTTTGTTGCTGGGCCGCCAATATCAGTACTGTAAATAAATAAAACTAAATATGGGTTTTCCGCATCTAAGCCCAGTGTTTTGCCACCAGCTTCGTTAAACACCACCTTGCCCTGAATGAAGAAGTACGGGGGTGGGGGGAACATCATCTGAAAAGGGATCTATTAACACCTTTCAGGGAAGCAGAATTGGCACCAGAGGTCAGACCTTCATAGACTACGTTGGCAACTCTATCTTCCATCCTATCAGTCCCAATGGGCAACAGTCAATAATGCCATTCAAGCGTAGTGTAGACGAAATGGGAGAGGATGTGATTGCCACTCCATACCTCCCCATCATTTCTGACAAGAGCTGCCCAATAGTGAAATGGGCTCCCTATGAAGATGGTGGACTCTCCTTCATGGAAGGTTTGTAAACAGAGGTTGGGTCGCCATCTGTCTGGGATTCTTTGGCTGCGATTCCTGCATTGTGTGGCGAGTTCCCGCCTCCCCCCAGCAAAACTAAAGACACAAGACAACATAATTAAGGTTAATGGGCTAAAATTGGCCACAACTTTATTGGTTACAGGTGATGAGTGGTATTGGCCTTAGGCATTGGTCCTAACGACTATCCGGCTTCAGTCCGCCAGCCTGAAGGCCGGGAAGGGTTAACACCAGCAGGGGTCACCTGGCCTCCATAGGCTTCGGACGTGGCCACGCCCCCTGGAGTCCTTTAATGGACTACCCTTCATTATCCGGGGGAGGTGATGGCGCTCCTCCCCCCCCCACATTCATCTACATAACAATACCCCTACCAATGCCTAACCGCCACTCGAGCGAAGCTCGCCGCCAATACCCTCAGACCTGCAACCAATCCCTAATCCCAGCAGATATGTCAGCCAGCCAAACATCATTTCCCTCATTGGAAAGATGTACGCCATCCTCGCGGTAGAGGGCCACCTTGCTGTATTGGATGTTGGGATGGTCAATGACTCGTCCCCCCAGCTCTGCCACTCTACGAGCCACCGAGCGTTCCAGAATCTTTCTGGATTTGTTTATAGCAATAGGGCATCTGCAATCCCTCCAAATGTGCCTTTCCAATAGTGATGACCAAATTATGACCAGCTTAGGAAAAGAAATCCTCAATTCATCAAAATCATTGTAAATGTTCCACATTATGTCCACGCCCTTCCTATAAGCCAAATCATTTTCTCCCAGTTGGATAACTAAAGCATCCAGTGGGCCTTCTTTGGCGGCTCTAGCTTTTACTGCCAGCAGGAATTCTGCCCAACGCATTCTATGGCGGGTGATCCAGGAGATCTCCAAGATTGGCAGCAAAGAGGACACTCCTCTGCCGCGCTTGCCTTAAATGCGGCAAGCCACACCCCCTGAGCTAGCCTATTGGCTGGCCAGGGAAATGATGCGGCAGAGGATCCCCTGTTCATGCGGGGCTGGGAGCCAGCCTCCGCGCGAGTGTTGGGGGCATGAAGCCCGCAACACCACCTCCTCCCAAGGTCAGAAGTGGCTTTGCAGAGGGTTGGACTAGATGACTTTGTGATTCTATGAATTCGATGATTCACCAACCCATTCATTTAGCTCTTCTTCTCGCGGCTGGCTGCTCCACCAGGCGGCAAATGTATTTTTTGGATTGGAAACTATGGATGTTGGGGGGGGGGGTGTTCTCAAAATAATATGCTTGTACTGCCTTCCCAGCACTACCATGTCATCCACTGAAAGACATTTGATCCTACTCCAAAGGGCATGACAGTCTTTTGCATGCAATTTTCACATTTAGACCTTGCCTAAAGCACCGAATATATTTGCTCCAATTTGGAACCTTCTGAATATTTAGGCGCAGCTGTGTGTTTTGGGAGTGAGAATAGGATTCTATTTGTGGCCTGCTTCCTGGTCTTCAACTGCACTGTTGACCAAGGTTGCTACACGAAAGAATCCTCATCCCATTCTGTTGAGTTATGAAGGAGAAGTATGGAGGGGAAAGCGATAATCCATCAAACTTCAATCCAAGCAATGGTCTGGTGAACTAGAGGTGGGGAAAATGTCTCCAATACAGATGCAATCAAACACCTATGCATAGTATAGGGTAGTGGCAAAGGCACCAAAGTCCCAGGGTCAAATCCTGCTCCTGCTGCATGATCACAAGGTGGCCTTGGGACCAAGACTCAGTTTCAGCTTCCACCAGCACTGTCTGCAATTTGAGGATAACATTGACCTGACTTACAGGTAGAGTTGGGGATAGATTCACTTTGAATTTTAATAGGAACTTATCTAACTCCGACTTCTGAAAACATTGTCCACACTTCTACTCATCCCACTGCTTTCTCCCAGGGAAAATCCGCTCTTTACTGCTGACTCGGAACAATAACAACAGCAATAATTGATTAATTGTATCCAACCCTGCTCATTTCACTGTGTTGCCCCAGCCACTCTGAGCAACCCTGATGAGCGGACATCAATCATTTTTTTCCATGGGTTGACATTTGCTCCGATCCAGCGGTAAAGAGTAAGGGAAGTGGCAGGGCAAACAGGAAGATGCTTGGACCCATGCCTGGAAAGCACTGAACAAGCGGAAAACCTCAAGGACCCCTGCTTTCTATGTGTAGATGAGCCCTTAGGCTGGAGTCAAGGTGCTGATTCTGGTGTATAAATCCCTAGACAGCCTGGAGCCTGCATACCTGAAAGATCATCTCACCCCTTATATGCAGCTGATCACTGCATTCTGCAGGTGAGACCCTCCTGCAATGCCGGAAAGTCCACTGTGCACAATGTAGGAATTGGGCTAACAGTGGAATTCTCTCCTCTTGAATATTAGATAGGCACCATCTCTGTTGACTTTTCGACCACCTACTGTGAAGATCTTCCTCTTCCAACAAGCTTTTAAGTAGAGATCTTCACCAGTCTGCATCTGTGCTGCAACTGTTTTTAAGATGCCACATCATTTGTGTGTTTGCCACCCTGGTCTCCTTTGGAAGGAAGCGTGGGACAGAAATTTAAGAAATAAAACCATACCTATGAAATAAGATGAGCCTTCCAAGCACTAGTTTGGACCATGAACTTGCATCCTTGCATTGTCTGACCTATCTCAATAATAATAATAAATTTTTATTTATACCCCGCTCTTCCCAGTTCAAAAACCAGGCTCAGGGTGGCTAACAACAAATTTAAAACACATTGAAACACTTAATTATAAAAGCAGCATAAAATACAGTATAAAAACATGAATAACAATAAAAATCAAAAATCAATTAGATAATCCCCAGGGCTAGCTGGCTGAATTGGTCCTGCTTGGGCCAGTGAGGAGGCCAGGGGAGAATTAGATGTGGGGTCTCAGAGCAGGTGATCTTCATAAAAAGGGAGGGGGAGGGAAGAGAAGAGAAGAGAAATAAAAGATCAGGCTGAATTCAAATTAAAGGCCAGGTTGAATGGCTCTGTTTTACAGGCCTGACAGAAGGAGATTAAATCCTGAAATCCTGTCTCATGGGACAGAGCATTCCACCAGGTCAGAGCCATCACTGAGAAGGCCCTGGCCCTGGTGGAGGATAGCCTGCCTTCCTTAGGGCCTGGGACCTCTAAACTATGGTTATTCATGGACCTTAAGGTCCTCTGCAGGGCATACCAGGAGAGGTGGTCCCATAGATACGAGGGCCCTAAGCCCCCGTTGAGGTTTCCAACACAGGGGTTCCTTTTAGCCCCTTCAGACCTCAGTGTTAAGATTCAGTGAACATAGGGAAGAGATGCGAATTTCCTCATTTCTGCATGAATTTAACAACTGAGCTGCTCTTCCCATCCTGCCTCGCAGTTTAAAACAGACGTGCACACTTAGGAATTGATGTTTCCTGTTCTCCTAGTATTTAATTCAGGACCCCAACTGCATGTGGTGCAGCCAGTGCCAAAAGACAGGAAGTATTAATCTGACTAGAATTAGCCTCATTAAGTTTGTTGTAAAGCTTTGTGCAAAGTAGAAGCGCATAGAACAGAAGGTGGCAATTACTTGGGATTTTGAAATAAAACAGTTTCTCCACTGAATCGTAGGAAAGAACGTTCAGATAGCAACGATGGTGGTTCTCCAAGTTGCGGCTTGGAAGTTCTGAAGTCTGATGATGCTGCAAAAGTTTGAGAGGTTAAACATTTCAAAAGGTATCTGGTGTGGCACTGCGAAAGCTTTTTAGAAAAGAATGTCTGAGAGGTTATAGTTAATGGGCATAAGAAGAGAAGCTAACCCTGGAATGCTTTCTTTGGTATGTAAGTGGAAGAATCCTGGGCAGGTTGTGGACCTTCGAGAGAATATGTGATGCTCTGTCAAGTTGTCATGGCTCAGATGGAAGGAATCTGGTCCTACCACCCTATCTGGGTTATCTTACTGCAGGAACCTTTTTCCCTTTAAGGGCCACAGTCCTTATTGGGGAGCCCCATACTTGTGGTGGGTGGAGCCAGAGGAGAACGTGGGTGAGGCAATGGATGTGTACAATAGGCAAGTAGGTGTGTACAAATACTTTCACACACCTCTGTCTCTACCTTCCAGTCAGGCAAAAGCCCCCCAAAAGAGGGTCAGGGGCTGGATCTACTATGAAACCAATGATTCTTAAGACTCCAGACCCTCCAAGTGTCCCTATTTTCCAGGGACAGTCCCAAATTTACAGAAGCCGTCCTGGTTTCTGATTTGAGCCTAGAATGTCCCACTTTTCCTTACGCTGGCCCTATTTTCATCAGAGAAATGTTGGAGGGTATGGAAGTGACCCCTGGGCCAAGGAAATATGTAACTGTGCAACCTTTAGAAGACATCTAAAGGCAGCCCTATATGAGGAGGTGCCGTGCCACCGTTCCACAATGCTACAGAGGTGCCGTGATGCATCAAAGTGGTGCCAGAACTCAGTTCCGGTGAGTTCTAGGTGGAAAAAAAGTCATAGATAGGTAGGTAGGTAGCCAGGTGAAGGTCAGAGGGTGTTTATCTGTGGAGATGTGATGTTTGGGAACAAAGCCAGAAGTGAGGCCCCACTCCTGCTAGCCATGGGTGGCCTACATGCAAGTAGACATGTGACTAGAGTTGCCCTGTTTGATGAGAAATGACCTCCTTTTGGAGGCTGAAAATCTAGGATTGCAGACATTCAGTTCTGAGTTTCTAAAATTTATCAGAGTACAAATGGAGTGTGTTCATTGTCTTCCAGTATATCAGGTGCAATTCCAAAAGCAAGGTATGGTTTTATAAATGATTCTGTGCCTGCTTTGTGCCTTTTTGTACCCAGTTGTAGGTTACGCATCTGCCACCCTCTCTGTGATGGTTGCTGGGTTTTTAGAGGTACACAGGAAGCATTTCCCTTTGGTGGAACAGACTCTTTCAGGCAAAGTCCTCCTCGTCTCCTCCATGCCGTGCATCCATCTGGCCCCACAATACATCTTCCTCGGCTTGGCAGAAGCTCTGGCAACTCCCACCTGTAAGGGGACTCTTTTGTTTCGTTTCCTAGCCTAAAAAGCAACCGGCTTCAGCGCAGGATGGCATCTGTTTGAACAGGGACAGCCAAAGCACCTTCCGTCGCAATCTTCGCCCCTGGCGCTGTTCCACAGCCTCTCTGAGCAGTCTCATTCATCACTGGCATGGAAAGAGTTTAATTTGTCATTCTTTGCTGCTCGCCGAACAAGTGTTGTTTGCGGTTATGAGAAAATCCTTCATTTACTACCCCCAGTGGGACTTTCCATCCATTTAGAGAAAGGCAGGACCTCCCATGCTAGAGCGGAAAGCAAGTTCAGAGATGTCACCCCATGGGGCTCAGCAGCCAAGAAGATGTCCTTCCCTGGAGTAGTAGTAGAGAGCCAGTGTGGTGTAGTGGTTAAGAGCGGTGGACTCGTAATCTGGTGAACCGGGTTCGCTTCCCCGCTCCTCCACATGCAGCTGCTAGGTGACCTTGGGCTGGTTACACTTCTCTGAAGTCTCACAGGCTCACTCACCTCACAGAGTGTTTGTTGTGGGGGAGGAAGGAAAAGGAGAAATGTTAGCCGCTTTGAGACTTCTTAGGGTAGTGATAAAGTGGGATATCAAATCCAAACTCTTCTTCTTCTTCTAGTAGTAGTAGTAGTCATTTATATGATCTGACTGGGTTACCCCAGCCACTCTGGGTGGCTTCCAACAAGTTAAAACGCAGTAAGACATCAAACATTAAAAAGCTTCCCTATACAGGGCTGCCTTCAGACGCTTTCTAAAAGTCAGATGTTTATTTCCTTGACATCTGATGGGAAGGTGCTCTACAGGGTGGGTGCCACTACCAAGAAGGCCCTCTGCCTGGTTCCCTGTAACTTCACTTCTCACAGTGAAGGAACTGCCAGAAGGCCCTCAAAGCTGGATCTCAGTGTCAGGGCTGAACGATGGGAGCGGAGATGCTCCTTCAGGTATACAGGGCCAAGGCCATTTAGGGCTTTAATGATCAGCACCAAAACTTTGAATTGTGCTCAGAAACATACCAGGAGTCAATGAAGATCCTTTAGGAGTGGTATGATAAGGTCCCAGCAGCCACTCCCAGTCACCAGTCTAGCTGCCACATTCTGGATTAGCTGTAGTTTCTGAGTCATCTTCAGAACGTAGAGTGTAATAGTTCAGTGTCAATTTAAGGCTTGACCTGGAGGCTTTTCCTATGGGTCAGTCTCACACAGCGGCACCCATATTGAATGCTATGGATTTAACGCAGGATTAGGGGAACCTGTAGCTCTCCCAGTGCTGTTGGACTACAGCTTCTCTATCCCTGACAACTGGCCATGCTGAATGAGGTTGATGGGAGTTGGAGTCCAACAGCATGCAAAGGGCTGCAGGCTGCTCATTCCTGATCTTTCTAAGGGCAAATGGTGGGACAGGTTCCAAGTTAAGAGCTGTCAGGGACTGGCTGGATCACGAGAAGTGGTGGGAGGGGAACCCCAGAGGACAAAGGTAGGGTTGCCATATTTCAGAATGTGAAAATCCAGACAGAAAAGTTGTTGAGCTGCTTCTTCAAAAACATTTTTTAAGGTTTTAATAATAATAATAATAATAATAAATTTTATTTATATCCCGCCCTCCCCAGCCGAAGCCGGGCTCAGGGCAGCTAACAACAATCAAATAATCAAAAAATCAAATAATCACACAATCTAAAAATATTTCATTATAAAAATTAATTAAATCAAATTGATGGCAACCAATTAAGCAAAGTTCTGTGCAGGTTGCCAGAGGAGGGAGTCAGGCTGCGCCCTGATCAAAGGCCTGGCGGAACAACTCTGTCTTGCAGGCCCTGCGGAAAGATGTCAAGTCCCGCAGGGCCCTAGTCTCTTGTGACAGAGCATTCCACCAGATTGGAGCCGCAGCCGAGAAGGCCCTGGCTCTAGTTGAGGCCAGCCTAACCTCTCTGAGGCCTGGGACCTTGAGGATGTTATTATTTGCAGACCGTAGGTTTCTCTGTGGGGCATACCAGGAGAGGCGGTCCCGTAGGTACGAGGGTCCTAGGCCTAGCTCCCTAGAGCTATTTTCCCCCAGAAAACCACTTCCAATCTGGGTTGGCATATGTCTGGATTTATGTCCAGATTTTCCCAGACATTTCAGGGATGTACTCCCAGACGCAGTTCCCAACAGCCAAATCCTGCATATGTCTGGGAAATTCTGGACGTATGGCAACCCTAAGAAAGGCTCAGAGCCCAGGAATTGATGGTGGGACACTAGGGAGAAGTAAGAAGAAGAAGAATGGGAGTAGTTATTGGATTCTGAAGGGGCAACAGGATTTAGTGAGCAGGGAGAGTCTGTGACAGGGAGCAGTTCTGACTCAGAGGCTGAAGCAGAGAGAAGACAAGAGGCTGCTGAAGAGTACGGGGAGCCTGCCTCTCCTACTGAGACAAGCTCCCCTCCCCCCCCTTGTCTCCAGGGATTTGAAGAGTGATGTGTAGGATGGAACAGAGATTGGAGATGCCCAGGCCCAGTTTGAGACTGCTTGGGAAACATCTGGCAGAGGAGGAGCCTTAAAAGGGGAAGAAGGCAGGGACCGCCAGTCCTGGCAACTGCTCCACAGGGCAAGACCTATTGAGACTCTTGCTGAGTGTATGGTTGTTGCCTTAAATTGCCTTTTTCGGCTGACCTGCATCTGACTCCAGCTGACTGACAAGAGCAAACAAAGGGCCCCCACCCAGAACAATCCCTGCATGGCAGTTTTGTCTCTGTCCCCTCCTGAGTACATGGAGCTTAATTTACCTTAAGCAATATTTGGGCATTGGATATTTGTTTTGAAATTGGGGATTTGTTTGCTGCCCTGGGCCCCTTCCAGAGGAAGGGCAGGATATAAATCCAATACAGTGGACGCTCGGGTTGTGAACGTGATCCGTGTGGGATGCATATTCGCAACCCACAGCGTTTGCAACCTGCAGCAGCACGTCTGCACACACACGGGTTGCGATTCGGCGCTTCTGCACATGCGCAATGTGCAATTTAGCGCTTCTACGCATGTGCGACCGCCAAAACCCGGAAGTAACCCGTTCCGGTACTTCCGGGTTTCGGCGGTCCGTAACCTGAAAAAACGCAACCTGAAGCGTCTGTAACCCGAGGTATGACTGTACATAAAATATCGCTCCCAGCAGGCAGTTGTGATAATGCACCATTGCACCCCAGCCAGAGATTCACGCCCTACCTATTTCTTTTCATTCTTCTTCAAAGGTTCCTTCATTACATACAAGTTTGTGCCGGGCAGAATTCGTGGAGTTGCCTTGCAAGCCTTGACTTTCTTCAATGGAGCTGGCTGCATCATGGAGGCTTTACTTGTTCAAGCAGCTTACGCCGCCTCACAAGGTAAAACAGCCTTTAAGCCGAGTGAAGATGGGTGCCTTCCTTCCTCCCTCTCTCCCACCCCACCCAGCACTGCTCTCTCAGTAGAGATTTTTACCCTCTTCCTATTGGCCATTGACTTCCATTAGACGCACATAACAAAATCTAGCTGCCAGCAGCGTATTGATCTCTTTTTCGTGATTAAGGTAGGTCACTAAGTTGCAGCCGGATTCATCAAAATGTAATGAATCATTCCTATTTTGATAGGTAGAATAATTAGTGTGCGTGGCATTTATTTATATATTATACAGGACTTCCTTCTCTTCCACTTGGAAAACGAGCTAGGGATTCTCAGGTTACACTAGAATACCAGAGCAGGTTTTTCCCCTCACATATGTATACAAAGGGTATTTATTTGCCAAATAATTGTTTAAACGAGAGTTGAGCTAAGGATGAGCAAAATACCAGAAATCACATTCTTTTCTCGGAGCTTCTTATGAAACCTAAAACTGCCTTGAAGGTGTATTCAGTCTGGAGAGGTGCATTAATTTTACCACTCTTACATTATTTTGGATTCATTTATTATAGACAATTCTGATTTAATTCATTTCAGTTGCATTTCTGTGAC
The DNA here is from genome assembly GCF_964106645.2 of Podarcis pityusensis. NCBI lineage: Eukaryota > Metazoa > Chordata > Lepidosauria > Squamata > Lacertidae > Podarcis > Podarcis pityusensis. Next base: position 16,871,634 of record NC_138035.1, read on the forward strand.
CAGGAATGCTAAAGTTGAGAAACTAAGCCAGTCTTCCTGAGCCTGGTGCCTTCCAGATTGGTGTGAGACATAGTCCAAAACAGTAGCAGTAGTCCTAGACTAAAAACTAGGGAGGATATTTGCAAATTCCTAAGTGGAAAGGTTTTGATATACACCTCTTAGGCACAGTACCTTCCAGATGTCACCATCCCTGAACGCTGACTGGGGCTTATGGGGGGTGAAGTCCAACAAAGTTCCAACATTTGGAGAGCACCACAGTGGGTACCCCTGTGTTCCTGTGCATATTGGATCTACGCTGCCGAGCAAGTTTTGCACATCTCTGTATAGTAAAGGTAAAAGGACCCCTGACCATTATGTCCAATCGTGACCCAACTCAGGGGTTGCGGCGTTCATCTCATTTTATTGGCTGAGGGAGCCATCGTACAGCTTCCGGTTGTGTAGCCAGCATGACTAAGCCGCTTCTGGCAAACCAGAGCAGCGCACGGAAATGCTGTTTACCTTACCACCAGAGCAGTACCTATTTATCTACTTGCACTTTGACGTGCTTTCGAACTGCTAGGTTGGCAGGAGCAGGGACCGAGCAACGGGAGCTCACCCCGTCGCGGGGATTCGAACCACCGACCTTCTGATCGGCAAGTCCTAGGCTCTGTGGTTTAACCCACAGCATCACCCGCATCCCTTATACATCTCTGAATATTGCAATGCAATTCCTAGTACTTTAGGTGTATCAAAATGCACATTTAAATATGTATTTTGAGAGGTGGGTTTTTTAACAACAAGAAAATGCAGCTTAATGTAGAAACACAAGCTCTAAAAGTGGAGTGGAGATCTTTACTAAAAAAAGATGAGCATTGATTAAGCATCACCATGGTATAGTAGGACAGGTGGTGTTAAGAACCTGAGAAGAGCTTGCTGGATCACTCTTTCAACTTGGTTTATGTTAAAGTCACTAATATTATGAAGTTGGCAAGGGGTGAGGTCAGTTTGGAGGATACCCTGAGGGTGCAAACTGGGGCTGACCTTCTGAAGAGAGTCTTGGCGGCTGGATAGAGAAGCCTGGAGTTCGTACATTTCAAGAAATGTAATTATATTTAAAGTAACCATATCTATGCTGTAGGAGATTTCCACCAATCATCTGCCAACTTTGACCCTTCCCTTTAACAAGAAGTGTCCATCGCATTTTGGTTTAGCAACTTGAGCGTACCCTTGCACATCTCTTTCAGCTTCACTCTTGGTTTATAGCAGGGACGTCCAACTCCCAAGAGACAGCATAGACAGACATCTCCTCCCAGGAAAAAAACCTGCCAGTGATCTACCCATTGGTGGGGGAGTTGCTGAGCTTTTTTTAGGGGAGCAGGTCAAAGCTGTTGAGATTTGGGGGCTCACCAACAACACAACAGCTAACAGACGAACGCAGCAGACAACAAAGGAACTCACACTAGACCAGACTTCCTCAGCCTCGGCCCTCCAGATGTTTTGAGACTACAATTCCCAGCATCCCTGACCACTGGTCCTGCTAGCTAGGGATCATGGGAGTTGTAGGCCAAAAACATCAGGAGGGCCGAGGTTGAGGAAGCCTGCACTAGACGCAGGGAATGACCAAGGGGGGAGGAGCCATGATTCTAAACAATGCAAGCGATAAAGATCCCATGATCAACCACGATCATCCGGGGAGCCACCTGTCGATTGCGGTCGTCCGGTTGGACAGCCCTGGTTTATAGAAATTTTGAAAAAGCCACTAACAGCTTTTTAAAGTTGCATAGCTTTTAGAGGAGCACTGTCTCTTAAACTCTCTGGATCATCTTGAGATGCCAGAGTGGTTCCAGGGAGTTGGGTTGCACTAACAAAGGAGGCAACCCAGAGTTTACCTATTTTTCACATGGTGGAATGTTAGAGGAGGCGATGCTCTGAGAGTACCAGGTACTGTTTGTATCAAATATCTGTTGACATGCTATTATTTGTTAAATGTGAAGCAATTTTTGTGAAACCGCTGCCAGCATTTGCCTCTTGAATCACCCATTTGACCTGGCTCTCTAGCCAACCCTGCAACCTGGCCATCCACAAATTTAGGAGGAAAACTGTTAAACTTTTTTTTCTCTCTCTCTCAAGGCAACATACTTATGGTTCTCCCGTTTTATCTTACCAACCCCCAGTGAGGTAGGAACAGAGGAATCTGCCTTATACTGAATCCACACCATGGGCCCATCAGGTCAGAACTGTCAACACTGGCAGGGACTCTTCGAGATTTCCAGGCCCTACGAGGATACACCAGGGATTGAACCTGGGACCTTCAGTTTGCAAAGTGTATGTGCTACCCTTGAGCAATGACCTTTCCTCAGCCTAGGGTAGGGTAGGCTGAGAGAGAAAAGGAGGAGGACAGGGAGCCTGGCACTGTCACCCAGTGTGCTTTGCGTCTCTGAGTAAGAATTTGAACCTGGGTCTTCCTCCTTCTAGTGCATACCGCTCAACTGTCCCAATTTAAATGGGGCACTCCAAAATTAACTCCAGCTTCTGATTCTCCCCCCATTTGTTTATTAGATTTTACATACTCAAATTTACAATCATACCACAACACCTTCCATAAGTACAAGATTCCCACGAATCTCTGGAATTCCCTCCTCCCCATCTGTGGGTCCCATTGTCAAACCTTTTCTACTGCATCTTTGATAATAATCCAAATTTTTAAATATCTCCATTGTATCCATAGTTCTTGTTACATTATAAGTGTTATTGCGATCCCGCTAGCAATTTTAACTGTTTACAGTGGTCTCCAAGGTAACTTGTAAATTTCCCCTGTTCCTTATTAAAATTTTTGTCTTCCTGGTTTTTCTGGTCATTTTTGCCATTTCAGCATAGTCCAACAATTTGATCTGCCATTCTTCTCTGATAGGGACTTGTCTTCTTTCCACCTCTGGGCTAGCAGCATCCTAGTTTTAAATTTTGATAGGTTTGGGATCTTAAGGCTGCTCTTAGTTTTGCCAACTCTATGTATTCACTTAGTTTACAAATCCATTCTTCTTTAGAGGGTATAGCCTCACTTTCCCATTTGCTGGCTAAAACTATTCTAGATACTGCTGTGGCATAGGAAAAAAAATCTTTTCTTATTCAGCTGGATATCACTCCCTCTTATGCCCAGTGGATATGCCTCTGGTTTCCCAGAATGCTTTTATTACCTTGCACTTCCACCACATATGATAGAAGGTGCCTTCCTTTTCTTTACATTTCCAACAGATCTTTGTACACTCCAGCTTCTGATTCTTTCCCAGGATGTCCCATTTTGGCTACTGCACTCTGACACAAGTCAGCTGGCTCCTGCCAGAGCTTGGGACCAAAAGAAGGGGTGGGCCTCTGTTAATAATAATAATAATAATAATAATAATAAATTTTATTTATACCCCGCCCTCTCCAGCCAAGACCAGGCTAACACCATATATAAAACAATTGATTGAAATACAACTTAAAAAACAAGATTAAAATACAGCATTAAAATGCAGCCTCATTTCAGCAGAAACTCTAAAACTTTTTTGGGGGTGAAAACGTCAAGTCTTCACCAAGGCTAACTATCCAGACTGGTCCTCCGTGGGCCAGAAAAAGCCAGGGAAGTCCCCAAGTAGGAGTTCCGTCACAGAAGGAAAAAGGAAAAAAGAAAGAGGGGGAGGATATCAAGTTAATTCCAAGCCAAAAGCCAAGCGGAACAACTCCATCTTACAGGCCCTGCAGAAAGAAATCAGATCCTGTAGGACCCTGGTCTCATGAGACAGAGCATTCCACCAGGCCAGAGCCACTGTTGAAAAGGCCCTGGCTCTGGTTGAGGCTAATCTGACTTCCTCAGAGCCCGGGACCACTAGGGTGTTGCTATTTATGGACCTTAAGGTCCTCCGTGGGGCATACCGGGAGAGGCAGTCCCATAGGTTGAGCTGTGCAGTGGGAAGGTGGGGTCACTGAGGGGAGTGGATGTAACTTAGGAGGAAGCAGAGAGGTGTTGGCAGAGGGGGGTCATTTAAAGAGTGTTGAGCGGCCCAGCCATGCTCCGATTTTCATCAGCAGGATGTTGGAGAGTATGCTAGTGAGACAGTGTAGCTGACCACTGAGGAACACTGTCCCTGGTGTAAGAGTTGTGCCAGGGAAGTGTCCAAATCAGACCAGGTTAGCAGCTAGTTGTCCTAAGAGCTGCTTCTACACCATCCATTTAAATCACTGTGATACGTTAAACCAGTGATGGCCAAACTTGGCCCTCCAGCTGTTTTGGGACTACAACTCCCATCATCCCTAGCTAAAAGGACCAGCAGTCAGGGATGATGGGAATTGTAGTCCCAAAACAGCTAGAGGGCCAAGTTTGGCCGTCACTGCGTTAAACAGTCATGGCTTCCCCCAAAGAATTCTGGGAACTGTAGTTTGTTAAGCCCCTATTCCTCTTCAAGAGCTACAATTCCAGAGTTCCTGGGAACTTCTGCATGCAGAGCAAATGCTCTCCCACTGAGCTATGGCTCTCCCCAAGCAGGGGAAATGTGTTTGGGGCAAGAAGGATCAGTAACTGCGGGGAAGTGTTGTCTTTGAATCTGCTTTATGGCAGGCTTTTTAAATATCTGAGAATTTATGTCCAACTCCCCGCTCACTTTTCACCTTCTTTTCTTTCCGATACCTGATCGCTCCCAACTGTTTTCACCCCTCTTCTCCCCCCCCCCACCTTTAAATTAATTTATCATTTTTACTGCTCTCCTCTTTGCTAAATGTTAAGGTCAAAAATCTCCCCAAGGTGCCAAGAAATTGTAATGCATCCTCTGCCAGCTGAGGTGGGCGTAGCGAGAGCGGGCTTGTGTTGCAAATGTTACATGTTAAGTAATGTTAATGCGGTGCCATTTTGCTGCTCTGCAAATGTGTCGAGTCACAAGATCTTTTTCATTCATTCTTTCTTTCTTTGATGCAATTAAGGATTCTTAACACCTATAGGCACTTCAGAGGGGAAAGAAATTTGAGACAGAGGAGCCGTTTGTGCTTTCAGGTATTGCAGTACGTGCACCCATGCTGTTACAGTGCAATTGTTCAAATGTTGGGCATGGACCCAGAAGAACTGGGTTCAAATCCTCGCTTGGCCATGAAGCTCATGAAGTGTTCAGGGGCAAGTCACCATCTCTTAGGTTAACCTACCTCCCTTTGTTATTGGAAGAATAACATTGCAACCTTCCTAGAGTGTTTTTCTTCCAGCTTGAATGAGTCCTTGAACTCTGATAATGCCTTTTGCTGGCCTGGGTGTAGCAAAGACAAGAGTGTGCTGAGCGCCTGTGTGCAAAATTTACATGCATTGCTCTGCCCACTTTTGCCTTTGTCGTCACCCACCACCGGCATGCGGAACCTGGAAGGTCGCCCAGAAAGGAATGCAGCCCTCTTTCTTACTTCACGCCTTGTACAGGTCAAGGAGACATTCAACCAAACATACAGAGGGAAAACTCTCACAGAACTACATAACCAGTCAGGGTATATATTACATCTGTGAAGTTTATTTCACTGCTGGTTTCTTACCCACACTTCCATCTGCCTGCCTCCTACCTCGTTGACTTTAACACAAAAAGAATTAACCCTTGAGCTGCACTTGTAATATCTTTGCTGTTGAACTTCTAACACCAATTATCTAGTGGAACGGTAGGCTTTCCCTCACTGGATGTTTTCAGGCAGAGGCAGGAGACCCATCTGCTGGGGAATGCACTGGCTTTTCCTGCCTAGAGCAAAGAGTCCTGTTAATTTAAGTGGATCTTCAGTGCGACTAACTTTGTTTATATCTGAACCATTGTTGTTGTTGTTGTTGTTCAGTTGTTTAGTCGTGTCCGACTCTTCGTGACCCCATGGACCAGAGCACGCCAGGCACTTCTGTCTTCCACCGCCCCCTCAGTGTGGTCAAACTCATGCTGGTAGCTTCGTGAACACTATCCAACCATCTCGTCCTCTGTCGCCCCCTTCTCCTTGTGCCCTCCTTCTTTCCCAACATCAGGGTCTTTTCCAGGGAGTCTTCTCTTCTCATGAGGTGGCCAAAGTATTGGAGCCTCCGCTTCTGTCCTTCCAGTGAGCACTCAGGGCTGATTTCCTTAAGAATGGATAGGTTTGATCTTCTTGCAGTCCATGGGACTCTCAAGAGTCTCCTCCAGCACCAATACCTGAACCATAGTAAACATAAATACATTACTCATGTTGTTGGTGGGAAAGGACAGAGCTGAGTGATAAACCAAAGGCCAATTGAGACCGACCTTTTGGAGCACCACCAACTTTCAACCACCCTCCACTTGCCTGCCTTCTTGCAACCAGTCCAGAGGGTAGCACTGCTTATAAGCTTCCTCCTCCTTAGTCTCCCTTTTGATCTTGTAGAATTCAGCAGGGGAAAGGATGAGGGGGAAACTAGAATTACAATGGCATTGGCTCTGGCGCCACCTACTGTTCATCTCCCTACCTTCCACCCTGCCACTACAAATGGTCCCCAGCCACCAGTGCCAAAGATTAATTCATGCATCTGTGCATTACAGTAAGGCTTACAGTTAACTCCATGTTGGTTGTCCTGCTACGGAAGGGATGCTAGCATATTGTCAAATCTCCAAGTCCATCAAGTGGGTCTAGCACTCTGGTTTGAGGATTGGAACCCAAATTTCCCAGATCCACAATGGCGCAGAATTTTGAAGAACTTTGAGACAAGGATATTTCAGCCTCATTTGCATCCCGTAGCATCTTGTTAGTCTAGAGTTGCGTTTTTTCTGGCAAAGTGGGTAAGATAGTCACCCGGCGCCTTAAGTGGCGTTAATCATTTTTTAAAATGTATCTATGAAGGATGGTGTGAATATGATAAAATAAGACTTCTTGGGAATTTGATGAGTGCAAACAGATGACGGGTGACAGTGATATTTCAGTACAAGCTGGGGAAGTGGATTTCTTAAGGCTCTTTCTACCTCCCTTGACATTTTAATGAGACACATGACAAAACCTATCCCCCTGTGCTACTTGTTATGGAGAGAAGTTTTTTTTCTAAAAAGTTGCAGTGCAAATATGTACATTTGGGTTTGGGTTGGAGGTTAAGAGTGAAGGAGACTGCCCTGAACCGGTTCCTTTTTGGCTCCATCTCACCTCGGTTATAAGAGCCCGATTACATTCATGCTAGGCTGTTGGGATGCCCCATACATGGGGCAGCCTTTAAAGACTGCTCTGAAACTTACACTGGTACCGACTGCAACTGCTTGGGTGCTTGTAGGGACCAGATGGCATACCAGGTACATTTAGGGTTGCCATATTTCCGAAAGTTGTTGAGATTTTTTAGGAAGACCCCAAACACGTTTTTTTGTTTGACTTGCCTAAGATCCAGGACAAAGCACTACCTTTTGGAAATTCCCTCCAGACATCAATTCCGCCTTTGAAATCCCAGTAATGTCTGGGAAAATCTGGACTTATGGCAATCTCTGGACATACATTGGCCCCTGCTTGTTTCTGTGTCCAGTTTAAATTTCAGGGAAAGGTTGCAACTCCATGGTAGAGAATCTGCCTTGCAAGCAGAAGGTCCCAGCTTCAATCTCTAGCTTCTCCAGGTAGGACTGGGAATGTCCCCTGTCTGAAATCTGCAGAGCCACTGAGCTAGATGGACCACTTGTCTGAGTCAGTATAAGGCAGCTTACTATGTTCTGGTGCTGCTGGTAACCTTCAATGCCCTAGACAGTTTGGGACCAGGTTATTTGAAGGATCAGCTACACCCATATGAACCTGCCCAGGCATTACGATCAGTCTCAGAAGCACTCTGCATGGGTGTACCAAAAAGATCCATCAAATTATAGACAATGCCTTTTCAGTGGTGGCCCCATATCGGTAGAATTCCATCCCTATGTGGTCTCTATTTTACTGGGTTTTAAGCGGCTCCCCACTGCTTTTCATAGAATCATAGAGTTGGAAGGGACCACAAGGACCATCTAGTCCAACCCCCTGCAAACCCTAACCCTAACCCAAACTGGGACTCAAACCCACAACCCTGAGATTAAGAGTCTCATGCTCTACCAACTGAGCTATCCTCTGGGCTACACCTAAATAATATGTGTAGTGCTGTGTATTGTGTTAGCTGCTACTGTTTAAAATCTTTATAATGTGTGGAGGGTTTTTTAAAATGAGAATATGATTAACATTGTTTTTATGTTCCATTTGGGTGTGAGCCACCATTGATAGACTTTACAATGACAGGTAAATTCTGAAATAAAAATATAGCTATGTGTGATGGTGATCCTCTCATACAGTCTCTGATTGATCCTGGCTACCAGCATTTTCCTAAAGTGGAATTACATGGTTGCTGAAAAGCCAGATTGGTTAAAAATGAGATCAATATTTTAAAAGATGATGATTATTATTTTGAAAAGAAAACAGAAGGAAAGAGGGGAGAAAGCCAGATTAAAAACATTGCCATCTGACATTAACGGGAGTCTTCGTTGACCACAAACTTGACATGAGCCAACAGTGTGACGCGGCAGCTAAAAAAGCCAATGCAATTCTGGGCTGCATCAATAGGAGTATAGCATCTAGATCAAGGGAAGTAATAGTGCCACTGTATTCTGCTCTGGTCAGACCTCACCTGGAGTACTGTGTCCAGTTCTGGGCATCACAGTTCAAGAAGGACACTGACAAACTGGAACGTGTCCAGAGGAGGGCAACCAAAATGGTTAAAGGCCTGGAAACGATGCCTTATGAGGAACGGCTAAGGGAGCTGGGCATGTTTAGCCTGGAGAAGAGGAGGTTAAGGGGTGATATGATAGCCATGTTCAAATATATAAATGTCACATAGAGGAGGGAGAAAGGTTGTTTTCTGCTGCTCCAGAGAAGCGGACACGGAGCAATGGATCCAAACTACAAGAAAGAAGATTCCACCTAAACATTAGGAAGAACTTCCTGACAGTAAGAGCTGTTCGACAGTGGAATTTGCTGCCAAGGAGTGTGGTGGAGTCTCCTTCTTTGGAGGTCTTTAAGCAGAGGCTTGACAACCATATGTCAGGAGTGCTCTGATGGTGTTTCCTGCTTGGCAGGGGGTTGGACTCGATGGCCCTTGTGGTCTCTTCCAACTCTATGATTCTATGATTCTATGAATATTCCATCAATCCTAACTTAAAAGCCTAGATTAATATAGGAAGTCAATATGTCCAAACATGTCTAAATTAGATTGGCAATTATAAGCCTTGTATTCAAATGTAGAAAGGGCAGTGAGATCTTCGGATGACTGAGTAGTGAATGGGAGGTTATTTGTCATTCCAGCTTTGCAGTATATGTATCTTTGCCACCATAAGGGCAAACAGAATCTACTTTTGTTGTCCGTCTCTTAGTCCTCACATTGCAGGGCTATGATTTAGGAGTATGTGAACATCCACAAATATCAATGATTCTTCCAGAGCAAAGTTAATATGAATAATAATTGTTGGCCTTTAGTTGAATTTAAGAAAACCTTCAAAACTTGAGTCTGGGGTCTGTTTCTGATATACACTTCCAAACATATGCATGTCACTTCCACCCATAGAGCTGCCTATTCTTATAAGCATTTTAAATCTGTTTCAAATACTTTTTGTGAGCTCAAAGTGAGTCTGTAACAAACAGGCTTCACAACTTGGTGCGAAGATTCTGCCACTTTGCTCCACACATGCCAAGCCCTGGGACTTCTAGTTCCCATTCCTAAACTTCAGTTTGGGATGGACTGGGCATCTAATTCCATCCTATTTTCTTCTTATTGGAGCTTAATTTGTTGGGTCTTATTTGTTCCAGTGCATTGGATCTGTTCATTGGATCTATTTTGTGTGCACTATTTACATAAGATATCCATGTTTAACATAAAATATACACACTTTTCTAAAAAAAGGATGCTTCCATGTACATTAACGCAAAATATGTATTTTTGAGCATGACTTTGACGCATGAAAAATGCATTGCAAAATCTGGAGGAACGTGTGATCTGACTGGAAGTTGCCTTCTGATCCACTAGTAGTTTTGAGAACGTCAAATTCAGTCAGTCCACAGCAAAGAGTGGTTCAAACTATTTCCTCCCTGATCCCTATTCTAGCCAGTTTCTGTTGAACTCAACAAAATGAACTGTGTCTAAGGATGGGCAAATCTGTCTATTTCAGTTCCTCTCTACTTCTCATTTTTTGAAGTCTTAAATTCAGCTCTCTGCATTTCTGCAGCAATCTTTTTTTTTAAAAAAAGAAAAGAAACACCTTTTGAACATACATCAGTGCAAATTTCACCTAATGGTCACATTTTTGTATGCAGTATTTCCTAATGCACACACTTTCCCCCAACACAATGCATTTTTGTTTCTTGTTTTCTGAATTATATGCCTTTTGTTGTTGTTGGAGAACTGTGTCGCAAAATTCAGAAGTGTGCGAATTTCAAAGGCTAGCTGTGCTTCACTTTGCATATTGGTTTGAGAAGTGCAACTTAAGTCACTTCTCATTAATATGCAAACAGAAAATAGATTTTCCCTCCCACCCATAAGCTGTAGCACAGGGACCCATATAAAACCCTTCCTTGCCGTCAGACACACTTATTCTCTTCTCGAGTCCTTGCAGCCGCTGGGATGTGTAAAATGAAAAGCTGCTTGATTATGAATGATGGCTCTAAAAGTTTATAAGCTACTAAAGGGGGAAGTATATAGTTCCTAGGTGCTCAGTCAGCTGACAGTGTTAAATGATATGTTTTAAACCTAGCTCTGGGAGTTCGGCTCCGTCTGTTGCATCTTTGAGGAGTAAGACAAGGGGAGTGGAGGAGGAGGTGCTGCTGTTCTGCTCCCTGACAAATGAAGGCAGTTTTTGTCTGAGGAACTGAGCCAGAGCAAACTCTGCTGGCACCCGGCTGGCAACTGACAGCTTATTCTTGTTGATCCAGTGGAGGAAATTGCTTAACAAAGTTGTGTTTGCGGTTGTCCAAGAGAAGGGCAGAAACATCTCACCCCATAGGCCCAGCTGCTCTTACACCTTAACTCCCAGTTTGGCCTTTCAAAAATATTGGTTGCGCTGTTATAGAATTGTGGAGTTGTTTGACTGATATATTTGTGTTCCCTCCAAGCCTGTGATTTTATTTCTGTAAGATGTGAGTCTGTAGTATAAGGAACTGCCTGGTGGTCAAACTAGTCTTTTTGCTAAGTTTATAACCCTAGTCCAGCCTCTTAAGCATCCTTTGTACATGTCTAAAGAGTTGGTAAGATACTGGGTGTGTTGCCATAGAAACAACCAGGTAGTGATGCTTCCAGAAGGACAGGGCAAGCTTGCCCCCTTCCCCTTCACTGAATGGAAGACACATCATGGGGATTATCTAGGTTCATTTGCAGTTGGGAAGAAACAGAGGTTTGATTTGTGCAGAAACCAAAGCTATGACTTTGGGAACTCACCCAGAAATCAAACGAGGCACCAAGATCTGTTGGAGAGTTTATGATGTGAGCTCTCCTGTCTTATACTTGTGGGCATGGAGTTGAGGGTAAAACACATATACATAGACAAGTGTGCGTTATAACTCCAGCAAAAGATCCTAAACCTCTCAGCAGTGTGTGTATCAACAAACATGAGTGCTGGTTGCACACATGGGAATCCATGTACACACTTGTAACATGATGCTCAGCCTGTATACACATGTCAATAAAATCATATATCACAAAAAACCTCCCAGTTTGGCCTTCATCACGAACTGGTGTGCAAAACTGGTTTGCACGTATTTTCCAGCAAGAGGGGACCCTCCAAAGTCTCTCCCGGCTCTGAAGTCCCTCCACGCCTCGCATGACAAGTGGGGTTGTATGTACACAAACATTGTACACGTTATGAAAGAGGAAGCCAAATGGAAGCGCCTCCAAACCTACAATGATGCACTGTGTCTACCACAAGTCGTGGAGTGGAAACTCGGTCATCATTCCTACCTTTACTGTGCCTGCCACTGCAAATGTTCCTGTATATTGAAGATGTAATTTGATTCTCCAACATGGTGCCCGTGAGCACCATGCTGCCCTTGGGACATGTTCCTTGGCACCTGCTAATACCTCCCATGCATGCTTAGGGGTGCCAGAGAGAAGATCTTTTCGAAGTAATTTTTATTTGATTTTACAAATACAAGGTTATAAAAATCCAAATATATGTCCATATACAGAGATTCCTCCGAATCTCACGACTTCCCCCCATGGGGTCCCATTTTAAACATTTACAACTGCATATTCTTCCATACTCTAACTTTTAAATCACTCCATATAATCCATGGTATTTGTTACGCTACAAGTGAAATGAAAATCCTGCCAATGTTTCCGTCTGCTTACAGTGGTCTCTTAGATAACTTATAAATGTTTCCCATTATTTTGTAAAGTTTTTATCTCCTTGGTTCCTGGGTTTTCCTGTCAGCTTTGACATTTCGGCACAGTCCATCAGCTTGATTTGCCATTCCTCTCTGGTAGGGACCACCTCTGGGCAAGAGGATCTTGTTGTGTGCTCTTTGGTACATACATAAAAGCACTTCACAGGAAGCAAATAGCTATTCTTATCTTATCAGTGTATTTTTACTGCCAGAAGAGAGGCGCTTGTGGGATTTTCTGGACTTGGGTATTGCATATGCAGACCTGGGGGACACCATTTGCCGCTCCAACTCTGGTAACAAAATATCATAGGTCAGCCACTAGGGCTGGGGTTGAACTGCTTGCTCTGCCCCATTTAGGTCTTGCTGCCACTTAGACATGGGTTCGTTCACCTGCCTCCATCCTATTCCTGTCCCATTTCATGCTGTTCCTTTGTGTCCCACTGTGCAAATTTTGTGTGCACCATTTATGTATATGCACTTTTAACACACTTTCCAACACACTCTCCAATACAATATGATTTTTTAATGGATTTGTGTGTGTGTGTGTGTGTGTGTGTGTGTGTGTAACATATGTAAATCTGTGCACACATCTGGGGCACCAAAAATGAAGAAGAAGAGTTTGGATTTGATATCCCGCTTTATCACTACCCTAAGGAGTCTCAAAATGGCTAACAATCTCCTTTTCCTTCCTCCCCCACAACAAACACTCTGTGAGGTGAGTGAGGCTGAGAGACTTCAGAGAAGTGTGAAGGTCACCCAGCAGCTGCATGTGGAGGAGCGGAGACGCGAACCCAGTTCCCCAGATTACGAGTCTACCGCTCTTAACCACTACACCACAATTGCTGTATCTGATGAGGTCATAGAGTTGGAAGGGACCTTAAAGGGCATCTGGCCCAACCCCCAACCCCCCAGAATGCATAATCTTACTGGGAGTTACATTCTGTTATGCAAGAAAGTTGGGAAGCAGTGGGTCGGGATAATCTACTGTAAGAAGCAGACCACACAATTCCAGCCTCATCACTATTTAACTTCCTTCCACAGGGCCTGTAAGACAGAACTATTCCACCTGGCTTTCAATTTGAACTTAGCCTGATCTTTTATTCCCCTTCCTTCCCTCCCCCTCCCCCTTTTTATGAAGATTACCCGCTCTGGGATCCCACAGCTAATTTTCCCCTGGTCTCCTCGCTGGCCCAAATAGGACTAATTTAGCCAGCTAGCCCTGGTGATCATCTAATGTTTATTGGATGGATTTTCCCCCTAAATTGATTTTTGACTTATGAATTTATTGTTATTCACGTTTTATACTGTATTTTATGCTGTTTTTTGTTGCATCAATTAAGTGTTTTAAATTTGTTGTTAGCCGCCCTGAGCCCGGTTTTCTGAACCGGGAAGGGCGAGGTATAAATAAATTTTTATTATTATTATTATTATTTATTATTATTTGTGATGAAACATGCGCGTCATTTGGCAATCTCATGCTTTGTGTCAAGGGACCCTTCTGAGGTTTGAGGGTACCACTCTGTTTTGCCTTGGTCAGACCACACCTGGACTAATGTGTCCAATTCTGGGCACCACAATTTAAGAAGGATGTTGACAAGCTGGAATGTGTGCAGAGGAGGGCAACCAACATCAAGGGCCTGGAAAATGGACCTTATGAGGAGTGCTTGAAGGAGCTGGATATGTTCAGCCTAGAAAAGAGGAGACTGAGAGGAGATATGATAGCCATCTTCAAATATCTTGACACTCTACACTCTATTTTTCTGATGGGCTTCTTGGAGCTCATCTAAATACAGTTTTTTTTCTTCTTTCCCCCCAACAGGTGACTGGTTTCCAAATATTCTAAATGAAGGTAGACTAGAGCGGTTTTTCTTCTTTTTGGCCTCACTAATGATGATTAACACTTTAGGCTTCTGGACCATCTCACATAGGTAAGTCCTTGCATATTCAGCACATGAAATCTTGACACATGGTCGGACCAGCCTGGACGGAATGAATATTCACATGTGACGCTGCATTTTCAGACAGGGGCTTGATATCTCTCTTGGAGGGCCTTCCCCAAGTGAGAAGCCACTAGAAAGAGAGAGGGCCCTTTCAGTGGTGGCCCTTCCTGATGGAATGCCCTCTGCAGAATTACCAGCAAAAGAAGAATGGCAAATGAAATTAATGGACTATGCAGAGTTATAAATTAACAGGAAGGATTCGAAACCTGCGGGATCAGAGATTCTTAGAGGACTGGAGCAATATTTGAATTATTTGAAAAGCAATTGTGATAAACAGATTACGCAAGTAGGACTGCAAGAAGTTCTGTAAGGAGGACTTTGTGAAATATTGCAAGGAAGACTTTCAAAGGAATTATTAGTTAAGGACAATTAAAAGTAATAGAGAAATTAAGAAATGCAGAACAAGTGATAAAGAATGGAAAATCTTCAGAGGTTCTTGACAGAAGTCTAAAATATTGTGTAAGATAAGAAGTTAAGTTAAATGATTGTTGGAACTTGTGTGTGTGTGTGTGTGTGTGTGTGTGTGTGTGTGTGTGGAATGCCCTCTGCAGAGATGCTGGCCTGGGGCATACAATCCAGTCTTTTAGATGCATTTAGGTAATTTCAGTTACAATCTATTGAGTGCTTCATGCACCAAACATTGCCTTTGCTGCGAAGGATGCTGGTTTTAGCTGCTGTGTTCTAGGTTGATTTGGGGGTTTTCACATGTGCTACAGTGAACAGGGATGGGAAACAGAGCCAAATAGTCCTGAATACACAGCTGTATCAGATGGGCTTAAACATTCCTTTCAAAATAGGCTTAACACAAACAGAAATAGGGACTTTCTTCGCATACAGGTCCCCGATATCCCCATCTTAGGTAACAGGTGAGCAGCTGTCAGTCACAATCCTGAGATGGTTAGACCTTTGACTTGACTCTGCATTAGGCAGTTCAACATATTGGAGGCCCTTCTTCGTGTGCCTCTTCCACAAGAGGTCCAGAGGATGGCAAAATGAGAACGGGCCTTTTCTGCAGTGGCTCCTTTTTTGTGAAGTTTCTCTTCAACCAGGCCTTGGGCTGGTTGACATCCAATGCCCTTTTAAATGTGTTGTGGGAGGGAGGAATGTTGCTTTGTTCTTGTTTTTATTGTGTGTTTGGTGTTTTTATCTTGTCTTTTTATGCTGTGAACCACTCTGAGATCTTTGGATGAAGGGCGGTATACAAATTTAATACAGTGGTACCTCGGGTTAAGAACTTAATTCGTTCTGGAGGTCCGTTCTTAACCTGAAACTGTTCTTAACCTGAGGTACCACTTTAGCTAATGGGGCCTCCTGCTGCTGCTGTGCCACCAGAGCATGATTTCTGTTCTCATCCTGAAGCAAAGTTCTTAACCCAAGGTACTATTTCTGGGTTAGCGGAGTCTGTAACCTGAAGCATCTGTAACCTGAAGCGTATGTAACCTGAGGTACCACTGTAATAGTAATCGTAATCATCATCATCATCATCACTCTTTCCCTTTTGGACTCTTGAAGGCATTAAACACGGCTGGTATATCCAAACAGTATTACATTGCACTTCAAATGTCTTTATACAATAGAAGCAGCCCAGAGTGGCTGAGACAAGCCAGTCAGATGGGCGGGGTACAAATAATAAATCATCATCATCAAAGGAGATTTAATTTATTTTTGCTTTGCAGGTACACTAATCTACAGCAGGACTACGACAAAGGATACAGAGGGAGTCTTCTTCAAGAGCAACTTTTACAGCATGAGAAATCGCTTATATTTTATGACAGCATCCTGGATTGCCCCTCTCCTTTGTCTCCCGTGGAGACTCTCCTGTGAAATCTTGCTCTGAAAATGACTGGTTGGTCACACGGCGCAGTCAGTCACCAGAGTATTGTCTGTCAGATTTTAATGATACATTCCTGTCTGTGTTTATGAACTGACTTAACAATAAATGGACTGTTGTTTCTCCTTTTCATGTCCTCATAAGATAGATAACATTTGGAATCTCAGCGAGAGCATTCAGACTTCGGCCCTGATCCTTAGCTTTCCATGTGCCTAGCTCCCTTTACTGAGACATCCCAACAGGTGCCTTGTAAGTGGGCAAGAGGAATACTTACAACTTTGTGTTCCGTGTGTGTGCAAGAGTTCACTCTGAAAATGACGTTTGCATATAATAAAATCTCTTGCATCACAATGCTGTGTAAATTTCCTGTTCCAGAAGGTTGGGAATCTGTGTCTGTTGAGCAAAAAGTCCAGGTGACTGAGGCAGGGCAGTCAGCAGTAAGGAGTAGGAAGCATGAAGTAGTGGTAATAAGACTAGTAATACATTCGAGTGGCTGATATGTTTCTCAGCAACCACTCCAACCTGTGTTTGCTGATGGTATGCAAAGCAGCAAGAGGCAGATGTCCACTTGCGCATGAGAAGCAGCAGGAACATAGCTGGGGCTGATGGGAGATGTGGTTGAAAATACCTGGAGGACACTAGGTTGGAGAAGGCTGTAGCTGAGTGTCCTCTGAGGAGGGTTGCACTGAGGAAAAATGTTTGGAGCCACTCCCTCCTCCTGATCCTGAATCTTCCCAGGAGCAGGAGGACAGTATAGATTTGGAACAGTGGTTTGCAGAGGGGCACACGTTATTTTTCTGTGTATAAGACTAGGTTTTTCCCCTAAAAAATAATGTCAAAAATTTGGGGGCGCCTTATACATGAATACATCTCCCCCCATTTTCTTAAATCTGAGTCCCCCCCAAATAGGGGGTGTCTTATACATGGGGGCGTCTTATAGACGGAAAAATACGGTATTTCAGAAACTGGGACATACTGGATGGGGAACAGCTAGCAGAAGGAACACTAGGAGAGAGTTTACAGATTCACAGTCTCTGGATAGTATCCACACACACCCTTCCCCAAAGTCCCGGAGAGCTCAGAAAGTGTCAGAACAGAAAACACAGCGGCTCCAAGCTCAGATTACAAGAAGTAGGAGTGACATATATTAATCGGGATGGAGGGGGGAGTGAAAGCTTCTAACTGGGAAGAAGAAGAAGAAGAAGAAGAAGAAGAAGAAGAAGAAGAAGAAGAAGAAGAATTTATTATTTATACCCCGCCCATCTGCCTGGGCTTCCTCAGCCACTCTGGGCGGCTTCCAACAAAATATTAAAATACAGTAATGCATCAAACATTAAAAGCTTCCCTAAAGAGGGCTGCCTTCAGATGTCTTCTAAAAGTCTTGTAGTTGTTCTCTTTGACATCTGGTGGGAGGGCGTTCCACAGGGAGGGTGCCACTACCGAGAAGGCCCTCTGCCTGGCTCCCTGAAACTTGGTTTTCGACAGTGAGGGAACCGCCAGAAGGCCCTCGGAGCTGGACCTAAGTGTCCGGGTAGAACTCCTTTTCCTTTGTTCTGCTTATCTACTGCCATGGGGGAGGAAGCTGATACCCTGAAGCCTAACACTGAGGGTCTCATGCTTCCTCTCCCCATCTTTTCAAGTCATTATGTAATGCCCGGAGCCACTCAGAGACATTTCGAACATTGAAAGCAATGGAAATGGAAATAGAAATAGAGAATCAGCTCTGTACTGGACTGCAGCAGGAGGATAGCAAGGTTTCAGGTGCCTCTTCCAGACCTACCTGAAGATGCCAGGGAATGAACCTGGGAGCTTCTGCATCCACAGGCAGGTGCTGTAACCACTGAGCTACAGCCCCGACTAATCCAGCGTAGCTATAGCCATTGCAGCCCTGAGTGCTCACTGGAAAGACAAATCGTGAAGCTGAGGCTCCAATACTTTGGCCACCTCATGAGAAGAGAAGACTCCCTGGAAAAGACCCTGATGCTGGGAAAGATTGAGGGCACAAGGAGAAGGGGACAACAGAGGATGAGATGGTTGGACAGTGTTCTCGAAGCTACCAGCATGAGTTTGACCAAACAGCGGGAGGCTGTGGAAGACAGAAGTGCCTGGCGTGCTCTGGTCCATGGGGTCACAAAGAGTCGGACACGACTAAACAACTAAACAACGACGATAGCCATTATTGAGTGACCACAACCCAAACCCACGAACCAGATGCTAAACCCCTTCAGCCTGCACAGCAAAGCAAACTTCATTAAAAAACACACACACCCTGTAAATTATCAAGCCTACTCTGAATGAGTTAAATGTATCTGCTGGATGACATTAAGAAGTGCTCTTTAAAAAAAAGAATTTGAACCATTTCCCAGGTACTACGGGCAAGATAAAGCATGTGGGACATTGTTTCAGGTAGAATGAGGGTGGGGGGGGGGAGAGAAGAGAGATCAGTGGCAGGGATTAAGCTATCCATCTGTTGAGTTTGCACTGATGATGGAGCACATGCTCTCCATTGCAATGAGATGCGTTCAGAGAGCATTTTTCATTTCCACTGCCTAGCAACAAAGTCATTCAGCACCTGCAATAGTTTAAGCATTAAGCATAATTGGCTTTGCTTGACATAAATCTGTAGTTTTGTAAATAAGAACAGGGTAGTCTCGTCGTCATACCAATTAGCGGAAAGGAATGCTTTCTTGATGTCTGCTGTTTTTGGAGAGGGTAGATGGGTCTCTTTATTGAAAGGATTGCTCGCAGACAGCGCCTGGTGTTGCTGAAAGTTTGCCGAGGAAGCTCGGAGAGGTGACCCGAGGCTTCTCAAATGACCCTAGGCCAAAAGGAGAGGATCCTTTGTCTCTCTCCACCAATGCTATGGCTATATTCATGTCAGCAAAGTCTCTCTGCTTCGTGAGCGTCCGTCCGTCCCAATTCGTTCGCACAAAATTTCTGCAGAGGTTATGCAATGCTAGTTTCAAATGTTGGTTACTTCACATGTCTCCCACTTGGATATGCCATCATTTTTCTTTCAGCAAAATATCCTCTTCCTTTTTAGAAAGCAGATTTGTTGCACTACAAGGGCTGTAGTGCCTTTGCTATTTCATTATGAAGGCACACGCTAGCACATGAAGGTCAATCTGAATGGGTGACAGCAGCAGTGTAGCATGGGGGGGCACAGGGGCGGTTGCACAAAATTGTTAGGGGTGCAAATTTTCAACACCCAGTGCTGCCTCAATACAGCTGCATGCTTCCGTTGCTGGAAGTCGCTGAAAATGGCTTTTCCATGAAACCAGAAACTGACCTCTGGACAACAGAATGACTTCTCTGATCTCTGCGACTGTGATCTGCTGGGTGACACAGATGCTGTTAGGCAGTTGAATGTGTCTATTTCCCTCCCTCCCATCCACCACCCTCAGCGTGGCCCAGGGCATTGGCACCCCATGTTTCACCACTGGGTGTCAATTGGAAAATAACTGTAGCATGATACTACTGAGATGAATGTTGCTGTGTACTCTTACCTGATGCAGCTTCTATTCTGTACCTAGGGTGCTTTGGAGACTTAAGTATTTTGGCCTTTTCTTAGACCAAAAAGCTTTTCAGAAGAATGTAAGAGCAGCACAATCTCCATAGCTGCTCCTCTTCCAACTTCATACAAGGTCTTGATATGAGGGACATAAGAGCCCTGCTGGATCAGACCAAAGGCCCATCTAGTCCAGCATCCTGTTCTCACAGTGCCCAATCAAATTATTATTATTATTATTATTATTATTATTATTATTATTTTATTTATTTATACCCTGCCCATCTGGCTGGGTTTCTCCAGCCACTCTGGGCAGCTTCCAGCAGAATATTAAAATACAATAACCTATTAAACATTAAAAGCTTCCCTAAACAGGGCTGCCTTCAGATGTCTTCTAGCTCCCTGTAATTTCACTTCTCGCAGGGAGGGAACCGCCAGAAGGCCCTTGGCGCTGGACCTCAGTGTCCAGGCAGAACGATGGGGATGGAGATGCTCCTTCAGGTATACAGGACCGAGGCCGTTTAGGGCTTTAAAGGTCAGCACCAACACTTTGAATTGTGCTTCGGAAACGTACCGGGAGCCAGTGTAGGTCTTTCAAGACCAGTGTTATGTCTCCAGGAAGCCCAAAGTCAAGACCTGAGGGCAACAGCCTCCAACAGTGGAGGAAGAACATAGCCGTCAAGGCTGGTAGCCACTGGCAGCCCAATCATTCAGAGCTCAGAGCTCCATAATTCCATAGCTGAGGGCCATAGCTCAGCACTAGAGCATTCGCCTTGCATGCAGAAGGTCCCAGGTTCTATTCCCAACGTATCTAAGTAGAACTGGGAGAAATCTCTTCCTGAAATCCCGGAGAGCCATTGCCGCTGCAGACAATATTGAGACAATATAAGGCAACTTTCTATGTGCCTGTTGTGTAGGCAGCGACGAATCCACAGCAACTGAGCACACGTTCATTATAATTTGGGGTTAGCACCATTTTATGACCCCATTACTGTTCCTTAACCAATCTGCTAATTATCTTTTAATTAATTATTTCTAATCTGGCATTGAATTAATTATCAATCCTTTAATTCCCCAGTTATAATTTTCTTTAATGAAAGAGAGGTTCAGCATTATAACAACATAACGCTACAGCATTATTGCAGGGTGGCGCCGTAGCAATGTGGTGCCATAATAGAGGGACATTAAAGCAGCATAGTGCTGTAGCAGTGCATCTCTTTAATTTTTTAAAAAAGCAAGCTGGAAAACTGTTTTAGAAATAATTAAAGGGTTCATTTCTTAAATGATATAAAATAAAGGGGTCATAATATTATCAGCCATCACAAGTATTATAGTCGGAAGTTATGCCATGCCCATTGGTGTGAACAGAACATTGCAGAAGGTACACAGGGAGGCATGGCGATGCTTCTGATAGCATGGGTGGAAAATTACAAGCCCTTTTGTAGCTAACAATGGAAGTGCAATGACTGGGTAGTTCAGGGCTGTTGCTCATTGGCAGAGCAGTTGCTTTGCATACAGAAGGCTCCTGGTTCAAACCCTGGCATCTCCACATTAGGTTCCTGCCTGGCACCCAGGAGAGCCACTGCTTGACCATGTTGACAACTGGACGGGCCAATAGTCTGTCACATGGCAGGACAGAATTCCAAACAAAGATGGGCCCAGGACTGACCTACTGGGAGCCTGAAGGGCCCTGCCCTTCTTCTCTCCACCTGGCTTGGAACGGGGCCTGACAGGCTCCATAAAGGACTGCTGCTGCTGCTCGGCAGAGAGGGCTCCGTTTTTGCTTTTTAAGTTGCTTTTATTTTTTACCTATGTCATTTTAAACTGTGATATTAATGCTGTACAGTGGAACCTCAGGTTAAGAACTTAATTCGTTCCGGAGGTCCGTTCTTAACCTGAAACTGTTCTTAACCTGAGGTGCCACTTTAGCTAATGGGGCCTCCCGCTGCCGCTGCGCGATTTCTGTTCTCATCCTGAAGCAAAGTTCTTAACCCGAGGTACTATTTCTGGCTTAGCGGAGTCTGTAACCTGTAGCGTCTGTAACCTGAATTGTCTGTAACCTAAGGTACCACTGTATTCTTAGTTTTAGATTTTATGATTTATGTGGAAATGGTTTTCCATTTGGTTGTGCCCTTTTTGACATGTTTTATTTATTGCTTATGACTTTTGTTACGTTGGTGATTATGTAAATCTTGTCATGTTGTAAGCTGCCTTGAGCATTGTTTTAACTATGGAAAGCCGGCATACAAGCAAAGTGATGATGATGACGATGATGTGCTCTCCCAAACCCATGTTGCCAGCATGTTTGCACTCCTGTCTCTTTTTTGTTTTTGTTTTTTATTAACATATAAAACACATACATATACATTTACACAATACACGTACACAACACACTACCTAATTTTCATAACATAAAACATACCTACATTACTCTATATAGTACCTACCTATACTATACATATCAACATGTTTGCACTCCTGTCTCAGTGACATCCATGCTGGTTTGGCCATTTCTGCAGAATGGAATGTGGCAGGACCCCCAAGGATGTGTTCTGTGGGGAGCTAGCTTCAGGCACCAGGCCCATTGACAGGCCAATTCTGCCTTACAAAAATGTCTGCAAACATGACGTGAAGGCTGGCACCATCAACCCCACCACATGAGAATCCCTTGTGGACGACCACCATGCCTGGAGACAGACAGTCAGGTTGTGTTTCCACAGTTTATGTTATTTTAAAATCCTCATGAAAATTTGTCAGCAGATTTCTCCTCATATACACGTGCTTGTATGCAATTTTGCCTAATATGTACATTTTGCAAAGCAATTTCCCCCTAGTTTTGTTATTTCCACTAATATCTACATTTTTATACCCTAGTATATGCATTTATGTGCAAACTACTTGACTGGAGAACCGTGCTGCCGATTTTGAAGGGTGGCAGCATAAAAAGAAATCGGCCCATGCGTTATTTCGGGAAATTATGTAGGTTCGCCTTTAAATCTTAATGGAATCAAATTTCTCCCCTTTCCCTCCTCTCCCAACAGTGAATTGGGCGTGTGTGTGTGTGCATGTGTGTTTTTAAAGAGACACTTCAAGAGTGAGTCCCAATTTAAATTCTGCGTCGAACTTGAAGACACACAAATTGGGAGCTAAATCTCAAAGCTTCTGGTGAGGGTCTCTGGCAGGTCACCCAAATCCAGTCACTCAAACATTTTGCGATTGCTTCCCCTGCACTTACGTAAGTGATGCTGTTTGACACCTCGGAGACAATTTCTCATGTTAGATGGGTTGTAAACGAGCACATGGTCCAGAATAATTAACGGTAACACTTCAGTCCTTTCCTGACAGAGTTGTGTTTCTCATATGCTTTGCGCTGGTCTGTCTCCTTAACTGCATGCAGCCATGCCTGAAAGACGAGAAAGAACGAGATGGACAAGTGTGTCACTGATTGAACCTCCTTTGCTGTAATTAGAAGTGTACAGGGAATAAATTATCCTCACATTCAAGCTGTCCAGCCTGCACTAATAATAACACAACCCAAAATGCAATCTGTTTATGCCGAGGCAGGGCTGAATTTGCAACCAAATGTTTTCCACTGCCCGATTGAGTTGATTAGGTAAAAACAGCTCTGTCAATACATTTCAGGTGCAGAGGGCTCCCCTCTTTTTTCTTTTTCTCCTGCAAAGCAGGCAATCTATTTCCTGTAGATCGCTAATCTAATCTTCCGTAAATTTTTAGCACCAAACTCCCTGTTGACTTAACTTGGTTGAATTTAATAGCCATCAGATGGGTAAATCAAAGCAGCTGATGTGGGACAGAAGAAGGACTTGGTTCCAAATATTCTTCTAGACACCAAGCCGTTGAACTCAAAAGCTTTGCTGTGGACAAATGCTGGCTCCCTTGCCCTGAAGAGAGATGAGCGTCACACCTCATAGTCGCCTTTGACTGAACTTAACTGTCATGGGGTTCTATACCTTTTCCTTTTACCTAGAGGTGGGGAAGAGAGTTTAGATGAACAAGATGGAGTTGTTTGTTTCTGAAAAACTATTCAGGTCTCAGCGTGAAACATACATTTTCTTCTATCATCATCATTTTCATTATTAATACATTTATTTTATTTATTTTATGAATAAAAGCAATGTTTTAGCATTGAATTTTAATTCTTCTCTATTTATAATTTTAACATTTACACACCATGTTTCCATCAGCATCAAACATACAATTATCTTCTTTATCAGCCTTTAAAAGGTTTTTTGGTTTTTTGGATGTCTTTAAAAGTTTCTAAATGGTTTTTAAAGATTGCTTTTAGATGCCTGAATATGTTTTCATTTTTTATCATTCTAATTCAGTTTTTAACACTTTAACAATGTTATACATTCTCAATCTAGATAATATAGAAACAAATAAGGAACATTTCTGATTGAGATATTATAATATTGTAGCTATTTAATTATCAACAAGGAAAGAAAACCTAAAGAGAGAGAGAGGAGGAGAAGAAAGAAAAGAATAGAAAACAATTGGGGGAGTTAGAGTGGTCCTGGAGAGAGATAAAGAATCTACTGTATTTGTTGAAAACCATACAATATTTCTTAGATATATTAAGATTATTTGAGTAGCAGGTTTCTCACTATAAAAACTTGGAGATTCCAATGAGTCTGGATCCAGAATGATTATTAATAGATTAAATGCTTCCTTATTAATATGTATATAAAAGTGGTTATAAATATGGGTTTGAGTACTGTTATGAATGTGGTGGGAAAGGGAGAACCAAGGGAATGGAGAACCTGAATATTTTAATTTTAATTTTTGCTTTAAATTGTGTTGTTTTCGCATTTTGTTGTTTGCCGACCTGGACTACTTTTGGAGGAAAGGTGGGGTGAGCTGGCAAGGGCTGATGGGCGCTGTGGTCCAAAACAGCTGGAATGGTTCAGGCGGACAGAGGTTGGCTTGAAAGACAGAGAGGAAGGAGTGAGGTGCATATTCTGAGGGAGGCACTTCCTCTACTCCAACACCACTGCTAAGAAGGTCCTACCAATGTAACCACTCACCATGTATGAGGCAGGGAGGTCATATGGAGTTGGACCTCTGAGGAAGGGAAGGAATGGCCATTGCTTCATGGCAAGAGTTGATGCTTTACATGTGGAAGGCCCCCACTTTCAATCCCTCGCATCTCCACTATTCCTGTTGCTGTGATTTGTTTTTTGTTCTGAATTTTAAATTGTTGCAACTTGCCCTAGGGCCTGCCGGTGAAGGGTAAATCATAAACTTAATCATCGGCATAATTAATAATATGAAGACGTGATTTCCTATGACACCAGTATCGAGTAAAGTCAACTCGCCTTTTTGCTTCCCGCAGCATTGTGTGCTAGCACCCACATAAATTTTTGTTGTTGTTTAGTCGTTTAGTCGAGTCCGACTCTTCGTGACCCCATGGACCAGAGCTCACCAGGCACTCCCGTCTTCCACTGCCTCCCGCAGTTTGGTCAAACTCATGTTAGTAGTTTCAAGAACACTGTCCAACCATCTCGTCCTCTGTCGTCCCCTTTTCCTTGTGCCCTCAATCTTTCCCAACATCAGGGTCTTTTCCAGGGAGTCTTCTCTTCTCATGAGGTGGCCAAAGTATTGGAGCCTCAGCTTCAGGATCTGTCCTTCCAGTGAGCACTCAGGGCTGATTTCCTTCATCATCATCATCACTGAGAAGAAGCTCCCACTGTATAATGTGAAGGAGACCTCGATTTAATAATAATCCCTGTGCATTAGTCTTTACCTTCAGTCCTTCTTCTAGGGAACTCAGCCTGAGATGCACAGATTGGAGGAGTCCACTGAATGTTCCCTTCATGACAGCTTAATCGATCCCTCCAGCCCAAACGCCAGAGCACTTCTCCTGTCAGCTAGAGCCAAGCATCCCAATATGGCTGCTTCTTTGTGGGTTTGTGTATATGCTGGGCTTCCTCATTTGTGGTTTCCCCTTGTGCTTCAATGACAGAAAGAGATACCTGCCGTGAGCCATCAGCCTTGACCGAATGAGGAAGCCCATGTGTGTAGGAGCTCCATAGTAAGCAACGGAGGTCACAAGGCGCTCCATATCAGCACCGGCATCTACAGATTACTGAAAATCCAGGGATATTCAGTCATCTGCCTCTCCACAGATTTTGAAAGAACGCGTTCGGTTTCCATCTGCCAAGACTACAAGGAGAGCTAAACTGCATTGGAGGAACTGTGGGGACATCCAGTGGTCACATGGTTTAATTAATTACAGCTGAGTTCCTCAGTGTCACGATACATCGTTTTCCAAGGGGTGTATCTTTTATCCAGTCACACCGTGCCGTGAAGCGTTGCTGGGCTTTCGGTGTGTCTGTTTGCCTAGACATATTTGCAAC
This sequence comes from Podarcis pityusensis, assembly GCF_964106645.2. Classification (NCBI taxonomy): domain Eukaryota; kingdom Metazoa; phylum Chordata; class Lepidosauria; order Squamata; family Lacertidae; genus Podarcis; species Podarcis pityusensis. The sequence continues at coordinate 16,897,674 of NC_138035.1, forward strand.
CACTAAATAAAACCTTGTATTTCCTCTCAGTTTGTATTTTCACTGTAAATGCTGGGAACAGAGAGAGAGAGAGAGAGAGAGAGAGAGAGAGAGAGAGAGAGAGAGAGACTGTGGAGAAAACAATAGCCTTCTACCCCTGCCTCCACCTCTCCATCCTCTCCCGGTGTGTGAGATATGCTTTTTTAAAAAAAAAATTCAAAAAATAGGGACATTTGGTAGGTACAAGTTTCTGCCTCCTGGCTATGTGACAGCTTATTTAGAATGAGTTTGTGGTGCTAAAAATCATCTTCCAAATTGGCACATGCTGTCATCTGTCTGATCAAATGACAAGCTTTGGAAGCTAACCTGTTTGGTTGACTCTGGTGAGGCTCTTTGCACCCCAATGTGGGGGGGGGGGGGCAAAAGAGACTTAGTGCCATGTGAGTCTGGATGTCTGGATGACTGATGCACAAGGACATATTTGGTAAGAATCTTCTCTGCCTTGCTGGGTCCAGGAACAGCAGAAATAAGCTAACCAGTTTAGATAGGGAACAAGAATTCGGTGCCTAAACAGGGTCCCAGAGATTGATAGTGTTGGGCCATGACCCACAACCATTTATAAGTTGTGAATCTTTGTTTCTCAATTTGATCCTTTTATGTGGTTTTGTAATGCCCTGTGGTGTTTTATGCATTGTGACGCAGTTATTTTTATCAGTCATAGTTCAGTAGTTATTTATTCTAACTGTTAAGAGTGAATTTCTGTTTAATTATTATTTGCTGATGCTTTGAGGGTTAATTTTATTGTGCACTATTATATTATTGAATATTACTTTATTTAAGTCATTCCGTTTTAAAGTTATGTTTTATTATGACTTTATGTATTGGGTCCGATTATTATAAGGCGTTGCGTATTCTGTTGCTGTAAACCGCCTTGCGCGTAGTAATTTAGAATGGAGCTATACAAATTAAAAGTGAAATGAAATGGTGCAAATCTTGTTCCATATAAGACAGCTTCCTGGGTCCCACATCTCATTTGAGAAAGTTCTAGTGATGGACAACTCGATCCATTTTTGTCCTTATTTTTCCAGAGTGTGAATATTCCAAGATCACGCACTGATTTCCTGAACACAGCTTTTTGGGTTTCCTTGAGCTGAGAGTCCACGTTCTTTGTCTGAGGGTGGGAGCCAAGAGATGCAGGAACCCTGCCCGCTTCTGTCGTCTGGCCTCCCTGCTGCCACATGACACTGCCCATCACTTGAGTCTCAAGCTATAGGATGCTGGAGAGCTGATGAACAAAACCCTGGGGTCCAAGCATCCTTCAATGACACCATCAGTGATATGGCTACTTATTCTTGCACCTTACTCCTCTCCCCAAAATTGTGTTGTTGTTGTTGTTGTTGTTTAGTCGTTTAGTCATGTCCGACTCTTTGTGACCCCATGGACCAGAGCACGCCAGGCACTTCTGTCTTCCACTGCCTCCCGCAGTTTGGTCAAACTCGTGCTGGTAGCTTCAAGAACACTATCCAACCATCTCGTCCTCTGTCGTCCCCTTCTCCTTGTGCCCTCCATCTTTCCCAACATCAGGGTCTTTTCCAGGGAGTCTTCTTTTCTCATGAGGTGGCCAAAGTATTGGAGTCTCAGCTTCAGGATCTGTCCTTCCAGTGAGCACTCAGGGCTGATTAGCTTAAGAATGGAGAGGTTTGATCTTCTTGCAGTCCATGGGACTCTCAAGAGTCTCCTCCAGCACCATAATTCAAAAGCATCAATTCTTCGGGGATCAGCCTTCTTTATGGTCCAGCTCTCACTTCCATACATCACTACTGGCCCCAAAATTGTACCATGTTTCAAAGAAGCTGATGCTCTTATTAGATATTTCCAAATGACACACAACTCTGTGCTCTGATGTTCTTCCGTTTCCTTCTTTCTTTCCTTCCTTCCTTCCTTCCTTCCTTCCTGTCTTCCAAGACAGTAGCAACAATCACCAGTAGCAGATACTCACTAAGGTATCATTTCTACCCCCACCTCATCATTCCATTTCCTCCCTTTTGCTTCCCTTATTTCCCCCCCTTGAAGTATAACTTGATTATGCATTCATTATAAAGACAAGGGAAGGGAATGATTAAACAAAAACATCTTTAGAATGCAGAGTTCATTTCAACACATTTGGTTTTGTTACACACAAATTGGATTTGCATTGCAACCTCCACAGCAGGTATTCCACTTGAAATCAAAGACAGATGCTTTTATGGGATTAGAAAGAAATATCTTGGGGAATGGAGTGAGCACCTTGTTTTTGTGTGTAATAATGGCACCCAAATGCATAGTGGTTGTTTCATTATTTTATCCACCTGGAGTATTAAAACTTTTTTATTCTTCCCCCCCCCCCCCCGGCAATTAAAAGTAATTGAGGGTCTCTTTGGTTACCTGGCTTGTTGACAAAGCAAAAAAAATATTTAGTTTAAGATTCTTTTCCCCCCCCGTAAGCAGCTAATGATTCCTGAACCTATTTGAATTTTAATTGTAAATGGGTTGGAGGGGAAATATTGGTGGATTCATTTCAAGTGCTGATGTTAAATTGTTTGTTTGAAAGCAGTCATTAGTTCAAACGGTCCCTGCAAAAGCGCTATTCTGTTCCTACAAGCCCTGATTTAGCTTGTGAGGACCCTCATCATTTTTCAAATTCAGGCCCTCAATTACCTCCTTCTGAGAACACACAGCAGGCGGGTGTGTGACAATGGAAACAGGATCAAAATTAATGCATGGATTCAAGAGCTACTAAACCCTTTGCATATTACTCAAGGAAAAGTGGGCTAGATTGGAAGCATGTGCAGCCATTCCTGGCTCCTCACCCAATACAGAATATAAGAAGCTGCCTTATACAGAGCTAGTCCACTGGCCCATCTAGCCCAATATGTTCTACACTGGCTGGTAGCAGTTTTCCAGGGTTTCAGACATGGGTTTTTCCCAGCCCTACATGGAGATGTTGGGACCTTCTGCAGGCAAAGCTTTGATACTGCAAGCACAGCTACGATACTTATCCATATCATACATGCTGGATAGCTCCATCTGCAATGTTGAAGCTTAAACAAGAAGATCTCATTGCATGCAAAACTTGTGTTAAGAATTTTTTAAATTTTATTTTCTATCCTCCCTTCCTCCAAAAGGAGTCCAGGACAGCAAACAACAAAATAAATGCAGTGGAACCTCGGTTTTCAAACGTAATCCATTCTGGAAGTCCGTTCGAGTTCTGAAACGTTTGGAAACCGAGGATCAAAGGGACGTCAGCAAGTTCAATGGGGGAAATTGAGAAATGCATCGCAGAAACTTCTGAGGCACATTCGAAAATGGAAGCATTCACTTCCGGGTTTTCGGCATTCAGCTTCCAAAATGTTCAGCAGCTGAGAAGTTCGAAAACCAAGGTTTAACTGTACAAATTTCAATAAAACATTAAGCACATATAAAATCTCTCTATCTAATGTATGTATGTATGTATCATCTATCTATATCATCTATCTATATCATCTATCTATATCATCTATCTATCTATCTATCATCATCTATCATCATCTATCTATCATCCATCTATCTATCATCTATCTATCTATGTATCTATCTATGTATCTATCTATCTATCATCTATCAATCATTTCAGGAAACATTAAAGAACAGGCACATATCCTCACAGCTAATAATTCCAAGGATGCCAAACACAGTATATTTCAGCCATCATATGCCAGGGGCAAACAGGACCCATTTTAAATTACTCCTGCTGCCCTGCGGGACATCTTTGGGAGAAGAAAAGGTTAAGAAGTAAACCTGACACAGATCAGGAGTGGAGTCAAGCTGGTGCCAAACGTCGTGCTCTGCCTTCCTTTGGACCACATCAGTGAAGCTAAGAGGGAGTTCTTGTCGTCTGGGCAGCCCAGGACTTCCATACACAATGCCCAGGCCTGTGACCCAGGGAAGTCACTTTGGTGCTGCTGATGCAGCAAAAGCAACACAGGAGGCAACAGGCAGCGGTTTACCAGTTTCTGCAGCCACAGCAAGTGCTGTGATTCTTCAGCAGTTTGATTTCACCCCCGGAGGCACACTCCATTGTAATAATAATAATTGTCTTTCAAGATGGACGGATGCCAACAATATTTATTTCATTTCCATATCACTTAATGTTTTTTTTGGGGGGGGGATTCAAAGCACTTCACAACCTACGTTAAAACTAGAGAGGACATTCCAAAAATGAGAAGCCACCACTGAAAAGGCCCTGTCATGGGTCAGTGGTGCCAAACAACCTACAGCAAATAGCATCTTGAAGGGAGAAATTTAGGGAAGGTTTCTCTGATGCTGTGCTGCTTCCCCCAGTCAACTTAGGCCTCACCCCATGCTTCATTTAGGTTTTGGAAAGGGCAAAAAGTCCACTAGCTCTCCTAATATATCATAATACCATTTTGGCCCAGGTGGCAAGAGTAAAACCGCATTGAACTCCTGGAACTTACAACTCGTGTAACTGATGTCATGAGGAACATGCTACACAAAGGGGTAGGTGGTGATGTATAAGTTAACTGCATTGTTTTGTAGCACGGTAAATTTTTCATCGCTTCTCATCTATATTTTGAATCAGAAAAGAAGAAGAAGAGACATGGATCAGAAGGGCATAGAAGGTGATAAATATTTCACACGTTCTCCTAAAAATAAAAGGAGTCGGGTGGACTGCTTCATGAATTTATGTGTTTATGTGGCTCAGGATGATTAGATGTATTCATGAATGTTGAAATACAAAGGAAAGAACAGCAACAAACAACTGTATAAAAGAGCCGGAGATGCCAGCATCACTTATATTCATTGAAAAATGCACTTGTATTTTTGTGAGGCAAGAAGCGTGTTTCTCAAACTGGGGCAGAGAGAGAGTCTCCGGAAGGAGATGAAAGGCAAGCAGTGAACAATTTTGCGTATTTTATTGATAAAAGATTGGGATAGTCCTCACAGCTGATCCCAAGGATAAGAGGGACCATGGCGGGGTGATACGTTCAGGGGGTGCTGGCAACTGCCTGGGGAGGCCTGCATATCAACAATTTTTTCCAGACCCAAAGCCAGGGCACTTATCTTCCTGGATGTGCTCCACTGCGAGTCATGTGACCTGCACCTCGCTCTTGCCCTGGAAAAGTGCTTTATTGGAGCCATATCTTGCATGGTGCTCAAAAAATCACACATTTTGGGGTGCCATGCAAGATTGAGGCCCAGAAAGAGTGCTTTTTTTCCAGGGCGACAGCACACAAGATGGCGGCACCCAAAATAGCTGCTGAGATCTCATTTGAAAAAAATGGGATGTGACTATTTTCCGGGCCATTCGGCAGGTAAGTGCCGGCTGGTGACCCAGGGCCTGGCCTTCCTGTGTGTAACAAACAGACCTACCAGAATCACTGAGTTGGAGCTATGGGTTTCAATCCCTTACTTTTACAAGCTCGGAGGGTTTACAAGCACCTTTGAGCTTCTCTGCTACCATTTATGTAATGGGTAGGTCTGGGGGTCAAATGTGTGCCTCCAAACTTCTCTGTCTGGCTTTTGGGACTCTTCCCTAGAACATGCATATTCACCAGGCCTCACCTGGTCTGTAAGAGCCAGTGTGGTGTAGTGGTTAAGAGCGGTGGACTCGTAATCTGGTGAACCGGGTTCGCTTCCCTGCTCCTCCACATGCAGCTGCTGGGTGACCTTGGGCCAGTCACACTTCTCTGAAGTCTCTCAGCCCCACTCACCTCACAGAGTGTTTGTTGTGGGGGAGGAAAGGAAAGGAGAATGTTAGCTGCTTTGAGACTCCTTAGGAAAGTGATAAAACGGGATATCAAATCCAAACTCTTCTTCTGTGAATTCGGCAGAAAAAGCCATGACTATTTAAATCGGCATGATACTGCTTTAAATGTATACAGGCAGTGGCGCAGCTTCATGCTCTGGCACAGGGGGTGGAGAGCAGGCGGGGGCGTGGCTGGCGGCATCTCGGGGGTGTGGTGTGGTGCACGTCCTGGGGGCATGATGCGCCACCTGCGGGGCATGGCGCCCAGTGCGGGGGGCAGCCGCGATGGCACCCCCTGGTATCATGGTGCCCTCTTCCTCTGCTAGCAACCATTTTGGGCATGTCTGCCATGTGCGCATCTGCACATGCACACTTCGTACCAAACCCAGAGGTGACCCGAAGATGTCACCAAAAGGGGCAGAATGGGGTGGGGGGGGTGGCCTGTGGTGTTTACAGACTTTTTTCAATGGTGTTTTGAATGCAGACAATTTCATTTAAATGTGCGGTGCCTCGGAACGTAACCCCCAAGTAAATGGGGGGGGGTAGCTTGTAGTACAGCAGGGCCTGTTGGTCATTAAGTGGGGAGGAGAAGACGCTGCCTCAAGCGGCAGAAGCCCCTTTGGCGGTGTCCCCATGGGCTGACTCCCCACCCACCCACCCACCCCACTGTGTCCTTCGCTGGCAGAGAAGCAGCACTGACCTCTTGCACAATCGTGCAAGATCATGAGGGGTCTCACCAGAAATCAGTGCCAATTCCAGTGCCGCTCCACGGCTGGCAGCAGAGAGGGCACAGGCAGCAGTGGCAGAGCAGGGTGGCACTTCTTGTTTTGCCTCAAGTGGTAAAATGGGACGCGCCGCCCCTGTAGTGCAGGCAGGGGCAGAAGTCCCTTGCACCCTGTTTCTGCATGGATCTGTATCCAGCTAAAGTTTATCCAGAGTAGACCCATTGAAATTTACAGGCCCAACTTAGTCATATTCCTTCATTTCAGTGGGTCTACTTACTGAAATGAATGAGGTTGGGCCTATAAAATTTCAATGAGTATACCCAAGTGGCACTGTGGGTTAAACCACAGAGTCTAGGACTTGCTGATCAAAAGGTCGGTGGTTCGAATCCCTGCGACAGGGTGAGCTCCTGTTGCTCGGTCCCTGCTCCTGCCAACCTAGCAGTTCCAAAGCATGTCAAAGTGCAAGTAGATAAATAGGTACTGCTCCGACTGGAAGGTAAACGGCGTTTCCATGCGCTGCTCTGGTTCGCCAGAAGTGGCTTAGTCATGCTGGCCACATGACCCGGAAGCTGTGTGCCGGCTCCCTCAGCCAATAAAGCGGGATGAGCGCCGCAACCCCAGAGTCGTCCATGACTGAACCTAATGGTCAGGGGTCCCTTTACCTTTACTCACTGAAATAAATGAAGTTGGGCCTATAAAAGTTCAGTGGGTCTACTCTCAGTCTGATTTAGTTGAATACCACCCCATGTCTCCCACTTTTATCTAAATAATACGGTGGTACCTCGGGTTAAGAACTTAATTCGTTCTGGAGGTCCGTTCTTAACCTGAAACTGTTCTTAACCTGAAGCACCACTTTAGCTAATGGGGCCTCCTGCTGCCGGTGCGCCGCCGCCACACAATTTCTGTTCTCATCCTGAAGCAAAGTTCTTAACCCGAGGTACTATTTCTGGGTTAGGGGAGTCTGTAACCTGAAGTGTATGTAACCTGAAGCATATGTAACCCAAGATACCACTGTAATAATAATAATAAACCACCAAACATTGTAACTTTTCCTCATAGGAGAGTTGCTCCAGCCTTCACAAAGATGCACAGACACAGGCAGAGACACTTCTCTCCCAACCCACAATTCTATGCTTAGAGTTGCTTTGTTATTTTAATTTCCCTTGCTCTACGGACGGCATAATCTTTGAAACAGGCTGTAGGATTATATAAATATATAGCTAACTGTCTCCACAAGCCCATCGGAGAGACGGCGTTTCCACTGTAGCATTCCGTGACGGCGTTACCTGATGAGACGAAGCCATTTTATATTTTTTTGGTCAGAAAAGGGAAGAGTTGGTGGTGTCAACATAAATCGCGTAACTCGGTTTCATGCTGAGATCAAGATTCCTAAAGGGAAATCCTTTGGGATCCTTCCTTACTCAACAGAAGAAGGGGGTGAGAAAAGCCAAAAGGAAGAGAGAGAAAAGAGATACTTTTGAAGAAGAAGGTTGATCAATTTTGCAGCATCACTTTGATTAATGCACACATTTTGGGCACCTATCATATTTTATTTTAAGAATTTTGCCAGTGATCTTTTTTTTAAGGCTTGAGGAAAAATGAAAAGGGGAAGAAGAAGAAGAAGAAGAAGAAGAAGAAGAAGAAGAAGAAGAAGAAGAAATAGTTCCCTTCTCTCCAGCAAACAAAGGCAGGACCTTATAAAAGTGTTCTGTTGCCCTTGAGCTGAGAGGGAAATTCTTTCCCATTCTTTGACCTTACCTACAAGATTTGTTATACACATAGAGCAGTCAATGTGTACCTTTCCAGAGGCATCACACGATCAGTGGTGAGTAGGGTTAGAGGCAACAGTGGACAGGGACACAAAGGTGTGTGGCCTCAGGAAAGTCCTGCTACAGTGTCCCTGGATCAGGGGCTGTATCTAGCTGTCTGCAACTTGTGAGATTTGCTGAGCCGATCGACAGCTGCGTCAGAGTACTGCATGAAATGTTCCAAAGAGGCCCTTTCTAGCACACAGTGCTTGTACAGTGGTACCTCGGGTTACATACGCTTCAGGTTACATACGCTTCAGGTTACAGACTCCGCTAACCCAGAAATAATACCTCGGGTTATGAACTTTGCTTCAGGATGAGAACAGAAATCGTGCTCCGGCGTAGCAGCAGCAGCGGGAGGCCCCATTAGTTAAAGTGGTGCTTCAGGTTAAGAACAGTTTCAGGTTAAGTACACACCTCTGGAATGAATTAAGTACTTAACCCGAGGTACCACTGTACTGCTAAGCTATTATTATTATTATTATTATTATTATTATTATTATTATTAAATTTTATTTATACCCCACCCTCCCCAGTCAAGACTGGGCTCAGGGTGGCTAACACCAGTATAAACAACTGATTGATATACAACTTAAAAACAAGATTAAAATACAGCCTCATTACAGCAGGAACTCAAATCAAAAACTTTGGGGGGGATGAAAACAGCAAGTCTTCACCAAGGCCAACTATCCAGACTGGTCCTACATGGCCAGAAAAAAGCCAGGGAAGTCCCCAAATAGGAGTTCCATCACAGAAGGAGAAAGGAAAAAGAGGGGGAGGGGGATCAATTTGATTCCAAGCCAAAGGCCAGGCGGAACAACTCTGTCTTACAAGCGCTGTGGAAAGAAATCAGATCCTGCAGGGCCCTGGTCTCATGAGACAGAGCGTTCCACCAGGCCGGAGCCAGTGTTAAAAAGGCCCTGGCTCTGGTTGAGGCTAATCTGACTTCCTTAGGGCCCGGGACCTCTAGGGTGTTACTATTTATGGACCTTAAGGTCCTCCGACTGTGGAGGCAAAACAGAGCCACATTGGCTAGTTGTCAGGGACTGGGTAGAGGAGGAATGGTGGAGACCGCTTCCCCAGCCTGACCCTTCCAGAGAAGAAGGAGACAGTTCAGAATTACAACAGGGGTTTGAGGGAGGTCACAGCTCAGAGGCAGATGAGGGGGAAAGCTGGGAAATAATGGGAGGGGAGGAGGAGGAGGAAGAATAAGCACCAATGTCTTTAGAAAGCATTCCAGACCCAGACCCCCTCTCCCAGAACACGGCGGGCCTTGAAAGTAGAAGAGCAAAGAGCTCAAAGGCAGAAGTTACCCATACTGATGACTCGTATGGAAGTGGGAGAAACCGAGGGGGTGGAGATTCACTCGGAGCAACGCCATTATTCCAAGAGGCCACATTCCCAAGCCTCTCTCTGTGAATATTGAATAAAAGCGGATGGTAAGGACTTTTCCTTCTCTTGTCTGTTCCGGGCAACCTGCCATGAGGTTGGCTCCTCTGCCACCTGACATAAGTTGCCATTGATAGCCTTTTCCTCCATGAACTTGTTAAACCTCTTTTAATCCCATCTTGTGGGAGTGAGTTCCATAGTTCAACAATATGCTGCATAAAGAAATACTTTATTTTAACTGTCCTAAGAGAGACTATGAGGCATATGCTTCCCTATTTGCCCAGAGTTCCTTGTGCACAGCCAGGAAGGCTGGGAGGTTTAAAGCATCATAATAACCAGCGACATTGATCCTAGAGACAGAAGGAGCCAGTAGGAGTCTGGGCTCTTTTTGCCCAGACAGTGATCTGAAGGCAAAAGAGGCTGTTTTCCAGCTGATCTCTGGTAACTGCCTGGGTGAGAGACCGCCTAGGCGCCATAAACAAGAGAGAGAGGCAGTATGGTATAGTGGTTAGAGGGCTGGAGCTAAGCCCATTAACAGCTGGATTCAAATCCATTCAGGTTAGTGAGTGACGTTGGACCGCTCACTCTCAGCCTAACCTACCTCACAGGGTTGTTTTGAGGGTTTAATGGGAGTAAAGGACCATGTGAGCTTTCTTAATCTCCTTGGAGAGATGGTGGGATGCAAAGATGATAAATCATAATGTAAATGACTCTGAACTCCTCCAAAGGACAGTGAGCTATAAACTGGGATGAGTCAATAAAGTAATTTCCTCAAGTAGGCTGAAAACCCTCCTGAATCAACCAAAAGACCCATTTTTTCAAATTTCCACAGTGGGCTGAACCACACGCTACTAAATTCCTTTAGAAGCTCCTCATCTCTCTCTTTCTCTCTTTTTTAACCCCCTGGAAGACCCCACCTCAAAAGCAATAAACACTTTACAAAGGATAATCATAAGACTTGCCATTCCCACAATAGCAGATAATCACCTCCAATTTCTAGATGCATTTTCATCTGTTTCTCTCCTTCTCTTTCTTCTTTTCATCTTTCCCTCCCAGCATCTTTTATTTTTGTTGTTGTATGCTGTTTTATTTTCGCTTTTATTTGAGAACTCCCACCCCACCCCGCCGAAATGAGCAAAAGATGGTGTTTTAAGTGAGCTGATTTCTCTCTTCTGGGTGGTCTTGCTGTCCTTTGACAAGCATCTCTCTCTCTCTCTCTCTCTCTCTCTCTCTCTCTCCTTCCAGTGTAGATAGAAAGATAGATAGATATCTAGATAAATAAATAGGCAGACCGGACAGGCTCCTACTCTGGGTGGAAGGGATCAAACAGCCCTACTCTTTCTCCTGTGTTGCAAAGGAATGTAATATTTATCACAGCTTACTCACAGGGAGGAAGGATCTGAGAAGATTCCCTTCTGCTGTGCTTTGGTCTAGGGGCTGCATATGCACATCCCAGTCCATTCTAGTGGGTGAACTCTGCGCTCATCTCTCCTACTTAGCCACTGGCTATTGGGGAGGCGGGAGCAACTCACACAGCACAAACCAGCTTGTTAGCTCTCATCTCCTCCACCAAAATGCTAAAGCAAACCTTCCCAGCAGATAGCCCACCTCCCTTGCCCACCCTCCCCAATTGTTTGCAACATCTTACAAATCAATGATGCTTTCAGCTGAAAAGATCTCAGCTTACTTGTGGGGTGGTCTTGCCAAGCAGTGGGGCAACTTCTGAATGCAGCTGCCCTACTGCCCCTTCCTCTCCCAGTGAACTATTTATTGCATTAATAGAATACAAGGATTTGGGGTGGGGGTGGGGCAGCAGTACAAAATGGCCTGGCAATGTGCTCCAGCATTTCCTGATCCCACTCACACCCAGTTTTCAGTGCTATTGCGTTTACACAGTGCCTTCCCCCCAGTTGTTACAGTAAGTAGCCGAGCGACTCGGAGCAGCCCTGAACAGATGGCAGTTTGGTAACAGCTGTGTTTCTCTGCCCGTGGAGGTGCTAAAAACTACAGCAAGCTGTCTTACTGGCTGGTTTGGGGTCGCCCCTGTTAGAATTTCTGCTCCATGACTGCAGTCATGGGATTTTTGCCTATCACATAACGGTGTATGTTTTTACTCCACAGAGTGGGAAGTGACGGAGACAGGATGTTTGTGTTACTGTGTTCCGTGAAGTGGGACTATTGTCCTTTGTTCTTTTTCTTTTTGCTGTCTGATGCTAGAGAGAGAGAGAGCCATGTTGCAGTGCTCCGTGTGTGTTTATATGTAAATAAAGTAGATTAGCCAAAATGCTGAGTTGCTGAGGTCTGTTACGCAAACTGCGAAGACTCTGCGGTTCCCTAAGTGTGCTGATGACTGTTGGCATCGGTCGCTGTGATGTTCGGGCAAAAGAAAGCTTTTGAAGCTCCCGAATGATCGGCCAGGAGGGAGAGAACATGCCAGTCGGGCATGTGTCTCTGCCAGGGTCCTACTCGAGTGTAGAACAAGCTTCTGACAGCCCCTGGTTCTGGTGCAAGTCAAATAAATGCACTGCCACCTCCCTCATTCCCTTGGATTCGGGTGGATGGCTAAGGCAGCTCGGAAGGGCCAGTGTGGTGTAGTGGTTAAGAGCAGTAGTCTCGTAATCTGGGGAACCGGGTTCGCGTCTCCGCTCCTCCACATGCAGCTGCTGGGTGACCTTGGGCTAGTCAGACGTCTTTGAAGTCTCTCAGCCCCACTCACCTCACAGAGTGTTTGTTGTGGGGGAGGAAGGGAAAGGAGAATGTTAGCCGCTTTGAGACTCCTTAAAGGGAGTGAAAGGCGGGATATCAAATCCAAACTCTTCTCTTCTTCTTCTTGTGCAAATGCACGCACGTGCAACGGTAGAGACCTGGCTGGAAAGTTTAAGGCCCGCTGCCACTACATGAGAGATGGATTGGGGGGGGGAGGAAATATGAATTGCTCCTCCCCGTAGCTTGACCAATCATGGCTGGGAGCGGCTAGAAGCTAGGTGGAGTCATCGATTTAAAAAGTGTAGACTCACGCACAGTGGTCAGCTTCCATTTTGACTTGAAATGTTCATTTGGGGCTTATCAGAAGTATATAAAGGCAAGAAGAGGGCAGGGGGAGTGCTGGTCAGCAATGGTGGGGGGGTTTCTGACAGAAACCTGATCATCAGGTTTGCCCCCATCTCTCCCTTGCCTTCTACCTCACACCCATCAAGTGATACAAAGGAAATAGTTACAAGTTCCTGGGTTTCCCGGTCAGGTAATCACACTTCTTTGTCCTGACCCAGAACCTAATCTCTTGCACAAGAGATAATCACTGGCAGCCTGGCAAAAATGGGTGCCAGACAGGTAGACAATAGCAGACCATCCAGGAATGGTTCTCGGTCAGGACAAAGAAGCCATAATCCCTGAAACCTGGGATCACTGTCTTTACCCATTTCCCAAGTCCCCCCCTTCGGTAGTCATCTTTTGGAATGGTGTCGATCCAATGTAGGGCTGATTTTATATGAATATTTGAAGGTTTTGCTGCATGAGGAAAGGTGAATACTATGGAACCTTGAACAAGGTGGGGTTTTATGGGGATATTTACAAAATTGAATGGTGTTGTTTTGGGGGATGGTCTGCGGATGCAGTGTCCCATTTAACTGGAAACAACCTTTATAAAAATTCCAGTAACTGTTGCAATTATTATTAAATTAAAATCAGACAACGGGCCTAACCATAGACCACAGGTAGGGAATAGCATTTTTGAACGGCATTAACCTATCAGAAGGAATGATATTACCCCACCCCATAGTAGTCCAAAGTAGCACATTCTGGGCTCTACCACATCTACATACATCCACATCATCGCCGCTTAATTCTGCCATTCGTTTTAACGTGAACCTGCATAATCAAGACTTCCCGACAGAATACATGAAGTGAAACACAGCTGTCCTTCGCAAATTCACACTTCCCTGAATTTTGTGAAGCAGTTCTCCAACCAAAAATGTGTACCAAAAAAATAATAAAAAATCAAGTCTTAAGAGGAAGTGTGCAAAAAAAGGTCGGATATGAATTAAATGCATGAATGCATTGCTGAAACCAGCATACAAATATGCTTTGTGTATGGGGAAATTGTTAGCAAGAAAGCATGTATTAGGTGAAAGGTAAATTAAAATGCCGAGGTGTGTTGTTTTTAACAAGGGGTTCACAAGCTGTTGCAGAACTGTGGTGAACTGAATGTAATATTTGAAATATTAGGGTAGGCTTCCTCAAACTCGGCCCTCCAGATGTTTTGAGACTACAATTCCCATCATCCCTGACCACTGCTCCTGCTAGCTGGGGATCATGGGAATTGTAGGCCAAAAACATCTGGAGGGCCAAGTTTGAGGAAGCCTGTATTAGAGACTCAAGTCACACTGAGCCACACAATACATCAAAAAGCACTGATATGCTGCTTTAACAGTCGAGGGGAATCTTGGGAACCATAGTTTGATGATAATAATAATAATAATAATAATAATAATAATAATAATAAATTTATACCCCACCCATCTGGCTGGGTTTCCCCAGCCACTCTGGGCGGCTTCCAACAAAACACTAAAATACAATAACCTATTAAACATTAAAAGCTTCCCTAAACAGGGCTGCCTTCAGATGTCTTCTAAAAGTCTGGTAGTTGTTCTTCTCTTTGACATCTGGTGGGAGGGCATTCCACAGGGCGGGCGCCACTACCGAGAAGGCCCTCTGCCTGGTTCCCTGTAACTTGGCTTCTCGCAGCGAGGGAACCACCAAAAGGCCCTTGGCGCTGGACATCAGCTTCCGGGCAAAACGATGGAGGTGGAGATGCTCCTTCAGGTATAGCTAAGGGTGCTGGGAGGTGTAGATCTGTGAGGTTAGCACCCTCGGCAAACTACAGTTCCCAGGATTCTCCATCGCTGTTAAAGTGGTACCACAGTGTTGTATATGCATGCTGAAGGTGTGACCTGAGAGAAATGGAGATTTAAAGATAAATCCATCCCTACCTTTCTGCAGAGACCTGGGAGGCCCACTTTGACATTGCCACACCCCATCCAGCACCTGCAGCCTTAGCTTCTAATGCAAATAAGTGGGAGGCATGTTTTACCTGCGTCCCTGTCCCCCAAACTCCAGCGCAACTGGAGTTTGCATGCATCAGGGAAGAAGTGTGATTATCTAACTTGATCGTGGCAAGTTGCTAAATAAATTGGAGAGGCAGGGAAGCGGGGGTGCTATAAATAACAGCAGCATCTGCATCAAGGGTCCTCCAAGACATGGGGTGGGTGGGAATTGTCACAAACACCACCTGTGCTGTGTGCTGATGTGACTCTTCCTTACTCTGTGCAGCAGACGTTTGTAAAACCCAGCTGTGGGTTTAGTGCTAATTTAATAGGTGGTTTTCTGTTGTGTGTGTGCGCTCCGATACTCTATCGTACATTGTTATCCTCTCCCTTCTCCCTTGCCTTAATTAGGTTTACAGATACAGTTTAGGAGTGGAACCAAAGGAATATGAACCCCCGAGACGTCTCAAAAATGCAGACGTTAAAGATAAAGAGGTTGGAACTGGGTGGGTTAAAGGTGGTCTCGCAAGGTTCTTCAAGAACTCAGCCTAGCTCTGGTGCCAAGAATGGCTTCAGGAGATTGAATATGTAGCAGAGTTTTAATGGGCAACACAAATGCTGTAGAGAGGTTTTTAATGTCTGAGGTTTTTTGTGTTTTAATATTTTGTTGGAAGCCACCAACAATGACTGAGGCAACTGAGTCAGATGGACGGCATATAAATAACAAGAACAACAGCAACAGTTTGAAGGGAAGGCTTTAAAAAAAAATAATCCAAAGAACAAATAGCAACATGGTTAATTTTGAAAGTTTTAGGTGGAGGAAGATTGGAAGAAATTCAAAGACTATCTGCAGAAACATTGCAAAATTAAAGAATGTTAGAGTGATGTTGGATTGAAAATAAGTGGCTTCTGGCTATACAGACTTTAAAGTTATATATAGATCAAGATTAAGGATTAGGATTAAAAAAAAAAGTTAAAGGAAATGGAAATTTGGCTTTTAAGAGGTAAAAATTTAATGTTATATTATATTAGGATTAAGGATTGGGATTAAAAAAGAGGGAAAGAAACTGCTGGACAAACAAATTGAACTGGAATACAAAAGAGGGAGGTATGAGGAGGTCCGGAAAATAAGTAAATTTAAAAAATGGTGACGAAAAGGTGGTATTGTTTTTAAATGTTTTCTTTTTTGTCTTTTGTTTTCTGGTTTGTTTGTTTTTGGATTATGCATTGTGTATTTTTGAACTGTGTATTTTTCTTTTTTTCTTTTTTCTTTTTTATTGTTGTGTTCTTTTTATTGGAAACCTTAATAAATATCATTTTTTAAAAAAAAAAATTTGAAAGTTTTAGGCAATGCAGTGTTGCACAGGAACAAAACTGCAAATGACTTGCTAGGCTGGAGTTCCTTCCTGGTGGTTTTGCTCCACCACAGGCAGGAGAGAACAGTGGGATTAGCAAGGCGGGGTCTACAATCTCCTTCGTGGCTGCAGGTTGATAAATACAGTGGTACCTCAGGTTAAGAACTTAATTCATTCTGGAGGTCTGTTCTTAAGCTGAAACTCTTTTTAACCTGAGGTACCATTTTAGCTAAAGAGGCCTCCCGCTGCCGCCGCGCAATTTCTGTTCTCATCCTGAAGCAAAGTTCTTAACCCGAGGTACTATTTCTGGGTTAGCGGAATCTGTAACCTGAAGCGTCTGTAACCCAAGGTACCACTGTATTCAGGAGGGTGTTTTCAGTTGCAGTCTGGCAATGCCATGACCAAATGATCTCCCACCTGAAACTGCCACGAAGACAAGTCTTTCTGGGGGCATCATTTGTCTCTTTACAGATGTGGAGTTTGTCCTGTTGGCCAGTTTGGGCTCCTGATATAGATCTATCTGGCCATATTTTAATCAAGTTGTGGCAAAATATTTCACTCAGAAAGAAAAGATGCAGTAAACCTTCACAGATATCCTATAATACCCATTTTTCCAATGTCAAAATGGCTCCACCCTCACAGAAGAGGAAGATATCTGTGGGCTTGAGAAAACCGCGAAGATTCACAGAAGTACAACAAATATATTTTTGGCGGGAAGGGGCTAAATGGACAGATAACATCCCAATGAAAGCTGGGCATGCTCAGTGAGCATGGAATGTTGATTGCTGGGGGATGCAGAAAAGTGTGTGTTGTTAAAGTGTTGGTGCTGAACTTTAAAGCCCTAAACGGCCTCGGTCCAGTATACCTGAAGGAGCATCTCCACCTCCATCGTTCTGCCCAGACACTGAGGTCCAGCACCGAGGGCCTTCTGGCGGTTCCCTCACTGCGAGAAGCCAAGTTACAGGGAGCCAGGCTGAGGGCCTTCTCAGTAGTGGCACCCGCTCTGTGGAACGCCCTCCCACCAGATGTCAAAGAGAACAACAACTACCAGACTTTTAGAAGACATGTGAAGGCAGCCCTGTTTAAGGAAGCTTTTAATGTTTAATAGATTATTATATTTTAGTGTTCTGTTGGAAGCCGCCCAGAGTGGCTAGGGAAACCCAGCCAGATGGGTGGGGTATAAATAATAAATTATTATTATTATTATTATTATTATTATTATTATTAGGAATGGAATTGAGCAACTGGTATGGAAAGGAGTGGTTCAAATCCAGAACAGAGAGCACTCCACACTGCAACATTATGTTGCAGGTCCCACTTGTATGCATATTCCTCAGGGGATCTTGGCATGAAGAAACTGGATAGAGATTTCCCCATTCCCTCTCTCATAACACTTGTAGACATCCAATGAAGCTGAATGTTAGAGGATTTGGGACAGTTCAGCACACAGTTAAACTACGGAACTCACTGTTGCTGGAAAACAGAGAGCAGAGAGAGAGAGCTTGATCCCTGCCTGTGGGTTCCCCACAGATGAGCCAATGTGAGACTATGATGCTGGACCTGGTGGGCCATTGACCTGATCCTGCGCATGTTTCTTAAGTTCTTACATTCAGGTCGGAGAAGCTAGTGTTTCATCTCTTTATTATTCCGGCCACCTGTGTTGGGGGGCCCAGGTTGCTCTGCTCCTGCCCGAAACGCATGTCTTGAATGGCCCCTGAAATCACAGATGTTAGCCATGCTTGCTCTGGGGTTAACACGCTGTTAGGTAAGCCCCTGGGGGAAACACTTTAGTGTTGGCGCGAAGCACAGATTAGATAAAGGAATAGTTTCCCCACTAATTGGTCTCTTAAGTGTTCCTCCTCGCCCCTCTTGTCACCAGAACCACTCGCACCTGTGGGAACAGGGAGAGAGAGAAAAAGCTGCTTCTGCCGGCAGCCGCAGCCGCACACACCCATTTATAGCTTTGTCAGGCCTCTTAGCAGGCTGTCAGAGTCTGGAGTGTTCGGTGACAGTGTTAACCTTTGGAGTACAAACTGTCTTTAATGCAACTACAAGGGAAAGAACAAAGATTTGGGCACACCGTCTCTAGAAAGCTTGCGGGTGTTATTCCTGGGGGGACTTGGTAATCATCATTATCAGACAGTAAGCCTTTCCCATTTGCAAAAGGGCACCACTTTGCAAAAACTGGGAAAGGGACCCCCACAGGTAAACTAATTCAAGGGTCTTTGGTATTTCCAAACCCACGAACCATCTTTAACACCAAACTGCGACCCGGGAGACACGTTTAGTTTTGCTTTGTGCATTATTTTATCTTTACATAATGCTCCCACTTCCTTTCTTTTCTGGCTAGATTTGCCAAATTCTCTCTTCTTTTCTTTTGCCCGACCCTTTTCTTCTCATCTTTTCTCTTCAAAAGTTGAGGTGCCATCTAGTTTAGGTACAGCCCAGTGGCAAAGTATAACTCATCATCAGGCAGCAACCTTGTATTCTGGCAGTGCATCATTCATATGCCCCAAACATCAGCTTAACCCTCTGTTTTGGTTTTCCTCAAATTGAAAATCTCCCTGGGAAGATTCCTTCAGAGAGAGAGCGAGAGAGAGAACCAGTAGTATCTCTGGATGCTTTTGGTTTCCAGTTCCCAAAAGCTCCACAGCTGATGGTCACAGATTATGGGAGTTGTATTCTAACAACAACTGGAAGACCACAAAGTTCTGCATCCCTGTCTCAGGAAAGCATATATATCACCATGCAACATACAAACTCTCCTGAGTCTGTCGGTCTGTCTCTCATTCCACACACCCACACAACATCCTAATCCTTATACAAATGAAGAAAAAGAAACACTGAATGCTTAGAAGGGGAGATCAGCTTTGTGGCAACAAGCCCAAACAGCAGAAGGTCTGTACGGATGCTCATTACACACATGCAAGAGTCCACAGTTGTGCGGCGAGAGCTAAATGCATTACGGCTCTGTTCGGATGTTTCACCAGAAACACCAGAAGCTACCCTAGATCACAGGAGCAGGTCAGCAATGAAGAAACACCAGGGTCAGGAAAGTTAACCCTTTGTTCAAAGAAACCAAAACAGCTCAGGCCTAGTGATCCCAGCAACACTTCTCAGTAGGACTTGCCCCAATGTGGCAGTTGCAAGGACCACAGGTCCCTGCCTTCCCACAGCTGCCTAAAACCTCTCCAGGGTTCCACACACACCCCCCACAGGCAATCAGAGACTGTGTCTGCACCCAATCCATTGGAGATCGAAGCTGCTAAGGACAAGTGTGGAAAACAAGGCTGTCACTGGCAGGCTTTGGTCTTTCAAATTTCAGCAGCGCCCAGTGCAAGGCCAACAGTCGGCAACTCTCCACCTCTCATCTTCTGTTCTGTTCAACTCACTATGTCGTAGTTGCAACGCCCTGCAGCGCCCCCTAGGCTTGGCACCAGATGCAACAGAGCCCATCACACCGCTCTCAGTCCACCTCTGGGCTATTGCAAGAACCAGATACAGGGCTAGATGGGCCACTGGCCTGATCAAGTAGGCTTTTCTTACGTTCTCATGAACTATTCCAGGTGGAGCAAAGCTGCATCTTTGTGCCACCAATGGCTTAGTGCATAGGCAGCCTTAATTGCCAAGTAAGCTTCCCTGCTTTGCCTCTGTTCCTCTCACCTGCTCAGCAAACAACTGTTACAGCACCACCTAGCGTCCAAGATGATCATTTCATCCACTCGTCAATGCAAGCGAGATAATATTTAGGCGAAACTCATTGCAAATGCTCTGCTACTGAGCTATCAATATGGCCTGCCGGAGACGTTCTTAAAAAAAAAAAATCCGTCTATTCTATTGCAGTTTTAACTTTCTATATGTTTTAAATCATGGTTATAAGTCTTTCAGTGATAATTTTATTGTTTTACCTGATTTGTTAAACCGCTGTGAGGTTTCTTTTCCACCCTACAACCAAGCAAGCACATAAAACTTATGAAATGAAATTAATAAATAATGGCGGAATCAATGTATAATGACATGAGGTAAAGGCCACCCCTTTACCTCATGCAGGACTCAGCACCACCCAAACTGTATTTTGGACAGTGGGATGATAACAGAAGGGGAATAGGGGCAGGCAGGTTAGTCTGTTTCTGTTGTGTGTTAAGTTTGCATTCCTAGGCCCCCATCTGCACTGTGCCTTTAAGGCAGAATTGTACCACTTTAAACAGCATGACTGCTTCCCATAAAGAGTCCTGGGAACTGCAGTTTGTGAAGGGTTTGGAGAGTTGTTGGGAGACCCCTCACAGAACTGCAATTCCCAGAATGGCGTAACAATCAATTCTTCCTCCCAGGGAACTCTGGGAATTGTACCATCCCCCAACAGCCTGTCAAATAATATATCTCCTCCCACCCCCAAGAAAAGATCAGGCTTCTTCACACCTGCCAAGTTCTTTCACCCCAAAGTTCTCACTGGAGACATTTTGGCTCCACCGTACATACAACGGTCACCATTCATTCCTGTGGGAGAAAATCAATGGCTGCGCATGGCAACTTCTCATGAGCAGAAACAGACCTGCTCTCCCTGGCAGTGAGCAGTGGGTGAGTGGGTGTGGGTGTCTTCCACTCCTTTGAGGTCTTCTGCTTCCTTGCCTCCCCTAAATACTGTTTCCCAAGCACAAGGCAATTACAAATTGTCCCTAGCACTGGCTGGCAGCCTGTATAATGGACCACATTTTTGCACCAGCTGCAGCTTCCAAAACAGTGGTGGCTACGGGTTCCTTCAAGGACCAAACCTCTTCAGGCCCCACCCTGTCCCTCTCCATTCTAATTCTTCTCTAACTAGCATATCAAGATGGCAGTCTGTAAGGCTCAGGTGCAGAACCTCAGGCATCCTTGAGGAGCGGCGTTGCTTCTCACATTGCTTGGATAGAGAAGTATCTCTGTACAGAAACCTCTGCCTGGAACGTAGCCTGCTGTACACAGGTGAGGATCTCTCCCTTTGCTCCTCCCACTTTTCCCTCTGGCCCCGCCCACCACCGGCACTCAGAAGGTTCCTCAGGGAAGAATGCGGCCCTCCTGCTCCAAAATCCCCCCAATCCCGCTGTCCTGTGGAGCGTGAGGTGTCTAGATTCCTTGTTCCCAACTGTGATGTTTCATGCGACGGGAGAAGCATGAATAATTGCGCTCCTTGAAAGAGCATAACGCGCTATGAAAAACTCCTCCCGCTTCAGTCACCAGAAGTACATGTGGCACTTTATGCCTCGTGTGATGGATTGAATGAGAAAGCAGCAAGGGAAGGAATCCTTGCTCTACCCAAAGCATTGGGACTCGGAGTGTGTGATTATCCTAGCCCCTGGCAGCTGGCGAATCGGTCTGTGTCAGTTTTTATATATATATGCATCCCATTTGAAGTTTGTCACTTAACAAGTGTGATTTTAAAGCTTTCTGGCGGGGATCTGTACTTGCAGATGTTTTTTTTCTTTTCCCTCTCCTTCACTTACCATTTGTTTTAATTATTCCTGATGTTTTTGCCTATCAAATTTCACATTGCAGGCTTCTTCAAAAGAGAAGGAAAGACTGTGCAATTGTCATAACAACAAAGCTCTTCATTACCATAAGAACTTTTTGACAGCTTTATTTTTTATTTTTGGGTGGTTTTTTTATATATATAAAAAATAGGGTTTTGGTTTTTTTAAAAAAAACAACAACAGCCAATTACTTTTTATCAGTCTGATTCATGTTCTTCTTAAACAGATTACAGTCTTTGCTCCAGAAGTTACAAAGTGATGGGGAGAATGCATTATGCATACTTATGGAAACACACTTCTGGAAAACACAACAACAAGGAATTAGCAAGTCTATTTTCACAACAAGGCGTTGCTGGCATCTTTATCATCATTGTGGCGGTTTGGGGTATTTGCAAAAGTGGGCCAGAACATAGCAGCTCATTTTGCACCCACCGACGGGCAGAGGCTTTCAATTTCTGTATCTGAAACACTGGACTCTTTCTGCCACTTCCAATGCCACATGCTAAGCAACCTTTGAAACTGGGGCAGAGAGAGCTTTGGCACAACACTGTTGTCATGATGGTACAGTGGTACCTCTGGTTATGAACTTAATTCATTTCAGAGGTCCGTTCTTAACCTGAAACCATTCTTAACCTGAGGTACCACTTTAACTAATGGGGTCTCTCCTGCTGCCACAACGAGATTTCTGTTCTCATCCTGAGGTAAAGTTCTTAACCCGAGGTACTACTTCCGGGTTAGCGGAGTCTGTAACCCGAAGTGTTTGTAACCCGAGGTGTTTGTAACCCGAGGTACCACTGTACTGTGGGAAATGGCAATAGCAGGTGCACAGGAAGTGCTCCATGGCCCTCTGTTTTGACTGTTGGCAGTGCCATGCAGTTGCTGAGGGAAGGTGAGGTGGAAATGTTTGGGAAGGCCGTAGCTCATTGGAAGAGCATCGGATTTGCACGCAGAAGGTCCGAGGGCCAATCCCTGGCATCTCCAGGTACGGCTGAGAACATCCTCTTCCTTATTCCTTGGAGCATTGGTGCAGATAATATTGAATGAGATGGGCCAAATGGTTTGACTTGGTATAAGGCAGCTTCCTATATCCCTGGATGTTGGATAGCTGTTGTTGTTGACATTCATGTTTTTTGGGAGTCAAGGGAGGAGTGCAGCTTTGCGTTCAAGCTTACAGCACCCGCTGTGGCCATAGAGAACAATATGGGAGAGACACGTTTTGTTGAAGGTATCCGGTTGTGCTGATGCGAGTGTGCCATGGCGTTCCTCCCAGTGTTCATTCCTCCTATGTTCACTGCTGTGGAGACACAACCTAATTTGATTGTCTCCAGGTGCTGTGGTCGTCTGCAAGGGATAATAATAATAATAATAATAATAATAATAATAATAATTTATTTATACCCCAGCCACTCTGGACGGCGGGTTTAACACTGCCAGCCTTTGTGTCACATTTGCAGACATCTTTGTAACACAGAGATGGGCCGCCAACGGGCCTGATGTCTGAAGCCAGCTCCCCCTAGAGCACACCCTTGGGGGTCCTGCCATCTTCCATTCCATGGGCATGACCAAGCCAGCATAGACATCACTGAGACAGGAGTGTGCAAACATCCTGGGAATGTGGGCTTGGGAGAGCACATCTTTGTTTGAGACTCAGTCCTGCCATGTGATGCCTAAAATCTTCCTGTGGAAGGCATTGAGGCATCACACACACACACACACACACACACACACACACATCCTTAGCTTATAGGCTTGGTGCTAATACTGCAAACCCCACCTCCCCGCAGGAGATTGGACACCTGAGCTGCAGGTGCTCAAAGGTCAAGAGCCAGACTGGACTGTAAAATGGAAAGGTGGGGAAAACAGAACCAAAGAGAAATAGAATTTCTCCATTCAGCACTCATGAGACCTGAGCTGACGGAGTACCGTAGTCTGACCGTCACCGCCGAAGCCGAGTGTTGACAAATTGAAAAGGGCTCTCAAGGGGGAGAGAGATTAAGAATGACAAAAGATCCAGATTATTCTAAAGAATATGGGGGGGGGGGAGGAAGTTAAATGAGTGTCAGAGTGTGCTCCATTCAAATAAGAGCTTCTCTCATGCCAGCTTGTCTCCTATTGTTTGGTAATTGCCCGATGGGACGAGAGACAATGATCAGTGACAAATGGCCCATGATAGCATTTTTTTAAACATCCTTGAGTTTTCCGCTAATAGCAGCAATTTACCACATGGGAAACAACCTTACTATGGAATGGGGTTGAGGGTTAGCCAACGAACCCAGGCAAAGGCTAGGATTTAGGCCAAACTGGGCAAATACTTGTTAAATAAACATGTGTACGCTGATTTGCCTATAGAGTGGGGTTGTGGGGGGTCACTTTAGAATCCCCTCCCCTGCCTTAGCTACCTGTGCTCTGGTCTTCCCTTGTCTCAGCCTAGATCCAGCACTGACCTACAATAGGGGGGGGGGGTCACCTTTGGGTCCCAAGCTCTACAGCACAAGGTGGTGCACTTCAGATGTTGTTGGACTACAAATCCCATCAGCCCCTGCTGGTATGGTCAGTGGTTGAGAATGATGAGAGTTGAAGTCCAACAACACCTGGAGAGCAGCACGTGTGCTCTACAGGGTTGCTCAAGAAGATAGCGAAGGAGGGAATATCACTTCAGATCTGAGTTCAGCCCATGCACTTGTGACTACACCCTACAAAAGTTTGCACTGCCTCATGGACGCTCTTAAAACTCACAGGCATCCAGCTGAACGTTGGAAGATTCAGGGCGTATAACAGAAATGACTTCTTCACACGGCAGTTAAACTAGGGAACGCACTTCTGCAGGGGGCAGTGAGGGCCAACAACACACCAGGTCTTGAAAAGAGGATGGACAAATTCGTGGAGGAAAAGGCTTTCAATGGCTACTAGCCATGCTGACTATGCTCTGCCTCTGTGGTCAGAGGCAATAATGCTTCCCAAAAAGCTGTTGCTGCAATCCACAGGAGGGGGAGAGTGCTCTTTTGCTTGGGTTCTGCTTGCAGGTTTCCCCACAGGCACCTGGTTGGCCCCTGAAAAGAGGATGCAAATAGGAGACCCACTTATGGGAGGAGGATTGTGGGCCACTATAACCCTCAAAGTGTCTCTATTTTCCAGGGACAGTCCCAGATTTACAGAGGCTGTCCCGGTTTCTGATTTGATCCTAGAATGTTCCTTTTTCCTTAGGACGTCCCTATTTTCATCAGAGAAATGTTGGAGAGTATGAGATGGGCCTTTGACCTGACCTAGGTAAAGGGACCCCTGACCATTAGGTCCAGTCACAGACAACTCTGGGGTTGCGGCGCTCATCTCGCTTTACTGGCCAAAGGAGCCGGCATACAGCTTTCGGGTCATGTGGCCAGCATGACTAAGCCACTTCTGGCAAACCAGAGCAGCGCACTGGAGCGGTACCTATTTATCTACTTGCACTTGATGTGCTTTCGAAGTGCTAGGTTGGCAGGAGCCAGGACCGAGCAATGGGAGCTCACCCCATCGCGGGGATTCGAACCGCCAACCTTCTGATTGGCAAGTCCTAGGCTCTGTGGTTTAGACCACAGCGCCACCCACATCCCTTGACCTGATCTAGCTGGGTTCTATCTTATGTTCTTGTGCTCTCATAGTCTCATCATGATCTTTAGGTTCAGATTAAACAATAAAACCAACAGGGAGGCAGAAAACATGTTTTATTTATGGGAGGATGCTTCCTTTGCGTGCGTGATTCCTTTGGCACACGTTAGAAGCGCCTGGCTCTTTCCCTTTGAGAGATATAGTTCTGGTTCAGTTGTTACATGAGATGGCGTGGGGGACAATTATTTAATTATGTCAACTACACACATACAAGACGTTGCATTAGGAAACACATATGCACCATCTGCTGGGTACCATGATTTAGCTGTAGGCGTACAGGAGTGGAGACTTGCGGGCATTGACTATTCTGGGAGGCTATAAATGCAAAGTCTCGCCTGCTGAGCATTAGCAAGGGGGGCATGGGGAGGCAGAGGCACATTTGGAGGGACAGTTACTATTACAGCTTTGGAAAGATGTTGATTTTGACAATCAATAAGCGGCATCCACTTAGCGAGTGCCGCTCTCAGAAATAAGCAGGTCGTTTTTACGAGCTAGCGAGATGCAATTCGAAAAGAGAAGCGTCCAAGATGGTATAAATAGCAAGGCAGTTTTTGCAGGCTAAGGTAAGGCTGACCAACTTATTCAGTTCAGGGAAAGGCTTGGTGGAAAAAACTATCAGGAGCTGGGAGGTCTGTTGGACTTGCAAGCCAGGATCTGTATGAATGGGATCCTGGCTCCCTATTGCATGGCCAGGCAGACGGCAGGTCAGGGCACTCCTATAGCAGCCCAAAGCCCTCCTCCCATAAGTGATATGGGAAGTAATAATAATAATAATAATAATAATAATAATGTATTATTTATACCCCGCCCATCTGGCTGAGTTTCCCCAGCCACTCTGGGCGGCTTCCAATTGAGTGTTAAAAACAATACAGCATTAAGTATTAAAAACTTCCCTAAACAGGGCTGCCTTCAGATGTCTTTGAAAGATAAGATAGCTGCTTATTTCCTTCACATCTGAAGGGAGGGCATTCCACAGGGTGGGTGCCACTACCAAGAAGGCCCTCTGTCTGGTTCCCTGTAACCTCACTTCTCGCAATGAGGGAACCGCCAGAAGGCCCTCGGCGCTGGATCTCAGTGTCCAGGCTGAACGGTCTGGGCAATTTGTCACTGGAGACCCTCTAAGCGTCCCTATTTTTCAGGGACAGTCCCAGATTTACAGAAGCAGTCCTGGTTTTGGGTTTGATCCCAGAATGTCCCACTTTTCCTCAGGATGTTCCTATTTTCATCGGAGAAATGTTGGCAGGCATGAATGAGAGAGAGCCAACTTGCAGTGGCAGACCTTGAGGTCTCAAATTTCAGTGGCAGCCTGTGTGATGCCAAAATTTGCATGGGGCACCCCGTCCTCTCTCCTTCCTTTCTACATCCTAGTTGTGGCACCCCTTGCAACACTGTTTTGGCTTCACACCCCGTGCGACCAAACTGGTTGCTCTCCCCTAAATTATCCTCTGCAACTTGCCTGCTCTCTGAATTAGAATGAACCAGCCACCTACTTTTTCCGCTGCTGTTGGAAACCTTTGAGTATGTGGGACATTATTGCAGTCAAGCCAACAATTCATGTTTTGCCAGATAGGCACGTAAAAGGGCTGAGGCTCACAGAGCTTTCCCGTAAAATTTGCTAGAGAGAACTCTGTGAGATCACTTTCTTTGTCTGCCTTTGCAGGAAGCTGTAACAGTACATGCATACTTCCTTCCTGCCTGGGCACCTCTCTCTTTCTCCATCATGCCTCCAAGCTGAGCACATGTGCATGTTTGAGCTCTGCAGCTCAGACACCATTTTGAACTTAGATTTTGTAATTAAGCAAGTTTGATGGTAGTTATAAACCTGCCTTCGTTTTGCTGCTGTAACTGCTGCTTCAAGGCCTGGGTTATATAAGTAAACTTTACTTTTACTTCTTGACAAAACAATGTGCTTGTGATGGTGTGTGAGGTGAAGGATAAAGAAGCTAATCAGCTGTGCCATACCCTGGGCTGGATATAGATAATGCCTGTTCCTTGACAGGGTGGAGAAAGATGTGTGAAGAAATCTCTGCCTTTTTCAAGACTGCACCATGGTAAGAATCGCACCTGTTGCTCCACCCACTTTTCCCACTGGCCAAACCCACCATTGACATGCGGCCCCTGGAAGACTCTTCTTATAGGATTGCAATCATGGTGTATTTAGGATTGCAGCCTAGGGTAGAGTAGGATAGGGTGATCTGGCACTAAAACCAAGGACTTGGTGGTCCCCACTGGACCCCCAAATCCCTCACTGCCAGGTTGTGTGTGTGGTGTTTTTTCTAAAGAATCACATCATTCAATTTACCCCAATTTATTTAAATCTGTTCTTTTATTTCAAGTGCTAATTGCCTTTCATAACAAACAGCCTCTTCAGCTACAATTACTGGCACTGCACTAGACAGGCATCCAGAAAGTGTGGCTTGAGGCGAAAAAGGTTGCCTTGGTTACCTAGACCCCCCCCCCCCCGCAAATTCTTAATGCTTGCATCTCATGCCTGTATTCCCTGATACATGTGATTCAATATCATAAGCATGTGGGGAGGTCTTCCTTTTCTCCAATCTCCCCCCCCCCATGCCTCTGACACATGTGGACTCACACCTTAATCCATGGACACCTCCAAAATAAGAAACACACACATCTGGCAACAGATGCCGTTCCATGCTCCTGCTCCCACAAAACGCTGGTCCCATCCTCACTACAATATTCATTTCAAGCGCTCTCATGCCTCTTCAACTTGCCTGGCCAAAGAATTCTGGGAAATGTAGTCTTATTAAAGGTCCTGCGACTTATTAGAAGACCGTTCACAGAGCTACAGTTCTCGGCACGCTTAACCAACTACAAGGTGAGCTCAAAACCAACCCAAAAGCCCTGAGAATGAGATTGTCAAAATGGAAGCCACTTTGTCAGGGGAACTTGCAAGAGAAAGGGAAGGACAGAGTTCCAAAGAGTACTATTTTTTTATTTAATGACAATTGTTGGTAATTAAAGGATTGAAGAAATAGGACTGTCTTAGCCTTATGCTTAGATGATCCAGCGCCGACGTCCTTCTGGCGGTTCCCTCGCTGCGAGAAGTGAGGTTACAGGGAACCAGGCAGAGGGCCTTCTCGGTAGTGGCGCCTGCCCTGTGGAACACACTCCCACCAGATGTCAAGGCAATAAACAACTATTTTACTTTTAAAAGACAACTGAAGGCGGCCCTGTTTAGGGAAGTTTTTAATGTTTGATGCTGTATTGTTTTTAATATTCAGTTGGAAGCCACACAAAGTGGCTGGGGAAACCCAGCCAGATGGGCAGGGTATTATTATTATTATTATTATTATTATTATTATTATGGCAGTAATGTGTAATGTATTAGTATGGCAGTAATGACATCATGCAAACTTCTCTATAGGGGCATTCCAAAAGGAAGGTGCCACCACAGAAAAGGCCCTCTCTCTTCACTTTGGGGAGTCTCTTTCGTGTTTGTTTGGTTTTTTGCTCTGTTGCTTTTGTAGAAAAGCAGGGTGAGTTTTGGGTGCTCCTACTCAGAGGCAGGTTTAGAGTGACTAGTTCTGCCACACTGGGCACCAAGGTTAGGGGGCGCCATAACTATGACATAGTGAATTGAGCAGGACAGAAGGCAAGAGGTGGGTGACAGAATTCTGGTCTTGCACAGGGCGCTGTTGATATTTGAAAGACCAAAGTCCACCCTTGCTCCTACCACTGAGCCATAGGAGCCAACTCCTAGGGGCCAAGGTCCCTTTGTGTCAGGGACCATGCTGAGGAGGTCTGCACTGAGGAAGAATGGTGGGAGCCACACCCTCCCTCTGATGTGTCAGAACAGAAAGCTCAGAGGGTACAAACTCAGATTATAAAACACAGGAGTGACATGGATTAATAGGGACGGGGGGAAACCTTAATTGGGAGCACCACCATTCTGGTTAGAGGCTTTCTTTTGTCCTTCACTGTGTTTATTAAAGAAACTAACTGGTAAGAATTCTGTTTCGTTTGATCTGCTCATTTATGGCCAGGAGGGAGAAAGCCAAATCCCCGAAGCCTTACACTTTGGGGCCCCCAATAAAATATTGGAGGGGGGCCAGGGCCCCCCAAAGTTGGTGGACATTGTCATTCAAATGGGGTGTGTGCACCATGACTTGCGATGGATTAGGTGGGACAGTACTTACCTGCTCCTCCTAATATTTTAATCAAATTGGCACCCCAGCACTGAGCTTTGGCCCTTCGCTATACAGTGGTACCTCGGGTTACATACGCTTCAGGTTACAGACGCTTCAGGTTACAGACTCCGCTAACCCAGAAATAGTACCTCGGGTTAAGAACTTTGCTTCAGGATGAGAACAGAAATCGCACGGCGGCAGTGGGAGGCCCCATTAGCTAAAGTGGTACCTCAGGTTAAGAACAGTTTCAGGTTAAGAATGGACCTCCAGAACGAATTATGTATGTAACCAGAGGTACCAGTGTAGTAGAGAAGAAAGAAAACAAGGCTCCAGGTTTTGTGCACTGGACCTAGATCTCCTGCCCTACACCCTGTAATATATATATATATATATATATATATATATATATATATATCAGAGAAAATAGTGATAATTACAGAGCAGCAGGGTGCGCTGCAAAGTGCAGTGGCAGCAAGACCTAACTAGCCGCCATCTTAACGTACCCAGAGGCACATTGGTGTCACGGGTCTCTGCTCTGAGCCCTTTAAGTATCTAGCAATGCCCCTATGAAGAAGGCAGATGACTGCAGGCCTGAACGGTGGAAGACAGACCTCTTTGATACGCCATCAAGGAGAGCTCTTAAAGAACCAGACGCTCATGGCTGGTTGGGAGCTGACAAGCTTACCTTCCCGTAATTGCTGGAGCAGTAGTTGGAATCTCCTTGAATTACAATATCATTTCAATTAAGAAACATGCGGGGTGGGGAGGGGGGTAAGAGAGGGAGAGGACCATGCATCTGAAATAGCAGCTCCTTTGTAGACACAGCTGGCCTGTGTTAAAATTTTAACTGTTGCTTAAGACTCCATTTCTTAATTAGAGATAAAACTTTAAAACAGCCCAGCTGCCATCAAAGCTCAGCATCTGGTATGGAGGCGTGAAGGAGGTGAGAACTGATGGAAAGGGGTCCCTGGGGAGCAGAGAAGCAGGGAAGGGGGGGGGGAGAGATATGGACATTTGAAAGTGGTTCCTGGAGTGGCTAGTTTGCTCAGCCGATCCTAAGAGACATTGCAGATCTATTTTTGTTCAGGACACTGTGTGTGTGCTGGATCGAAGCCATCAGGAGGCATTGTTGAGGTGGGGAGCAAGAGAGATTGCTCCATGCCGCAAAAAAACACACCCACTGATATCTGCAGGTCGAACTGCTAAGGGTGCAAGAACCAGGCATTTAGGAATCCAAATCTAGCATGCTTGTGGTTTATCATGCCAAACAAAATTTTATAGGTTTTCAAGCAAAGGTATTAGACTGGAAGACACATGAGCAGTGTGGGGTCTCAGCAAACTGGCTTTCTTCTGGGAAACGGATCTGAAGTTAAGCTCACAGTATAAAGACCACTTTGCAAGTTTTTGCCCATTTAGGTAAAATTGCAAACTGCTAATTTTTGAATTACCTTGAGTTATCAGTGACAAGCCACCCAAGCACTTAATGGCTGTCAAGCGTATGACTGACAAATCTGTGCGGCTTTCTCTTGAGAAACCAGCTATTGTTCCATATTAGTGGTAACTGAAAAGCCCTCCTCCTGAGTAGACTGGATTATGCACTTTTGTGTTGGGGATTAGCGATGATTTGATGTACTCTTTCAGTGCTATATATTAAATGGCACTTACACATTCAGCGCAAGTGGTTTCATTAGGATCAATTATTTTATTTGCTTGCCACTTTCCGTTGGGACCGAACTGAAGAATTCACTTTGCATAAGAATTGGTTATCAGTTTTAAATTAGCTTTAACAAAAAATAGTGCAGCCAGCCTACTCAAAAATGCTTCCGTTCTCAAAGTCTCCGCTGCTTTCTTGAAGGCCCCAAAGGAATTCGCATGGGGAGCCTATCAGATAAAAATTCCTGCCACTCAGTTGTGGTGGTTATGATGTGCCACCTCTACTTAACTGGCAAGTAGCAATGGTACAGTAGCGACTGACCTTGGGAAAGATTGTAAGTCCCCACTTCTGCTGCTCTTTCAGAGCTGCTGTGCTGTCCAGCATCTCAGAGCAATATAGAGGCAAGAAGAGGAAGGAAATGTCCTTGCTCCCACCTCCACAGATGCCAAGAAGTAAACAGAAGGGCTGGTTGGGTGCTTTGGGGCATGAGGAGGGCTTGCAGAGTCAGAGAGGAAGAAACAGGGAATTCTTCTATGGCTTGGATTTTGATCTGAGCCGGAAAATGATTTGGTGGGGGGAAAAGCTTCAGCTTAAAAGTTTGCTGTTCCTTTCGAAGTGGGCTTTAACACCAAGGCTGCAGGTTCGATTGCCATATGGGACAGCTGCATATTCCTGCATTGAACTAGTTGATCCTCAGGGTCCCTTCAAACTCCACAATTCTATGATTCTATGAAGTTCTGAAGTTTTCAAGCAAAGCTCTGGTGGATTTTCCAGCGTCACTAAAAAGGTGCTGCAGACGACCCAGGAGTCTCATGTCCCCATTTAATAGAGGCATCCAATTACTGCTGGAAACTGGCTGCTAGACTAAACAAACTGCTGGATTAAGGCTCCAATCCTACGCACGCTTACCTGAGAGTAATTTCAATTGAACTCTTTTTCTTTCTTCTGAGGAGAAACATATAAGTTTGCCTTGTTAATGTGTTTTTGTTTTGATCCTGCAAAACAATGCTTCTTTTCTTACTCACATTTATTCTTGCATTTAAATCCTTCAGGCCTCTGAAGGAGGAAAGCAATACAGGGCAGTTGAGAATTACTGGATAAGAGCAGTTTTTCTGCAAACAGAAGGGAAAGTGTTGACTTGGACACCCAACAGAAAGACAATCTTTTCATTGTCCCACAGAGTAACCTGGCCCGACCCCTGAGAGCCATCTTAAGCTGCTCTACATTTTATCCGCCAGTTGTTTGAATTTACTCGTCAACACACCGTGTCAACATGAGAAAGTGACCATATTTTTATTTTAACAATTTAGATGACTTTTTGCAGGGTGTGTCCCCCCCCCTTTGCTAGGAGGGGAGAAGAAGGTGGGGGGGAGCTCTCTAGATCTCTTTTCGCTTTGGAGTGTTGGCCTCATTTTTTTCCCTTGTAAAGATGTCTCAATTTATAGATTTTATTTTGTACTCTTGTCTTGAAGACAGAATGTATGTGGTTGCTTTTTTTTGCATTTGCTTTTTTTTTTTTAGTCCCCCTTTCTCTGTTCTGTCACTTCTAATTCACAGTTGCTAAGCGTTCCAAGAGCTCACCAGAGGGACCCTCTCATAGTGTGATTTGAAAACTTTCAGATAACACCTACCAACAGAAGCACCATATGCTCTGAAGTTTCACGACGCACCAACAGGAGCATTCCATATAGCGTTTGAACAAAATTCCCAAAGATAGCATCCTTTGCTACCAACAAAGGCCTCTTTGCTTAGGGTTATATATCCCATGCTAGCCAAATGTTAGAGCATCTCCTTCCCCTGCTCCCACTCCATTTTATACTGTTCCTGGGCTGCACAATTGCACCACACAGCTGCCATTTAGGAGCGGGAGAAAGGTTTTAGAGGAGGGGGGTAAGATTGTGCAAGATCCAGTGGCCTGCTGTTCAGGTTAGAGTGCCCAAAAATAATAATTATTTAAGCGCAATAGCTGTGAATATTGTGCATGTACGTGTGCATAAGCATTAGCTGTGAATTTTGTATATAAGTATTCCAGTAATTATAGCGGTGTTATCAGATAGTCACCCTTAAATAAAAAGTGGGGGAGGGGGGAAGGATTTATGCCTTTGGCATGCATCCCTAATACATAGGCCTGTTTTCTTATTTAGGATAAAGGATGGGAGCTTCTACCAAAATGTTTCAGGTGTGAAGTGCTCCCTCTTCAAGATCCAGCCTGATGAAGGATTTCGGGCAACTTGAAAGCTTGCAGATTATTCTGTAACAGGTTGCTTGGTCTAATAAAAGATATTGCCCTCATATGGAGAGAGATAAATATTGTGGGGCAGCAAGGGCAGCCTTGAACTTTGAGGAATGTGAATGTTTGAAGGAACAACTCCTAGGCATCATAGCCAGCGTTGAAAGTGGAAGAGTGATGAATGCAAGTATAGAATTTTGCTCTGGTTCCTTAAGCTTTGTTTTGGGGCTGCAAACCCAGGATCTCAAATGAGAGTAGAAGCCACAGGAAGTTAAAAGTCAACTCAATACTGGCTCTTTTTCTGATGAGTGCTGACTTGTACAGTGCCTGTTTTCTAAACCACTGTTGCTTTCTCATCCGTGCAGTGTATTTTTAGGTGCACACTGACAACAAAATCTCTTTCCAGATGTTCAGCCAACCTATAGAAGGGTAGAATTAGAACTGTGACCATGTTCCTGACCTCCATGTAGTCTCTAATACCCCAAACACATACGATGAAAATGGGGGTGAGGACATTAACTCTACCCTCCCTCCATGCCTAGTTGCTCTATGTTTATTTATTACTACGTTTATATCTTGCCTTTCATCCAAGGAGCTCCAGGTAGCATACATGATACCCTCCCTTCCCATTTTGTGAGGTAGGTTAGGCTGGAAGATGGTGACTGGCCCAAGGTTACCCAGTGAGCATTTGAACCTAGATCTCCCCGGTCCACTCTGACTCGCTAATCCAGAAGTGGGAAAGGTGTGGATGCTGCTGAACTACAGCTCCCATCAGCCACTGCCAGCATGGGCAATGATCAGGGTTGATGGGAATTGTAGTCCAACACCTGGAGGGTGAATGTTCCCACCCTTACTCTAACCACACTGGCTATAGGCCTCTAAGAGATGGCGGCAGGGAAATCTAGAACCCTGGAAGATCAGGTTTCTAAATTGCATGGCGAATCCACTTGAGCCCAAAAGGCTCCCTGCTTCAGAAGCTATTCCTCCTCTTCATGAAGGGTGATGGAAGTAGAAGAAGCTTGCTCATCCTCTCTCCCTCCACACATTTGGAACTTAAACACCTGGACAGGGTTAATGGTTTAGAACAATCAGAAGAACATGGAGTGATCAGGGCAGAAGATTGTCAGGAGAGAGCCGGCAGTAAATCAGACTGTGCAAGTTGGAGTTAACTCTTTATTAGCAAGAACATGGTCAGCACAGGCTTGGCAGAGTGTCAGGCATAATGAGCACAGCAGTTCATCCCTGGTACGTCTTTCCCCGTGAATCAGTTGCTGAGAATGAAAGCTCCCACTTCCTCTGTACTGTCTAAGTCCCCTCCTGTCCGGGGGTTTTCTCAAGCAATTGGGGACTGTGCCTGCATGAAGCCAACCTCTCTTCCGCCCTTTTCTTTTTTTAAAATACATTTTTATTGCGGTTTTATAATTGCAAATTCCATATATCACATACCAATATCCAATCCCACCTTACCATTACATTTACAATCTTCTCCCTCCCCACCTGACTTCCCTCAACTTCCTCTTCTGGTTTATTACATTACTTGTTATATTCTGCATGTATATATACTATTTTGTG
The DNA here is from genome assembly GCF_964106645.2 of Podarcis pityusensis. NCBI lineage: Eukaryota > Metazoa > Chordata > Lepidosauria > Squamata > Lacertidae > Podarcis > Podarcis pityusensis. The sequence continues at coordinate 16,932,516 of NC_138035.1, forward strand.
TTGTTACAATGTCGTCCTCCATGTTTAAACTCAATAAAATTGTGAAAGTTTATTCAAATCCTGCCAATGAGTCAATTTATTTTTGTTGTTTCTGCAAATAGGTTGTAAACAGTTTCCATTCCTTTTTGAAGTCACTGTTATCATTTTCATGTAATTTGTCTGTTAACTTTGCTAACTCTGCGTAGTTCATCAATTTTTCTTGCCATTGTTCTTTCGTTGGTATTTCTCCAGACTTCTAATTTTTAAAGTTCTTGCCACAGTTCTTGCTATTAAAGTTCTTGCCACAGTTGTGGCATATAAAAATAGCTTGCATTTCCCCTTTGGTAATTCTTGACCTAGAATACCTATCAAAAAGGCTTCTGGCTTTTTTTAAAAAATGTTATTTTAAACATTTTTTTCAATTCGTTGTATATCATTTCCCAAAAATTTTTTTATATGTCTACCACATATGGTAAAAGGTACCTTCCTTTTCTTTACATCTCCAACAGGTCTTTGATTCTGTTCTATACATTTTGGCCATTTTTACCAGTGTAATATACCATCCATACATCATTTTAATGTAATTCTCTTCCAACAATATGCAGTCCGTGAATTTCAAATTCACTTTCCACAGTTTTCCCCAATCTTCAATTTGTATGTTATGCCCTACACCAGGGATCAGCAACCTTTTTCAGCCATGGGCCGGTCCACCGTCCCTCAGACCATGTGGTGGGCCAGACTATATATTTTTGGGGGGGGGGAGGGAAATGAACAAATTCCTATGCCCCACAAATAACCCAGAGATGCATTTTAAATAAAAGGACACATTCTACTCATGTAAAAACATGCTGATTCCCGGACCATCCGTGGGCCAGATTTAGAAGGCGATTGGGCCGGATCTGGCCTCTGAGCCTTAGTTTGCCTACCCATGAGTTAGAGTGTAGAAGAATATGCAGTTGTAAATGTGGGCCAGATTGAGAAGGTGATTAGGCTGGATCTGGCCTTAGGTTGCCTACCTCTGCCCTACCCCCTGTGCCCATTTAATCATTACTGATTTCACTTCTTCATCTTTAATTTCCCATTCCGCCCTTTTCATGCCTCTTCAGCTTCTGGGAGGCCAAGGTGGAGGGGAGCTTGTAGCAGTAGGAGAGGGAGACACCCGGGGCTCTTCACCAGCCTGAATCATCTCTGCCTCTTGGTTTCCCTCTTTTCACTCTCCTGCTTCAGCTTTTGCCTCTGATTCTGGACTTCCCTCTGACACTGACTCTCCCAGCTCACTAAGCCCCGTTACCTCTTCATCTTCTGACACCGCCTCTTCCCAGTATGCTCCCTTTTCTCCCTCTGGCCACTCATCATCGTCCCACCACCATTCCTGGGCTCTGAGCCTTCTTCCCTTGGTGCTTCCCCAGCTGGTTCCTCCCACCATTCCTCTGCGTCCAACCAGTCCATGACGCAGTTGCAATCTCACTGATGGCTTGGCTGGTGCCCATTGGGACTGTTAGGGCAGGAAGGTCAATAACAGGTGGAGTCAGAGCCAACTCGTTATAACTTTGACCCCCATCCTCTTCCCCGATGAGCTCTGCAAAGGCACCCACAGAGGCCAGAGGCAGTAAGAAGGCAGGCAGGTGGGAACTGGCTGAGATTGGTCGGTCTAATCCTTGTTGGCCCTGCCTCTCCTGCACAATCCTCATTTCCCGCCCCCCCACCTGTTCCAGTAACACCTGAGAAGAACTGCAGTGATTTGTGAAGACTTCAGACCCTCAGCAGAGCCTGAAAATGGGATGAATGACCTCTTCACCCACCAAACTGACCACCTCCGTCGATGATAGTGGTGGCCACATTAAAATCTAATTGCCTCCACGTTGGAATTGTGACCGAATTCCAAGGTCAGCTGGTGAATTTTCTCGCTCCCACCCCCATTGGCTTCATCTGTTGTGACATGTGGATTTCTTTGCTCTCTCACACACTGATAATTCCATGTACCCTTTTTTGATAATAAGATGGAGCATTGAGGAATATCTTTTTGAATCAATCAAAAGCAAACTCCACATAAAACGCAAGCTGTTCCCTTTGTGGTTAATTTTCATCCAGCTGCACTTAACTACTGATGGAGCCAGCAGAGAAAACTACTTGGCAACATTTCCTAATTAGGGGACGTTAATTACTGCTAAATACTATACAATTTCAATGTTAGAAGAGTTCATCTCCATCAATGTTATTACAGTACTAAAGGAATTAATAATGATTTCAGACTTGGAAACTGTTGCCAAAGTACCCATTAGTTCAGAGTTTTTAAAGTGGTTCAACAATGCAGTTTCAATATATGCACTTCACAAAAGGCTCAGAGCCAGTCATTCTCTGTGCTTCTGTCAGACAGTGAGAGAAGCCTGCAACCCTGGATTTGACAAGTTATTTCAAATAAATATGTGAACTTCAGCCTCTCTTGCCTCTGTAAACCTCTCATGTACGCTATTGTCTCTTTCTTCCCCAATCAAAATCCTTCCTGCGGTCTTTTCCTTACTTTGCTAGATCCAACTCTCCTTTCCTAGGTCAAATGCTTTCTTTCAGCCAGTGCATCCCAGAATGCACCTCTCAGGTGGGTGCCATTGAAGGCCGGTGCTCCCAGTGACGGAAGAAGCCTCTCCGGCACTTGGGGGGTGCTGAGGGGCGGGGCGAACTGCCCAGAGGCGCCCGTATGGATTGCACATGTGTGGCGCCCATATGGACTGTGCATGTGTAGCAGGCTGTAAGACGCTGTGCGTGCCCTCGGCCGCTCTACAGCTGGGGGGGAGGCAGCGGGCCATCTTGTCACACCCCCAGGGTGGCACCTGGGACGGATCACCCCCTGGGCGCTCCCCCACCTGACTTCTTGCCTTTATGCACTTCCAAAAAGCCCAAAACAAACATTTCAAGTCAAAATGGAAGCCGGCCAACATGTGTGAGGCTTCACTTTGTTTTCAGATCTTTGACTCCACCTGGCTCCCAGCCACAATTGACCAAACTATGGGGCAGGACCTATTCATATTTCCATTTCTTCAATCCGTCTCCCATGTAGGAGAGTTCCGGCACCTGTTTTTCTTGGGGGGAAAGCACTGCCTAGGACTTTTCATCTGAGGCCAACTCCAGATTTAATGTGGCCTTCACAAAGTGCCCTCAGTGGACCATCTCTAGGTTCATGGACCTTCACGAGTTTACCTAGCAGCTGTAACGGGCTGCTACAAACTGCCATTTCAAATTTCCCACAATGCCCCACAGCAGTGCACCATATGAAATTGTAAAAAGTGGAGTTGCTGATGAGAGGGTGTGTGATAATGCACACAACCTGCTATATAAAGCCTTGGAGAATCAGACAGAAGATCTGTCAAATCTAAGCATCATGTTCTGAGCAGTAGCCGACCAGATGCCTCCACAAGGGCTGGGGGAGACATTGGGGTTGGTTTGCAAATTCAGTTCTCCAAAGGCTGTGATGCAGTTCACCATCCAGAAGTTGTGTACAAAAATGCATAAATTGAAGGGAAAGCGTGCATAAAAATGAATGCAGTGAAACAAACACACAATTGCATTGTATTTGTGTAAGTTGCAAACAAAAATGCTGATGAATTTATGCGAGGATGTTCTTGAGGTTAAGACTGATCACAACCTGATGTGGAAATGTGGCAAGCTGAACTTTAGCTTGGGAAAACACAAGGGTGCCAACTTGAATAAAAAATGGGGGGGGGGGAGTAAGCCCCACCCTGCATAATCGATCACATGACGCAGCACGGACTCACTATTTAAAGGGCGACACCCACTAACTTTAGGGAGTCCCCCTCCACCCCCTTGGAGTTGGCTCCTATGTGCCGAGAGAAACAAAAAAAATGGCAGATTTGTCTATCCCTGGGCTCTTTGATGCTCCAAATCAATCCATGTAGGGAAAGGTCCCAACTAGTATACAGCATACGAATATGGAGGTTCAATATAGCTGTTATGGCCAGTTTTTGATAAGACGTCTTCTTGGGAAACAGGGTCCCTCCAGATGTTGCCAAACTACAATGCCCATCCTCCCTGACCATGAGCTATGGGGCAGGGATGGGGGCTGTGGTCTAACTTGTTCACTATGTGTGCAAGACGCCATGGGTTTTCTTATGGGGTGTGTGAAAAAGTTCTCCATTTTGTCGGCCCTGAATCTACTGACCAATCAGCTTCTTTGGAGGACCTCAAAGAGGGAGCAGAAACCTCTACCCATTTTCTCCATGCCATGATTACTTCTATAAAACTCCATCCTGTGTCTGCCCACAAACATCTTTGATGACCCTTTTCCCCACCACCTCTAAAGCCCAAAGTCCCAAATTCTGCGGCTGTCATTCAAAAGCTTTCTCCAACCTCCCGATCACTTTCCTTGTCCTTTTCAAGCTTGACAACCCCCGTCTTTGAGGTGGAATGACCATAACTGTGTATAAGTAAAGGTAAAGGGACCCCTGACCATTAGGTCCAGTCACGGACGACTTTGAGGTTGGGGCGCTCATCTCACTTTACTGGCCGAGGGAACCGGCATACAGCTTCTGGGGCATGTGTCCAGCATGACTAAGCCGCTTTTGGAGAACCAGAGCAGCGCACGAAAACGCCGTTTACCTTCCCGCCGGAGCGGTACCTATTTATCTACTTGCACTTTGATGTGTTTTCGAACTGCTAGGTTGGCAGGAGCTGGGACAGAACAACGGGAGCTCACCCCGTCATGGGGATTCGAACCACCGACCTTCTGATCGGCAAGCCCTAGGCTTTGTGGTTTAACCCACAGCGCCACCCGCATCCCATAACTGTTCCAATCCTCTCTTCTAATAATCCCTAGCAATGAATCTGCCTTTCTCCCAGCTAATGTACCAAACAGTAACAGCTAGCCTAAAATCTCATATAGGACACAAACAGAATTTTTCTCCTTCTATGCGAGTTTAGAGCAGCCAGGATATTAGCTCAAATGGCCATTAGGCATTTTAAACACGGTGTCCTTTTGTACAGTTAGAATCCTCTTGGTTCTCATCTGCCCTATTAAAGAATTGACCAGATGGAGATTTTCCTCCCCTTCTCCCCCCCTCCCCAGCAAATCCTCATCTTTTTTTTCTGCACAGGTTGTATGTAATTAAAAATGATTCTTCCTTTTAATCCTACCCCTGACATTTTATCTATCATCCAGATGTTACCACTGATCATTTCAGCACAGAATCAGCAGGATAAAACTTACTTCTATTCTCTGAAGGAGGGTGGGGGGGAGGAAACCAAAGTTACAACTGAGCAAATTAAGTTATGGAGGTAGCTTCTTCTGTTCCGGTCCTCCTCAAAGTTATGAAGAGCCAGGCTTTATGGATCAACTTGGCTGACATGAGTGGATGGGGGGGGGGGCGAGGAGAAGCAATACTTGGGGAGAAGGAAAGTTATTACCCCCAAAACTGAGATTTATCTACTAAGGATGTCAGAGCCCAGCTGAAGCCCATGAGCCTGATATTAGGGGCTGCTGCTTCTCGGTTAGGGTGGCAGATTTCCAGCTTGTCTGATCTACTCTGGTTTTCACTAGAACCCCAAGAACTACCATTCAGGGCCAGATACAAAAGGCAAATAGCTAAAATAATAATAAAACAAAGACCAGGATGCCTCCCGAGTGCTTTCTGAAGCCTAGGAATTTGTTTTCCATACCAGCGCAAAACTGAGCTCAGAAAGCTTTCAGACACAAGTCTGCTCCTGATTAGCTTTCTTCATGCCAGCAGAATTATTTAGATGCAGGAAGTCCTTTTACTGTTCCTGTTAAACTGGGAGTCAGAAATCCTTGTCAAGCTACTACAGATCACTCAAGATCTGTACCCCAGATCTACCCATCTTCATCTCAAATTTGGGTCTCCAGCTGGACTACAACTCCCATCATCCCTGACCACTGGGGCTGCTAGCTGTTGGTGCATGAGCATCTACTCTTAGATTTTCTTTATATATATAATTTTTATTAGTTTTTTTTACATATCATTTTCAAATAATCAAACATACTTTTACATCTTATACAATTTTTTTGACTTCCATCAATCACATCTGAAAATTTTCCAATCTAATCACTTAATATACATCTCTTACTTCCACTATTACCTTTAAATCTCATAACTAATCTCTCTTCTTTCTCTATTTGCAATATTTCATATATTTCTCCTTACAAAACTTCTTGTAGTCCTACTAGTGTAATTTGTTGATTACAATTGCTCTTCAAATAGTTCGTATAGTTCTTCCAATCTTCTTCAAATCTCTAGTCCCGCCAGTTTCAAATCCTTCCAGTCATTTTGTCTAATTCTGCATAGTCCATTAATTTTGTCTGCCATTCTTCTTTCGTCGGAGTTTCCTACTCTTAGATTTTCATTTCTGTCTGCAGAAGATCTTTTAACAGCAGTTTCCCTGCATCTTTTACTTCTTTATAGCAGCAGCAGCATTCCAGCTATCTCTTAGTGAAATTCCCACTACAGGAATAAACACCATTTGGTTCGGTTTCTCAGAGTCTTTATTATTTACAGAACTTTACATTGGTCATTAATAAAGGGAGGGGAAAGCAAATAAAGAAACATCATCTTTTTCTCTTTTTAGCCATCCAGCCAGAGACTCATTCACATACAGTGGTACCTCGGGTTAAGTACTTAATTCGTTCCGGAGGTCCGTACTTAACCTGAAACTGTTCTTAACCTGAAGCACCATTTTAGCTAATGGGGTCTCCTGCTGCTGCCGTGCCGCCGGAGCACGATTTCTGTTCTCATCCTGAAGCAAAGTTCTTAACCTGAAGCACTATTTCTGGGTTAGCGGAGTCTGTAACCTGAAGCGTCTGTAACCTGAAGCATATGTAACCCGAGGAACCACTGTACTCATTTACACTGACCCAGACTTAGTTGATTGCATGCCGTGATAAGGACACCTGTTGCTGGGGAAAATTTCCATTGCCTAGCAACTTGTCCAAAGCCATTTACAAGTTTCTTCTAGAATATTCCAACACTAGCTAGGTTTGATGGGAGTTGTAATCCAACAATAGCTGGAGACCCAAGTTTTGAGAAACACTGTTCTGGGCAGTACTGAAATCATGCACCCCTCTTTTTTAAAAAGCAAGCCAAACATTTCTTTTTGAGTCGGCAGTTCCACGCAATGGTGGCAGTGGGAACTGGAAGTCTAAGAGAGAAAATGGAAAAAATCTGAAGTCTGCCCAGCGCCTGAGCCCCACTTCCTTCCCCAGCAGAAGGCAGCAACAAAATAAGGCACAAAGCTCGTGGTGGCCTGATCTTTAGAAAGGTAGCAATTATTTTTAGTTAAATCGCGTGCGCACGGTAATTAATCTCAAGCGAAACGGGAGAACAATCCCTGCACAGAATTTTTTTTTTTATTTAAACATATGTTCTTAAAATGTCAAGCAATTTATTTCTGCAAAGTTAGAACTTGAGACAAGATTTCATAAAATATAATCCCATCCTTTTTTAAAAAAACCCACCAGAGGCTCAGATTGTGTAACGATTTTTTACAGTATTTGTACACGATTCCTCCCTCCATCAGCCTACAAAGAATTAAAAGGACTTTAAAAGCAAATGGGAAATTTGTGGACAGGTCTGCGTACTGAATTTCAGAGTTCTGTTGATTTCCTGTGTGTGCAACGCTCTCTGCAAAAGCAGGAGAGGTTTCCAGCTCAAGAGAAGGTGGTGTCGCTTGCATGCCTGTCAGGATCGCTCATTCAGAAAAATCTCCCAAATATCTCAATGAATGGGGAAGCTGCAGCCCTTTACCTGTGCTCCAGAATCACTGGGCTCAGCTCCAAGGCATGTGCTTGTAGACTCTTGCATAAGGGTGCAGCTGAGGTTTAGTTATGGTTTTAGCAGCCTGCAAATGCCATGCACTCTGCTGGATCTCAAAAAAGGAGTGTATCCTGTACAGTGTGCAGTACAGTAGGTTGCAATCCAGACAGACAGACACACACACACACACACAGAGAGAGAGAGAGAGAGAGAGGAAGGAAGGAAGGAAGGAAGGAAGGAAGGAAGGAAGGAAGGAAGGAAGGACACATTGCAAGATGCATGTCTGTGTCTGTGTAGGGGAGTGAGGCAAATTGTTGAAGCCCTAACAAGCTCAAGATGACAATAATTCAACCATCCATGGCTGTGTTTTTCAGCACATCGTGGGATACAGCAGCCTTCCCCAACCCAGTGCTCTCCAGATGTTCTAAGACTCCAACTCCCATCATTCCCAGCATGCATGGCCAATGGTGAAGGATGATGGGAGTTGTAGTCCAAGGCACTTGGAAGACCTGAGGCTGATTTAGATCCGTATAAACCAATCTCTTTTTGTTCTTGTTTAGACTAACAACACCTCCCCGGCTCCCACTGAATACATCAAAAGTTGCTTCTGAGATTCTGGAGACTTTCAGATATCACTTGCAATTCAGTTTAGGTGGCAGGTGGGCGTAAATAAGAGCTTCTTCTTTTTAATGCCCATTGTTTGCATTATTTTGTGAACAGACCTGAAGCCTGCAGCCCAGCTTTAGAGAAGGGGCAGGAAGTCTCAGATATCTGGCTCTCAAAAGAGCCTGCAACAGTGTCCATCCTGATATTGGAGACCATGTTATAGTTTATTTCGGTGCCTATGTAATGGGGAAGGGGGGTTGGGTGGGAAACACCAGTACAAAAAACAAACCCATTAATACAAAATTTGCACTAAATCAATCATTTGATCATCTCTTTGCCCCTCTCCCCTCCCACTGGTATTAATGTTGCAGTGAATGAGGCACAGCAAAATTGACCTGGAAAAACCTTCAAAATCCAGAATTTCTCTTATAATCATGAGCACTTGTCCAGCTTGGTGAAAAAGTGAGCCCCTTTCCCTTTAATCCTTTCCCAAGCACATCTTGGACTTGTTTGCAGGAAAGGATTCGAGGACATTGCTTGCTTACGCCTCTTCTGTGTATCCCCTTTTTCTTCTTTTTCCTTCTCTCTCTTTCATATCACGAATTAGTCACCGGTCTAAGCCATAGGCAGGTCATAGGAAGCTGCGTATCTGCCGGTCACATGGTGGTAAATCTGCAGAGTGGGAGGAGGGCAGTTGGGGAGGAAACGAGTTTACCGGAGCAGCAATGGAAAAGATGAAATTAAACAGGTGTAACAAAGCCGACAAATTAAGGGCAGGTTAACAAGAAGGCGGATGCCATTTATAAACTTTTAATTACTCGCACCGATAAAAATAGCACAAGTTTTCTGAAGACATCTCCTTTGAGCACAAAATGCACAAGATGATCTCATTCTGTCCTGTTCTTTGCTCCGTATTTTATTTATTTGGCAAATTTTGTGCGCCGCTCCTCTCCAAAAAACAGAAGCACACATGGGGCTCATTTAACATTGCCCTGCAATGCAGGCCAAGCCAGGAGTGTGTGGCTTACCTGAAACCACATAGGAGGGCTTTGTGGCCAAGTGGGTCTAACCACTCCACCCCACTGGCTCTTTCCAGGGAGAAAGATGTGGAAAGTGCCATTTGTGTTTGGGTCCTGCCAAATTGGGGGGTGAATCACCTTTCATTGGGCCCAATGCATTTTGCAATAAGCACAATTTTTCAAGCTTGATCTGAAACCACTGCTCCACCTTGACTTATTCTAAAAACTGCATTGGGCCTAATACATCTGTGTCCCGAGAAGTTCTCTCCTTTCCCCTTTATGTGACTGTTGCCTTCCCGTTTACATTTTTTGCACATCCGAATCCTTCTCCCAGAGCAACTCTCGTGACTGTGCCATCAATATGATAAGCCAAAGCAGTGGCAAAGTTACTTGGGGCTGATGCACTTACTCAAACCCGAAATATCGCAAAGCGTGTGGGGTGTGAAGGATCAGCCATCGCAGTCAGTCCTGGGGCTTGCCCCCCTACCCCAGGAAGTCTTCCGCTTCGCACATTACATGCTTCCAGTGGTGGTTGCAAAAAAACCCCTATTCCTCTCAGAGAGCTACAATCCCCAGAATGGTTTAGCAAATCAATCCCTCTCTTCCCAGGGAACACTGGGAATCGTAGCTTTGTGAGAGGAAATAGGGGTCTCCTAACAACACACTTAAGGGACACGGGTGGCACTGTGGGTTAAACCACAGAGCCTAGGACTTGCTGATCAGAAGGTCGGCGGTTCGAATCCCCGCGACGGGGTGAGCTCCCATTGCTTGGTCCCAGCTCCTGCCAACCTAGCAGTTCAAAAGCACCTCAAAGTGCAAGTAGATAAATAGGTACCGCTCCGGCGGGAAGGTAAACGGCATTTCCGTGCGCTGCTCTGGTTGCCAGAAGCGGCTTAGTCATGCTGGCCACATGACCTGGAAGCTGTACGCCGGCTCCCTCGGCCAATAAAGCGAGATGAGTGCCGCAACCCCAGAGTCAGCTACGACTGGACCTAATGGTCAGGGGTCCCTTTACCTTTTAACAACACACTTAACAAAATAATACTTCCCAGGATTGTTTGGGGGAAGTTGTGGCTCTTAAAAGTGGCACGATACTGCTTTAAATGGTGGCCTTAGTTGGGTAGAGTTTGGTGCTGATAGAGCCCACGGTTGTAGGTTCGATCCCCATATGGAACAGCTGCATATTTCTGCATTGCAGGAAGGTGATCCTTGGGGTCTCTTCCAACTCTACAATTCTATGATCCACACACACATTTGGCAACAGATTTTTATTTTTTAAAAAGGAAAATAGGAAAGTGCCCTACACTGAGTCAGGCTGCTTGTCCATCTAGCCTAGAGTTGTCAACTTTGACTGGCAGTGGCTCTCCAGGATGCTGAGCGAGGGCCTTTCCCATTGCTTAGCTGGAGAGTGTGTGGGGCTTGGTAGGCAGAAAAGTTCAGGTTCCATCTCCCCTATCTCCATTTAAAAAGATCAGGTGGTGGTTGGTGGGGAATAGACCTAATAATAATAATATAATAATTTATTTTTTATACCCCGCCCATCTGGCTGGGTTTCCCCAGCCACTCTGGGCAGCTTCCAACACAATATTAAAATACAGTCATGCCTCAAACATTAAAAGCTTCCCTAAACCTAAGATCTGTGAGAGCTGCTTCCAGCCAGAGTCGACAATACTGGGTTTGATGGCTTCTGCTATTCCATCATCTGCTACCTGGGGTTTTTTTAATGGAGATGTCAGGGATTAAACCTGGGACCTTCTGTATGCAGTGCAAGTGCTCTCCCTTCGAGCTCTCGGTCTTCTCCATTAAAAGCCTTCCAGCACTTGAAATAAATTAATAAAGCTGTGGATAGAGGAAAGGGGGGGAGGAGATGGCAAGAGAGGCCAAGACTTATGCTGCTTGTCTGGGGTCTCTTGAAAAGCAGATGGTGGGAACTGAACCTGTGGCATCACAAATGCACAGCGCAAGATCTACCCATGGGTTATTCCTATACGATGGCTAACATGGTACAAACTGAACATATTACTTCTGTGCAGAACCACCTTGCCTCCCCAAATGAGGTGGATCAGAACTAATTGGTAAACACCGCCAATTAAAAAGCAAGGCTCCGTTATAAGCAGCAGTGTAAGAAAATGAAAGCTCTCAAAAGGCAATTTTTAAAGTCTGTACAGTCATACCTCTTGCTGCGTTTGCTTCAGGTTAAACCTTTTCAGGCTGTGTCCTGCGGCAACCCGGAAGTACCGCAAAGGGTTACTTCCGGGATTCGCCACTTGCACATGCGCAGACTCTCAAAATGACATCACGCGCATGGCCAGAAGCAGCGAATCGCAACCTTCGCATGCGCAGACGCGGGTTGCGTTCTGCTCATGTTGCGAACGGGGCTCCGGAACAGATCCCGTTCGCAACCAGAGGTACCACTGTACTACAAAAGTCAAAACCACATGGTTTTTTATTGGGGGGGGGATAATACACCATTAGGAGGAATAACAACCTTAAAAATGTAGTGTAAATGCCAACAGCTGGGAAACACTGGCCTGTGAGCTCTCCAATTGGAGAACAGACTTTACCAAAGGTGTCATGGGCTTTGAAGACGCTCAAACTCAGGATGCAAGGGAAAAACATGCTAAGAGGAAGACATGCTGGGCAAACCCTCATCATGATCAACTCCCGCCCAGAAACTTATTTCCCCACTGTGGAAGGACATGTGAATCCAGAATCACGATCACTTACAGACTTTCTGTTAAAACCATGTTCATGGAAGACAATCTTACTCAGCTACAAGTTTTCTCCAAAGAAGAAGAAGAAGTAGGAATACTAACCTGTCTCTCAATATCTCCCAGCAAAGTGCTGGCCCCCAGACGAAAGAGCTCTGGCTTTAGCCACTCATCTCCTAGTTCTTCCTTCATCAGCGAGAGCCAGATCAGGGCATCTTTGGTCGTGCGAATGCCTCCCGCAGGCTTAAAGCCAACCTTGATTGAAGAAAGAAGAAAGGGAAGCAGGAAATTTAAAAATACAGAAAGTTGGCCTAGATAGGAATCTGCATATCTGTATACAATATCCGTATGATGCTATCCTGCCCCCACTGGAGACTCTGTCTACATGCCCCCCAGTAATATTTAGAAGGCTGACAAGCTCAAGAGATGTGGCCTCATCTGTGGTGGGCTCTCATTTATGGAACTTGCTTCTATATGAATTCCCTACTTAGCCCCTTTTGGTTCAGGCACTTATATCCTATGATTTTTATTCAGCTCTGTAAAAGCGTAACACATACCTTGGAAGTCGAATGGAATCCATTCTGGAAGTCCGTTTGACTTCCAAAACGTTCGAGAATCAAGGCGCAGCTTCCGATTGGCTGCAGGAAGCTCCAGCAGCCAATCGGAAGACGCAGCGGACGTTTGGGTTCCAAAGAACGTTTGCAAACCAGAACAATCACTTCCGGGTTTGCAGAGTTCGGGAGCCAAAACTTTTGTCATGCAAGGCGTTCGGGATCCAAGGTACGACTCTTTTTAAAAAGAAACAGAAAATGGATAGTACCGCGTTCATAATTTGGTATTTCAGCATCTGGGGGATCACAGACTCCCTGTTTCTGCTATACACAGGGCCGCAACAGCTCTCTAGCTTGTCTGCCTTACTTTTCCCCAAACACAGCTCCTCTCTGTGACCTTTCCTCAAGGGGAGGGCCATAGGCTCAGTGGGCAAACATCTGTTTTACATGCACAAGGTTCCAGGTTCAATCCCCTACATGAAACCCCAGAGTTCCTGCAAATCAGTGTATGCACTGAGCTAGATGGACCAATGGTCTGACTCTGTGTCAGGCAGTTTCATATAATGTACAGGAGACTCCTCCTCATGTTCCCACAACTTTCAGGAATGCACCGAGAAGTGGGCCTCAGAAGCACCGATATACAAACAGTAGCTCTATCTGCGACCCTCTGGATTCTGGCTGCCATCTTGAGTTTGGTTTCTTTTAGTTAAAACATTCATGTTCCCCCACAAATAATTACATTTATTTTCACCCAGAGCTACCTATTACTATCCTGTCTCTCATTCTGTTTGCCGACTTTCTACAGAATCCATCTGACTGCCAGAATGCACCACACACACACACACACACACACACACACACACATATATATCTATATATAATAAATGTTTCATTCAAGAGCTGAAAAAGTCGGGCTACTTTCCCCCTGCTGTTTCACAGCATTTCATTATTTTGTTTAATAAGTTCATCTCCTTGAGAATTTTTTCTCGTCACCTTATATTATTAAAAGTAATAAGTTTCTCTGGACTGGGGGATTTCCCAACAGAAAAACCAATTTGTGTGTGTCCTTCAATAATGACAGGAAAAGATTATTTCCCATTATGCTGCACACTTTTCATATCACCGCTGCAGCTTATCATTCAATAAATGTTACCCTGCAACCTGCTTCTGTCCTCGGAAGAAGTTTAATTTCTACATTAACCTGTTTTTATTGGCCAACGCCTTGTTGGAAAAGCATCTGTACGGCAGCCAAATTGGTTTGTTAAGGAAACCATTTAGAAATCTCTCGTCAGTGATAAAATTGTCTTCGTTTAATAAAAAGGATATAAACTCAGTTTACATCTAATTTTTTTATTATTATTTCCTGAGCAGGTGCACGCACCACACACTTTTGGTTAATAGAACTTTAAGCACACACACACATCATAAAGTCTGCTTAAATGAACGATAAATTAAACAGTTATTTTAATGACATGCAAAACCTCCACGGAGGCAAGGCGAAGGACCAAATTACATGTGCTACCACCACCAAATTACCACAGAGCCTTGAGACAATACACAATAGTTGCCACAGCAGCACAATACAAAAGATGGGGCCTTCTATGAGGTGCCCAAGTATCTGTCAAAGGAGCCAGGTGCATGTTTATATGCCAGTGCTGGCAGCAGCAGGAGTCAGCATTATTGGCATGTGATGAGGTCCATCCCCAAGTGGAAGGGCTGGGTCATGACCCTAGGGTCACATTTCCCATCTTCAGGGGAGGAGGCCAAGGATTCGACTGAGGCAGATCTGCTCCTCTTATTTGAGGTTCAGTCAGACAGTGACTGCTGCTGAAACAACATTCCTGCTCTGCTCATTACTGAGCCCTGCATGGAGCTGTCCAGGGTACCAATGAAGCCTCGCTTCTGCACTGCTGAGCCCATTGTTCAACAAGGAAGAACAGCCCAAAAGCAGACATCTGGAGTCCCCTGCCCCTTCTGCTCCACCTCTTGGCTGCCCCAGCCTGTTCACCTGCTATTTCTCCAAGTAAGAGCACAGCGACAGGAGCAAAGAGGAGCCTGCCACACCCTCTCCCTCAGCAGCACTGAGGAGGACGCAGGCCTGTTCCAAGAGCAGGGCGTACCGAGGACATCTTGCACAGAGATTCCCTCAAACCCAGTGTCAGATATCAAGGTGGTGGTGCTCTCACCATGCTGACTGAAGAACTGTGAGAACATTTCTCCTCCACCACCCCAAAACATGTTTCAAGTGAAACTCAGAGCAGTGGCCATTGAATAAAAGGCTGAAGGAATGGGGTGTGATGTCCCTAGTGAAGAGGTGGTTCTCTTGCAAGAATCAGAAAGGAAGTACAGGATGACACAGCCAGGTTATACCCACTGCCAAACTCATACACATACACATTCCACATACACATGACCAGAAAACAAGCCGCACCAGCAACAAAATGTTGCTGCATAGAATGCTCTTCTACAAACTCTGCAATCATGCTATTTCCCATTCTATCCCCGCTCCTGACTACTTTTCCACCCCATCAGTCAGTCAGCGTTCAGTGGCCACCAAGCACACACAGTCCTCACCGGGGTGTTTTCAGGGTTCGCAACCTTCATTTTTGTAGTATTTTTCCTCCAAATGTATTTGTACTTCTGCAAGCCTCTGGGTTCTCCCAAAGCTACTAATACCACCCCCTTGTGGCCAGATTGTGCTGCTTTGGCTACATAAGTCAAGAGAATGAGTTTTCTATTAGAATACAAGATTGGAGATATTTGCTTCTCATTCTTCCTATTCCCTATGAACTGTCTGTCTCTGGGCTTTCGTTCAGAAGGAGAAATTACTACAGCTCTGTGTCACAGACGGTCAGTGTGGTGTGGTGTATAACTTAGAGGAGTGTAGCTCAAACCTGGGTCCTGAGCTGTTGTTGGACTACAACTACAAATCTCTAGCTAGCACAACCAGTGGTCTGGGATGGTGGGAGTTGTAGTCCAACAACAGCTGGGGACCCAAGATTGAAGAAGAAGAAGAAGAAGAAGAAGAAGAAGAAGAAGTAGAGGAGTTTGGATTTGATATCCCGCTTTATTACTTGAGGATTCTCAAAGTGGCTAACAACCTTCTTTCCCTTCCTCCCCCACACTCTTGCGAGGTGAGTGAGGCTGAGAGACTTCAGAGAAGTGTGATTAGCCCAAGGTCACCTAGCAGCTGCATGTGGAGGAGCGGGGAAGTGAACCTGGTTCATCAGATTACGAGTCCACCGCTCTTAACCACTACACCACACTGGTGAGGAGACACCAGTTCAAATTCCCCACTCTGCCAGGAAGCTCACTTGGGTGACCTGGGTCTAGTCACCATCTTTCAGTCTAACCTTGCTTACAGGGTTGTCATGAGGAAAACAATGGGGGGAGAAACAGTTTATGCCACCCATAGCACCTTGGTGGAGCGGCAGGATAAAAATGTAGTTAATACATAAGTCTGGCAGTTCAGAGACCCTAAAGCATGGATAGAGGAACCTGTAGCCTTCTAAATGTTGCTAGATCACAGCTCTCATAATTCCCGACTGCTAGCCATGCTGGTTTGGGCTCATGGGACTTGGAGTCCAACGAAGTCTGGAGGGCCACAGGAAAGCTTTTAATGTTTGATGTTTTGCTGTGCTTATTGTTGGAAGCCACCCAGAGTGGCTGGGGCAACCCAGTCAGATGGGTGGCAACAATAATAATTATAATAATTAATTATAATAATTACAATAATTCCCCACCCATGGTCCAAAGCCTGGTGCATCACACCAACATTGCTTTCGAGAACACAGTCTACAATGAATATATGGAGATGGTATGAAGTTACCTTATAGCCAGTTTTCCAGAAGAAGTCTCTAATAGCTCTCACCATGACGAGCCCAACGGGAAAGGTAGCATTAACGGTTTCTTTTCCTGTGGAAGTCTTGATAAAATCAGAACCTGCAAGGGTGAGAATAAAAAAAGAAAAAGTAATAAACAGATGTGTCAGCAAAATTATCATTCTGGTTCGATTTGTCATATGAATTTAACACCTTAACAAACTAGGAAAAGAAAGAAGTAGGAATTGGAATGTTCCCTTTTGTGGGTTTCCGACAGGCATCTAGTTGGCCAATGTGAGAAGAGGATGCTGGACTAGATAGGCCATTGGTCTCATCCAGCAGACTTGTCTTACATACTTAAATTTTACACTGTGGAGTGCTCCTGTTCAGGATCCCAGCCAGCCAGCCACACCTTTTTCAGGATACTCCATTCCACCCCGGCCCTTGGCAATCCTTCAGGGCTGTTTTTGGATTCCCGATCCCAATTTCAGTATATTATCCTAAACACTTTTTAAAATTTTTAATTCTGAAAACCTTTGGGTTCCTGCAATTTTTCCCAGTATTTCCTTCTTGGCTAGCATACAGTGTCAGAAATGAATTTCAAGAGAAGAACATAGGAAGCTGCCTTATTACTAGGACAACCTATTCCAAAGGTCCACATGAGACTCTGGCTCAGTGGCGAAGGACAGCTTCTGCATGTAAAAAGAAGCAGTCCCCAAGCAGATGCCCTCCAGATGTTTTGGGCTACCATCATCCTGGCCATTGGCCATACTGGCTGGAACTGAATGAAGGGAAGGTCAAACTAACAGCCTTCAGTTGGGTGCCATCTACCACCAAACTACTGCCTCTCACTGAGCTCTCTCTTTAGTTGATGACCTCTTTGTCAGACAAGTAAGCCAAACTTCCTCGCACCAACTCCTACTTTTCCCTGTATTTCATTTAATTGTGGCATTTAAGCCCTTTAGCACAATACTTCCACCACCACCAACATCCCTCCTCCTCTTTGCAGGGTAAGGTAAGTCAAAGCTTTTATAAGTCTGGTAATTAGAAACCTCTATGGTACAGTTTCATTAAAAACTTTCATTAAACAACATCTGCCCTTGTATAGGGTCCCCTAATCAATTTGGTCAAACAGAAGGCCTTCTAATCGGCTGTTGATAAAAATAGAAGATGAAATTTTAATTCTAATAGATTAACCACAAACTCAAAGATAGTCTTCAAAATCCATCTCGCTCCATTCTCCAGTGGATTTAACGACTATTCAGCAACTCATTACTAAATAGAACAAGATGAACATTTTCCAGTTCATTAAAGAAATGTACTATGTATTTTTGCATTGTCCTCATGATTCGTTACAGGGAGTCTTAATTACAAGATAATGGATAATGGTTATTAAACGGAGGCTCCAGTAATGAAGCTCTATTCATTTGCGAGCCTTGGAGACTGCAAAGAAGGGAAAATAAAATTACTAGCTTCAAAAGATTAACGGATCAAATTATTATTCAATTCTGAAAATCTCATTCAGACTTTGCAGAAACAAGAAGGGATTTTTTTTCACACAAAAAAAATACCAGTATTAGGACTATAGTGATGCACTTATTTTTTATTTTTTAAAAAAATAATAATATCTTAAGGCTATTAGCAGAATAATCAGCTTGAGATGTGATTATCAAACATACAGCCAATTTAGCAGCATCTTCTAACAAAGAAAACAATACATTTTTTTATTTCGTGGAACAAATTCTATTATGATACGAGTGAGAGCTTGCTAGCAGGATTCCATAAAGAACATGGAAGATAAATGTTGCTCCTGAGCACTACAGTATAAAGGTATTATTAACATTTTATATTCCACTAATGAAAACAGAGACTTTGGAAAAAGGCGGAGGGGGGAAGGAGGGAGAGAAGCAAATGGCTTGCTTTAAAATGGAGGCCATTAAACATAATTCACACTAGCTTTATAAATAACGTATTTCTGGTCATATTGTTCAGCTGTCAGTGCCTTTTCTTTTTTTTAAGAGTGGTAATATAAAGGGCAAAGTTTAGGAAAAGAGAAAAGGTTGAGAATCTGATTCCATGGCAGTATGGAAGGACTGTTCTTCTGTGATACAGCACCTTCTCCCTTGCATGCAGAAGGTCCCAAGTTGAATGCCTGGCATCTCCAGGTAGGGCTAGTGGAGAACCTTGCGTGAAATCCCAGACAGCCTCTGCTGGCCACTGTCATCTTCTTCTTCTTTGGCAATCACTCATAGCCAAGTAAGACTATCTTCCATAAACATGGCTTTAAAAGTGAGTCCATAGGTGACTGTGGAGGCCAATTCTGGATCCACACGTCCTTCCACAGTGGGAACATAAGTTTCCGGGCAGAAGTTGATCACGGTGAGGGTTTGCCAAATGTGCCTTCCTCTTAGCGCATTTCTCCCTCTTGTCCTGAGTTTGAAAGTCTTCAAAGCCCATGACACCTTAGGGAAAGGCTGTTCTCCAACTGGAGCGCTTGCAGGCCAGTGTTTCCCAGTTGTCCATGTTTCTCAAGCATACAGTAAGGTTGGTAGTACAATAGCTTTGTAAACAAGCGTTTTGGTTTCCCTATGAATGTCCCGGTCCTGAAACACACTGCACTTCAATCAGGAGAGCCACTGTAGAGCTAGATGGACCAATGGGTTTGGCTCAGCATCAGGCAATTTCCAATGTTCCACTCTGTCTATCTGCGATTCCCAGCAAATGGTATTCAGAGGCATGTTGCCTCCAACAGCTGGTGGAGAACATAGTCATCAGGGTTAGCAGCCATTACTAATCCTCTTTTGAAGACATCCAAGTTGGTGGCCATCACTACCTCCTGGAGAAGATCCCATCGTTGAGTCACTCTGTCCTGAACATTTTGGTTGCACGTTTCTGAACCTTTCCCAACACTACGATATCATTTCTGAGGCGGGGCAACTGGAACTGCACACAGTATTCCAAACATGGTTGCATTTGTATAATGCCATTACGGTTATCAGCAGTTTTCCTTTCGTAGTGATCCCAAGCATAGACTTTTATCTTTTTCACAGCTGCCACACATACTGGGTCAACATCTGGCTGCACAAATTGTAGCAAGAAATGAAGGAGAAGCAGACCAGGCCAAATAATGTCAGGAACGCAGTTTAAGGATGCAGTTTGGGAAGACTTTAAGTATTTAAAGTTCCAGCTGATGAATCCTACCACCTTGGGTGAGAAAATATAAATCCCCCCAGGGTGGGTTTGCTATAAGAGAAATTGGGGAGCAAGCAGAAGGAAAATGCACACAACCTTTTGGAAAAGTCATTTTGGGCCACGTGTTTTTGTGGTTTCTTTTAAATCCTTCCTGGCCTACGTCTAGAAAGAGAAGGAAGACTACAATGTGAACTCACCACTATTCCACTCAGTTCAAACAATGGCCTTTTGCATTTGTAAAAACGTTAACCATTTACATGATTAAAACTGGTAGAGTGGTTTTCAGCTAGCTATATCCAAAAACAATATTATGGTCCCATTATTAAGCAGTAAAGAATAATAAGCAGCATAGCAATCACAGAGTAATCACAATCTTTACGTTTCAAAGTGCCATAAAGACCCTGGGGACGTGATTATCTCCTGATAACCTCAGACTGCTTAAAGTTACTTTACTCTTAATAAAGAATAAGGACACAGTCTGCAATTTAAAATAATGCAGAGCAATCTGGCTGATGCATAATCTTTTGTATCACAGTTTTCACTGCAGTCCTTTCAACCACACTAATGAAAGTCCAAATTGGATGGCCCCGCGACGGAGTGTTAACCAAAAGCAACACACTCCTCCCTCCACCCGTGAGTGTAAGGGGTGAGGATCCTGCTGGGGATCTTATATCCCCCAACCTATGTGAATCAAGTCTCGCAAGAAAGCCTGCAGAGGGCACAAGGGCTGCTGTGTTCACGTCCTGCTTGCAGACTTTCCGCAGGCATCTGGTTGGCCACTGTGGGGATGCTGGACTAAATGAATCCATCAGGATCCTTCTTAGGTTCTTAAGGCTGCTTTTGGTTTCAAAGCCCCTTGCACAGTACTTCGCACGGGGCTTTGCAGGCTCCGCTGACCAGCAGGGCCTGCAAACCCCCACCCTTTCAGCCCAACTGCATTTTAAACTGCCCCATTTCTGAGATCATATATGATGCCAAATGTAGGGGCAGGCTGCCCTGGCTTGGCTGAAATGGCCTCTTGGGTCCAATGGGGTAGTCTGGTATGGTCCTGAGGTATGCAAGCTGGAGATTCCTCAATGCTGTTTCAACCCAACCAAGGCCGGTCTGATACGTTTGTTGGCTGACCTGGAACAGGAAACACTCCCCCCCCCCCCATGCATAGACACACCCTCATGAGTCCAGGTACATGGTACTCCTGAACTTGCACAGAACTGGCATTGACTATTTTAATTCGGATCATTTTTAAAAAAAAAAACATTAGTCACTTTGCTGTCTGCCTCGTATTCCCAAAAGGCCAAAGATATGAGGCCTTAAAACCCAAGGAACCAAGGAGGGATCCAGTGGTAAGCATTTGCTATAAGGCGTTAATCCTATTGAGTTAATGCATTTTACTCCCTCCTTTTCATTAAATAGATCCGGTGGGAGGATGCATAAACACGTACATGACACACGCACGCACACACACACACACACACCCCACACATTCTCCTAAAGGGAGTTCAGGGCAGCTAACTAAAATATAGTATATGCAACAACAGAACAAGAAACGTGACTCAACATATTAATAAAATGACACAAAACACCCATAACGAAACAGAATAACACAACAGCAGTATCAGCAGGCGGGAATCTTACACTTCAGAGGCCTGGGGGAAGAGACATTTTCATTTGTTGGCATCCGTCTGTCTCAAGAGACAATGGAAGAGTGTGGCATCAGGGGTGAAGTCATACAGTTGGAGAGTTTCAACGCCTGCTGTGGTTGTAGAGACAGATGCGGGAGAGACATGTTTTGTTGCAGCTGGGGCAGATGAAGGCGTCTGGTTGTGCTTCTGCAGATGCACCAGGCCATTTCTTCTCTCCGTGCTCCTCCCAGCCGTCATTCCTCCTCTGGTCACTGCTCTGGAAACACAACCTTGACCATCTGTCTCCAGGCAGTCTGAGGTCATCTGCAAGGGATTCCCACATGGCGGAGTTACTGTCGCCAGTCTTCATATCACATCTGAAGACATCTTTATTACACAGAATTGGTCTGCCATTGGGCCTGGTGCCTAAAGCCAGCTCTCCACAGAGCACATCCTTGGGGATCCTGCCCTCATCCATTCTGTGGACATGACGAAGCCAGCGTAGACGTCGCTGAGACAGCATTGCGATCATGCTGGGAACATGCGCTTTGGGAGAACACATCTTTGTTTGAGACTCTGTCCTGCCATGTGGTGCCTGAAATCTTCCTGACTTATAGCCAGGGTACTTGTACGGTCTTACCCTAAGATGGACACCTCACTTAACCTCATGATAGGGCCAAGACTGACTACCCACCATGGCAGGGACAGTAGTGGAAAGGGCTGTAGCTCATTGAAAGTGCATCTGCTTTGAACCCAAAAGGTTCTCGGTTCAATCCCTGGCATTTCCAGGTGGGACCAGGAATGTCCTGGCTGAAAATCCTAGAGAGCCACTCCTAATCAGCGCAGGTGCCGACAATGCTAAACTAGATGGATCAGTGATCTGACAAAGCAGCTTGTTATGTTTCTGAGATTTGATGTATATGATACACTGCATTGAACAACTTTTTATTTTTAAGCCCATCTTCCAAATTTATTCATTTGCTCGTAACCTAGCCTTCCTTGAAAAGCTCTGAGGAACTTATATGGGGCTCTCTGGCAATCTCTCCCAATCGAGTCCATACCAGCTCAGCTTCAACAAAGCAACAATGCTGAATGTTCCCAGACCATTCCCTTCAACTCATATTGCACGGAGCTACGGAACATTTCCAGCAACTCGATTTAACTTTGATGCTTTCCAGTGTCAACAGTAAGTTGTTAACTAATTTTATTAATAAAAGCCTATTGTCTACCAAACTTGGAGGAAAGTTGCTGAAATGGAAAAATGAGCTGCTTGAAATGGATTTAGAAAAAATATATTACACTGAACAAAGCAAGCCAGGAAATTAGGCTCCTTTATCAGGCTCTGAAAGTGCTATGAATTTTAAACATAACTTTTTTTTTTTAAAGGCAGATTTTTTTAAAAAAAAAACACACACACACGCAACCAAGATCACCACACTTCAATGTCAACTTGAGTGTATTTTTCAATGGTTTCTGATAAAAGCACTCGAATTGCAATAAAAGTTCATGCCTTGAAGGAAGGAAGAAATTATCTTTGCTTTGAAACCTTTAGGCTTTAAGTATAAATGCCTCGACTGTGTCAGCCCGCCCTCCCACACACACAAAGTCTGCACCAAAGACATTAAAAAAATTATTTGCAAGGGATATAACTGATGAAACTTACAAAAGCAAATGTTTGTCCTTGTTAGCTATCCATTTCCACAGCGCCATGAGCATACATGGCGTTTTACAGAAACAGATATCGTGGGACAAGTGCCTGCCCCAAAGAGCGTACAGGCTGTCTTTCCATAATGAGGGAGGGGGGGCATGGAAAGGTGGGTGGGAGAGGCAGGGAGACTGTGTCCATGCACATTTCAGTATCTACCCCCATATCTATAAGGAATATAGAATATTCTATATAGAATATATCTGTAAGGAATTTCAGTGGTTCTTAAGGATATCTAATGCAATTAGGTCTTTATCAACAGAAAATAACAACACTCTGGTTCGCCATACTCCAGCTAAGATGCCACTGACAACGTAAAATTAAAGGACCCCTGAATGGTTAAGTCCAGTCCAAGGCAACTATGGGGTTGCAGCGCTCATCTCGCTTCCAGGCCAAGGGAGCTGGCGTTTGTCCACAGACAGCTTTCCGGGTCCTGTGGCCAGCAGGACTAAACCACTTCTGGCGCAACGGAACACTGTGACGGAAACCAGAGCGCATGGAAACGCCGTTTACCTTCCCGCCACAGTGGTACCTATTTATTTACTTGCACTGGCGTGCTTTCAAACTGCTAGGTTGGCTGCGACAGAGCAACGGGAGCTCACCCTGTCGTGGGGATTCAAACTTCCAACCTTCTGATCGGCAAGCCCAAGAGGCTCAGTGGTTTAGACCACAGCGCCACCCGCATCCCTTTACCTTTTTTATGCTGCTGAAACTGACTACTAGCTCCACCCTCCCCTTCTAGCTTATCACTCTGGATTCCTCCCAAGCAGACGAAGGCTGCCTCGAGCGGGTGAGCTCCTCCTCTGGGCCTGTCTGGCCTATTGCTCCACAATGTGCAGGACTCTCCTCAATTGAGGTGTCAGAGTGGGAGGTGAGCCAGCAGGACTGGGACTGTTCTGCTGCTGCTGCGTAGCTAGGGCAATCTGACTTCTCTCTATCTGAGTCTGCGCTCGCACTGTGACTCTCAGCCTCTGACCCTGTCCTGTATGGTCCTCCTTCTCCTGACCCCCCTTGATCGCTCAAACCCCCTGCTTCCAGCACCTCCCAGCTCCTTCCTTCCGCAGACTGCCCTTTCCCACCACCAGGATCCAGGACCTAAAGTCTTCTTCTTCTGTGCCCTCCTTGGGGGGCTTTTGGGCAGGCGGCTCCCACCACTCTTCCTCATCCAGTCAGTCCTAGACACTCTGCACTAGAACATCTACCGTTTCCTCCTTCTGTGTCTGTGTTGCATATACAAGAAACCACCATATGCAGTTCTGCTGAAGCACAATCGCCACACACAAAATCCGAGCACTGCTGCGTGATCGCTGTAAACACAGGAGGGAGGCTGCATTTAGCATTCCTGGCTGCAAGTTTATTTAAAATAATGTTATGCCAGCCCTTCGCTAAAACAACAGACAACTCCCAGGGTGGTTTACTACAAGGCAATATAAACAAAGAAACATAAAAACCCAACAAATATGGACAAACAAACAATAAATCAAAATCGGGAAAACGGCAGCGGAGAAGACACAACCCAACAATTCAGTGTGAAAAACAGAACTTCACAGCCAGCTTGTTTGAGATCAGAGATGGAGAACCAGGAGCACTCCAGATATGGCTGGACTACAACTTCCATCATCCCAGACTCTTGGCCATGCTGGCTGGGGCTGGAGCCCCAGCAATGACAGGCAGGTCGCAAGTCTCTTACCCCTGGATGACACAGTACTGAGACTAATGGGTGAATCGTAAGCATAATTCTATACTAGATGACAGAGGGCCTGGAAAGCTTCTTCACCAGGTGCCAAAATGACTTCAGAGGGCATTTCGCAGGCAGGGGGCCATGACCAAGAAGGCTCTGTCTTTGGGGGAAAGGGATGCAGCTCAGTAGAAGAGCATCTGGTTTGGTCCCAAATTCAACCCCACAGCATCTCCAGGGAGGGCTGAGGAGAGACTCCTGCCTGAAACCCTGGACAGCTGTTTTCGGCCAAGTGTATACACTATTCAGCTACATGGACCTGGAACTGACAAGGCAAGTTCCTATGTTCTCTTCAATCACCATTTGCTTGCCTAACTTATCAATCTTATTATCAAAGTTTTAAATGTTCATAGATGTTTCGAATGTGGCTTCTTTATGTCTTTTTTATTTTTTAAAGGGCACCGTTTGGCTGCTTTGCTGTTTGTGAGCCTGGGCTCCTTTGGCAGGGAAGGCATGGGGAAAATTCCCCTTGGGCTTTCGAGTACGGAGGCTCACGCCAAGTTCCCAGAAGGCCAGGCTTTATTCAGCAATGCATTGCAGGACAGAGTCCAAAGAGCCCAAGAGAACTTTCAATCGCGACACAGGAAAAATAAACGTCACATCGGCTGTTCGTCCTCACTATGTCTTCATCCAACCGCAGTCCTTGAAAACGTACACTCAGCCCATTTTCTTTCACTGAACATGCAGACACCTCCTCGTGCCTTATCTGGAGTTGTTCTTCACTCTAACAGTCAGCGTTCGATTCCTCCTAAACTGGTTCTTACTGGTTTTATATGGTCAGGCTGCCCTCTTGCATACGTGATGCCGATAATGGGTTTTCCATTCCACGTCAATGGTCAGCAAAGAAATCCGGCAAGCAAGATGGCGGCAAGGGCGTCCAGGTCACCGAAGATGACCATAGTGTTCCGCCGGGTAGCTGACGTTTCTTGAGGAAACTTGGGTCCCAAGTTCTCTATTTAAAAAGCAACTCTCTTCAAACCTGCCCACCCCCGCCAGCAGCTTTGTAGCATGAGGGAACTGAAGAAACAGCATTCGCTCGAGCACTTCAGAGAATCCACACCCTGCCTTTCTCAAGGCATTTGAAGTGCCCTGGGAGATCCTTGGCTCTTGTGCATCACCTGCTTCTGCTTCTTCTTGCCCTTGTTCTTTGAAAGGCAGGAGCCGTTTGATCAACGAGTGGCCCAGATCAAGTCTTTTGCGACTTCAAAACACAGCTCTCATTTGTACCTTTTCCCGCCTCCTAACATCCAGCTGACTTCGTCCGGGAGAGTTTGGGCTCCGGAGGACAAATGAAACTTATTTAAATAGCTTTATATTAAAATAGTCCATCATAAGCATTAACATGCAACCCCTGTCCCTCAAAAGAATAAAAAAGCCCACTCAAAAAAAGAAAAGAAAGAAATTAGCACAAGGGAATTAAATATTTATATCAAATACAACTCTTATATATCTCTCTGGAGATAGGGGCGGGCGGCAATCTTGTCGGAAAATAAAGTTTAAAAGAATGGGTGGGAGTGATAATTTTTTTTCAAAAGGGGGGGAAGTTTGTTCTTTTCTCCTGCAACTGATTGCGGACTAAAATATCCATTTGGAAACGCCAAGCATCTGTTTGGTGGCAGCTGTAAGTAACATTACCCACACTCAAGACAATTTATATCTTTCCCTTTTATTAAAAAATAAACAGGCCCCTTTAAATTATTCACCAGCAAATTAAAACAGACACAAGCGCAGCCGCAGCAGCAGCAGCAGCGAGGGGGGTGGCTCAGGAACCCAAGAAAGGAAGAGAACCCAAAACTACCTCTGGAGGGGAGACAAGCCAAGACCTCTTCCATTGGACTGATCAGCCCGCAATTCATGCACTGACCCAACCAATTTTCAATACAAGAGAAGCTCTGAAAGCTCAGATACTGTATCAAAAGCTGCATCTATAAATAATAAAAAAAACACACACAGAGGTGCCAACTCTGCAAGTCTTTTCCTCCCTTCACAAAGCAGGCTGCGTGATATTTGACTTTGGTTTTCATTGTACCTTTTCAAGGGTTTTGGACCTTCCTCTCCCCCTGCCCGTCTTGCTGGTTTCCCTATTCACCACAAGCATTGTCCGCTTGTTTTCTGAATGGGTTTCAAGTGTTTTATATAACTGTGCTTTAAATTCAGCTCCAGTGTCTAAATACAGAGATGCGGGAGTTTTCCTTCTAAAGAGAGTTGGACCTCAGTAGCAGCTGCTGCCAAAGCACCATCCTTTTAATGCCCTTTTAAAATGTGGGGAATTTTTTTGGGGGGTGGGGAGGGGTTATTGGGTTGTTTTTATTTTGGTTATGTATTTTCTATTTTTATACTGTTGTTTCGTCTTGTAACTGCCCTGAGACCTGCGGGCATAGAGTGGCATACAAATGTTAACAACAACAACAGACCTCCTTCCTGGAAATCGCACAGCAATCCACAGCGAAACAGCCTTCCCAGCCCAACCTCACTTACTTGGGAAGCCTGGCATGGGACTGTAGGCCTTATTCAAGGCCGTATAAAAATGAGGCATGGAATTGATTAAAGTGGATTGGGAGAGGTTTTCATCCTCTCTTGTGCTACTAGAACCTGAGGACTTCCAATGAAGCTGAATAGAGTGGTTCAAGACAGAGGGAAAATCTGTACCACACATCTAAAGCACTATTATACCACTTTAAACAGTTAAGGCTTCCCCCCAAAGCATCCTGGGAACCGAAGTTTGTCAACGGAGCTGAGAGTTGTTACCTATTCCACACGCAGAGCTACAACTCTCAGAGTTCCTGGGGCAACTCAGTCAGCAGAGCATGAGATTATTAACCTAAGGGTCGTGGGTTCGAGCCCCATGTAAAAAATTCCTGCACTGCAGAGGGCTGGACTCGATGACTCTTGGGGTCCCTTCCAACTCTATGATTCCCGGGAAGAGGGCTTGATCATTAAACCACTCTGGGAATGCTACCCCTCTGAGAGAAATAAAGGTCTCCTGGCACCTCTCAGGACCCTTAAAAAATACAGTTCCCAGAATGCTTTGAGAGAAGCCATGAGGCGGTTTAACAGGGCTTTAAATTTATGGTGCAGATGTAGCCAGAAAAGAAATAAGTAGTTATTCTTCTCACAGCGCATGATCTATTGCATGGGTAAGCAAACTAAGGCCCGGGGGCCGGATCCAGCCCAATCGCCTTCTAAATCTGGCCCGTGGACGGTCCAGGAATCAGCATGTTTTTACACGAGTAGAATGCGTCTTTTTATTTAAAATGAATCTCTGGGTTATTTGTGGGGCCTGCTTGGTGTTTTTCATGAGTAGAATGTGTGCTTTTATATAAAATGCATCTCTGGGTTATTTGTGGGGCATAGGAATTCATTCATCCCCCCCCCCAAAAAAAAAATATAGTCCGGCCTCCCACAAGGTCTGAGGGACAGTGGACCGGCCCCCTGCTGAAAAAGTTTGCTGATCCCTGATGGACTTTAACTCCACCAGAGGCTTTCCTTGTTCAAGGTGCTGGTTCAGCAGCCAGCCTCTTTTTAATGTCCTTCCATTAGTGCTGGCTTATTATTATTATTTACTGCATTTATACACTACTTTTATCTTCCAAGGACCTCGTGGTGGTGGTTCTCTCCCTCCCCATTCCATTCCAATCCTCCCAACAAGCCCATGAGGTAGGTTAATGCTAAGAGATGATGACAGGTCCAAGGTCACCCAGCGAGCTTCATGGCTGAGTGGGGATTCGAACCCTGGTCTCCCGGGTCCTATTCCAACACTCTAACCATTACGCCATACTGGCTTCCAACCAAGGGCTCGTTTCTCAGAATTTCTGAGGAGAAGGAAATGCTCCGCTTTCACAGTGTGGTCTGATACGTTTGGCCGCTGCACTCGATTCAAACGGAAACAAAAACACGCTTAGCCGCTAACAAAGCCGCAGATTGATGAAAGCTATTGTGTATATTTAAAAATGGGAAGCTGCCACGGTGCTGTTATAACAATGCGGGCCGAGGAGGGAGGGGGGGATAGTGTTAACAGCAGAGCCATCTGCTGTACTGCAGTGAAACTGCATTTCAAAAAACACAGGGTGGAAAGGAGAGGTGAACTTCAGAACCTATTTTTATTTAAGGAAAAATCAAAACAAAGATTTTGAGAACCCCGCAGCCCCACTCTAGAAGTTCTGTAGGAAAGGCTGCTAATTCTGCAGGGCTAACTGCCCACTTAACGGTTATTTTCTGAATTTGTTCCCTACCCTTCACCGTAAAGTCCGAGTGAGGGTTATAACAATATAAAAATACATTAAAACTAGTTTCAAAAATTAGGAACTGGGAGAATAGGGTGGGTCCTGAATATCTATGGGTAGTGTTTAACCAAGAGTTATTCAAAGTAAACCCACTGAAATTAATGAACATGATGAAGTTAGGCTCATAAATTTTAATACGTCTACTCTGAGTAAAGCTAAGCTGAATACCACCCTTTATTTTAGGAGTCAAAGGGGAGGGTGGAGAGGTACGTCATCGGGTCTGCCTGGGAACTGGGCCATGGTACCTGGTATCATGGATGTTCAAGCTTTTTGGTTCAAGTATTCCTGCAGTGTCCCCTAGTCCTGCTATAGTAGATCTGACTGCTCTTCATATGGCCTCTCTTTCATCTTGCCTTGGCGCACTCTTCTCCACACAAGGCCTCCCACAATCTGGGCTGCAGTGGGCCTTGTTGCCCCAAAACAGTCGGTCATAACAGCCATTTATTATATCATACCCTCCAACATAGGACACGGGTGGCACTGTGGGTTAAACCACAGAGCCTAGGACTTGCCGATCAGAAGGTTGGCAGTTCGAATCCCCACGATGGGGTGAGCTCCCGTTGCTCGGTCCCTGCTCCTGCCAACCTAGAAGTTCGAAAGCACGTCAAAGTGCACGTAGATAAATAGGTACCACTCTGGCGCAAAGGTAAACGGTGTTTCCGTGTGCTGCTCTGGTTCGCCAGAAGCGGCTTAGTCATGCTGGCTACATGACCCGGAAGCTGTACGCCAGCTCCCTCGGCCAATAAAGCAAGATGAGCACCGCAACCCCGGAGTCGGCCACGACTGGACCTAATGGTCAGGGGTCCCTTTACCTTTACCCTCCAAGGCCAAAACTCCAGGCCAAAAACTGTGTGAGTCAAATGACCTGCGCAAGATCGCAGTCCCGAGGAAAGTGCAGGTGATGCAGGGTGGGGGATAAAAAGCAACTAGCAATTGTATTTATTAAATAATAATAATAATAAATAATGGAAGTTACCTGCCATCATGGCTACAAGACTTGCTTTGTAGACATTAGTAAGCGATCCCAGCTCTCCTGTCCCCAAAATAGTTTTCATATGAGCTTCTCCACAGGCCTGACGACACTGACGTATTTCTTCGTAGAGACCTAGCAGAAAGGAATTTTTTTGGTTACTAATAATAATAATAATAATAATAATAATAATTTTAAATTTATAGCCTGACCATCTTGCTGGGTTTCCCCAGTCACTTTGGGTGGCTTACAACTTATATAAAAACACAACTAAGCTATACGAGCAACAAACCAACCAATAAATCAATAGAAACCAATAACAACAATAACAACAGGCTCTTCTTGTGTTCTTAACACAGAAGGGCAGCAAGTAGCTGGATTCCCTCTTCTGCCAACCCCTAGCGAGACTAGCCCCTGTTTATTTATTGGCTGGCTAGCAATTTGTAAATACCCATCCCCCCCCCAATGCTGTGAGTGTGTTAATTGCCTCTTGCTCCTGCTGTTAGACAGCACACTTGCTTTGAAATTCTATGACGCACTCTGTATTCGTAAAATTCGTAATGTGGGTGAAAAACGTCCTTGATTCTCCCCAGCAGCAGCACCCTCAGTCTCTCCTTTCTTTCCTTTCCCCCTTTTTAGAGCTTTTTAAAAAGCCCATGGCAAAGTTGAGGGTCGTGCTTCATGGATGGCTGGTGGCCGTTTGGAACAAGTCTCCACGTTCTTAATACATTTCAAAAATTGCTGAAAATGTTAAGTACTTTAGTGTACGTCCAATTATGCCAAGCCTTAAGTTAAATCTGCTGTTACCTATTGTTGAGTATCTTCGCGCCACTTGAACTATAATTTGTCTAAGCCTGGTCTTTTAACAATTATTTTAAGTGCTCTCTAATGGATTGGAATATAAAAGCAACTGCTTTGTGTCGGCTCGCTCTTTGAGTTTAGGAGCTGAGTCCTTGCACTGGAGTTACTGAACTCCTTTCTGATAGATGCCTTTCCCCTAACAATTGCCCATTAGTGCAAAGAAAATGTTAAAAACACACACAATTTTTCTCTCTTGCATTTACTTCCCCCCATCCCCACTAATATACCACGACCAAGGGACAAAGAACATGATGTAGCTCTGAACATGGGCTTCAGTCCTAAAATGTTAGCTTAAGGAGCAGCCACCATCGCTTCTGTAGAGTGGCTTGAACGATGTAGGATGTGTTATCAGGGGAGCAGGGGACGGGAAGTTTTCCTCTTCTGAATTTCCTGTTTATTTATTTATTGTGTCTGCACCCTACGTCAGGCATAGGCAAACTCGGCCCTCCAGATGCTTTGGGACTACAACTCCCATCATCCCTAGCTAACAGGACCAGTGGTCAGGGATGATGGGAATTGTAGTCTCAAAACATCTGGAGGGCCGAGTTTGCCTATGCCTGGCCTGTGTTTTCCTCAAGGAGCTCAAGGTGGTGTTTGTGATTCTTCCCCTCCTCATTTAATCTCCACAGTAGGTTAGGTGAGAGGCAGGAAGTAGCTCAAGGTCACCCAGTGGTGATAATTCTTTATTATTGCAAATCTATCTCGCCTGTTCTCCAAGGAGCTCAAGATGGTGTACATGGTTCGACCCCCCTCCCTCCTTTTTACCCTACTCCTGTGCAGTAGGTCTGCTGAGAGATGGTGACTGGCCCCAGGTCATCCCGTAAACGTTGTGGCTGAGTGGGGATTTGAACTGTGGCATCCAAGGGCCTAGCCCGACACTTTTACCACCACATCTTAGGATCCAAGCTTTGAACATCTAGCCTCTGGATATGGAAGAGTGCAGCCTCTCCCAAAATAACCTAACAGATTGGAGAACTGGGCCACAACCAACAAAAATAATTTCAATAGAGAGACATGTAAGGTTCTGCACTTAGGCAGGAAGAACTGGATGCACAAATACAAGATGGGGGACACCTGGCTTGCCAGTAGTTCATATGAAAAGGATCTAGGGGTCTACGTAGATCACAAGCTTCACATGAGTCAACAGTGAGTTGAATTCTGGGCAGCACATTTAAGAAGGATATTGGCATCTTAAAAGGCAGAGACATCACCTTGCCAACAAAGGTCCGTACAGTGAAAGCTATGGTTTTCCCAGTAGTAATGTATGGAAGTGAGAGCTGGACCATAAAGAAGGCTGATCGCCGAAGAATTGATGCTTTTGAATTATGGTGCTGGAGGAGACTCTTGAGAGTCCCATGGACTGCAAGAAGATCAAACCTCTCCATTCTGAAGGAAATCAGCCCTGAGTGCTCACTGGAAGGACAGATCCTGAAGCGGAGGCTTCAATACTTTGGCCACCTCATGAGAAGAGAAGACTCCCTGGAAAAGACTCTGCTGTTGGGAAAGATGGAGGGCACAAGGAGAAGGGGACGACAGAGGACCAGATGGTTGGACAGTGTTCTCGAAGCTACCAGCATGAGTTTGACCAAACTGCGGGAGGCAGTGGAAGACAGGAGTGCCTGGCGTGCTCTGGTCCATGGGGTCACAAAGAGTCGGACACGACTAAATGACTAAACAACAACAACAACAACAACAACAACAACAACAACAACAACAACAACAAGACACTCTGGGAGCCCTGAAGAACAGGATACAAATGCTCGAAATGAAATGAGTTTTAAAAAACTGCTCCTGCTTCACTCCTCGGCTGGGCGTAAGTGGGGCAAACAACCTATGAAACCACAACTTAAGCTTGGTGTCCCATTACATCAGCAGTCCAGGATCCTGGTAACAAGCCAGGATCATTTGCCAGCTTTAAAACACAGCTTGGCGTCAGCCTTTGAAGGTGAGCTTCTTAAGGAGAAACAGGCCACGGTCCCGGGTTTGGGCACTATATGAAGCCAAGCTTAACAGCAGCAGGGCTTTCTCACTTGTGCCAGAGGAGGAGCACACAGTGAGAGCAATGGGGGCACTTGCACCAGCACACCACTTGTCCAAAGATACCAGAAGAGAAACCCTAGCTTATCATGATGTGCAACACACGGCCAATGTCAAATCTGCATGGTATAGTAGTTAGAGCATTGGACTAGGAGTTGCCAGGCCTTGAAGCTGACTGGGTGACCTCAGATGAGCTGCTACTTCTCAGTCTAACCTACCCCACAACGATAAAATGGTGCAGGTCGGGGAGATAACTGTGTGCACTCGTCCCTTGAGCTCCCCGGAGGAAGGGAGGGTGGAAATAAAAAAAATAGCCTGTGTGAGTTCAACAGAACATTGTCTACGACAAAGCTACTTGGTAAAAGAGGCCTTTAGCACCACATCCTCCAGCTAAAGAAATGTTGCATTGTAATGGAAGGATGCTAATTGTACAAACACAGAGCTTAGTTACTGGAGCACTGTCAGCATTTAAAGGCAAACCATTCAAGGTACATTAAGAGAAAACCAATTACAGAGAAATGCCTTCTCCTACTGTATTAAAAAGCTTGCTAATTAATAGCATTCCAGGGAGACAACTCGCAACAGCAATCTAAACGGTACTGAGGATGCACTGAGATTCTGCGAACACCAATTAGAAAACACAGAGATTTTGTTGTCAGGAACCAAACACACTTTTCTTCTTTCTTTCCTTTTTTAAAAGTAACGCTAGGCCAACAACCCCTCGAGTTCTTTTTAACAATTCTGTTTGGAAATAATTAGAGCGCTGGCACCCATGTTAGTTTCCTTTCCCCTCCCCATTTCACATGAAGTTAAGACAAAAGCGGGAGAAAATTTATTTTTCACAATATTCCTTTGCGGAAGGAAAGCTTTGTGAAAAAGAAAAGGAAATCTTGCCGATACACGGGCCTGATCGTTGTCAGCGACAAATGCATTGGGGTAACGGGCTTCCCCCGCCATCACCAGGCAGGCGGCGGCAAATTGTGCAAAAAGAGAACAAAGGCTCTCAGGTTCAAACCCCACATAGCCAGGGAAAAGAATCAGGGAAAAGACCTGTGCTGATTAGCTTCTGGGCTCAAATCGAAGTGCTGGCATGGTACAAATAATAAAATTATTATGATTACGACTGTTATTATTATTATCAGTTGTGCTCAACTATAAAAAAGTTGAAATACAAATAGTTAAACAACATTGGGTAATTTTTGGCTCATAATATCCAGAGCCTGAGGTAACCCAAGGAAGCTGGAAGACCGGAGATTCAGGACTGTCAAAAGGAAGCAGTTTTTCATTTGCTGCATTGTTAAATTGTGGCATTTGCTACCTTAAGATGTAGTGATGGCTGCCATTTTGGATGGCTTTCAAAGGAGATCAGACAGATTCATGGAGGATATCCACGGGTCATGATGGCTATATTATCTCCAGTATCAGAGGCAGTACTGCATATGCCTCTAAATAAATACCAGTTGCTGGGGGTCACCATGGGCACGTGCTATTGTGTACATTTCCTGGGCAACCAGTTGGCCAATGTCAGATCAGGACGCTGGACCAGACAGGCCTTTTGGTCGCACCCAGCAGGGCTCTCCTGATGTTCCTGCAACCATTTTTCTGTCAGGACTCCCTTAATGCTCACCTTCCCACTGGCCTGTCAGGACTAAAGTTCTGTTAATGACGATGTCTATCTCTCTGGCGCCATCTTCCACGGCGAGGCAGATCTCCTCCAAGCGGGTTTTCAGAGCCGTCTGTCCTGCTGGAAATCCAGTTGCCACTAAGAGAAAAACACACACAGTGCAAGTTATTAGTCTTGGTGCGAGCAGAGAGATAGCAGGGGGGCAACAGGCATTAGCCTGCCAAATCTATAGAACTTGTTCACCACAGTCAGGTACTTCCCACAATCCAATCATCCACAATCCCTCCCAAATTTCCAGTCTTTCTTTTTCCTCAACAAAAGGAGGAAGTGTGAAAGTAAGAGGTTAAACTAGCACCACACATGAGACTCTAAAACAGAAGAGGCCATCATGGTGCCCTTCAGGTCTGATGGACTACAACTCCCATAATTCCTTGCTGTTGGGTTGCGCAGGCTGGGTTTGATGGGACCTGGCAATCCCTGATTCACACATCAATGATTTTCAAGCATTCTGCCCTCATGTAATTGCAATATAAACAGGGAAGGCGGAAAGCAGAGCTGCAACAAGCAAATTAACTTTCATCAGCAGTGTCATAGCTGTCAACGTTTCCCTTTTTTTAAGGAAAATTCCCGTATTCTGAATAGGATTCCTCGCAAGAAAAGGGAAAAGTTGACAGCTATGATCAGCACTGCATCACATGCATACATAATCTTATTTGTATGCCACTTTTCCACAGCTCAAACCATGCTCAAGGTGGCTTACTAGATAAAAAACCCCACATAACTACAACATAACAAAAGTAGTCATAAACGATAAACAAACTATTAAAAAATACAAAACCAAACTGACCAATTTCCACGTAAATTTCACAACAAAATCTAAATTAAAACACAAAAAGCAAAAGCAGCAACAGTCCCCACAACAACAACAAAAACCCCAAACAGTGGAACACGTTGTTGCCGCAGCCCCTATACCAGGGGTGACTAATCTTCTTTGGCCCGGGGGCCACATTCATCCCTCGTAATCCTCCAAGGGCCGCATAATGGGAATGTATGCAGTCAAGTCAGGATCCACATAAGCACAGGAGGAAAGTTTACCTGAAGCTACTGGGATGTCACAGCCAGCAGCCTTCAGTGCTTTCACTGCATCAGCGACTCTTGCTGGATAGACGCAAATGGCAGCAGTAGTAATGCCTGCAAACAGATCGAGAATATGGTCCACTTTAGTTTCCGACTCACTTTCAGGGCCAGCCTTGCCACAAGGCAGGGCAAGGCCCCTCTCCACCATCAGAGGGCAGCAAATTGCCAAATGCGTAGATTTTCTATATATAATTTCCATGGAGGGGCATCATTTTGCTTTCCTGTTTCACAAACAGTGACCCCAAGGGCCCATCTCTCCCATTCCCCAAAGCAAGAACTCAGTGTTGAGAACTTAGATATTGGATATATTAAGAACGTAAGAACTGTGTTCTGCTGGTTCAGGCCAAAGGCCCATCTAGTCCAGCATCCTATTCCCACAGTGGCCATCAGCCCTCTATCCACTTCTGAGTCCCAAAAACTGGCATTTGGGGGCACGACGCCTCTGATAATGGATGCAGAACAAAGCCACATCTTATTATGTACTTCCCGCTTCTCTTGAGCATTGAGAAGTTCCAGAGTTTCGTATCCCCGCAACACACCTGACAGCTACTGCGTTTTTGTAATACTAGCTTTATTTGCCAGTATGAAGTCAGGTCACAACTGGAGACAAAGATCCCCCTTTAGAACTTATAGAAGTTCTCTTTCGCGGGTTTTTGCTTTTTACTCTGATGCTGTTTTTTTTAAAAAAGAATGTCCCGAGCCATATTTTGTGTGCCTCTGCTGCGAATCTGTAGACCTCCCAGAAAACCTTTTGCTTATGGGTGGTATAAAAATGTTGTAAATAAAATAGAATTCTTCATTTTGTAGAAGAACCTTTATTTAACAAAAACAAAAACTATACAGTGTGTGAATAGCCTTATTTGTAGCATGGGAGATACTCACTGAAAAAGCAAGGCAACAGAGCTGAAGAACCTGCCTTATACTGCCACCTAGCTATTTTATTGTCTCTGACGGAGATTTGTTTAGCAGGAGACTGAATGTGGGACCTTTTGCAGAAAAAGCAGGTGCCTCGAAAAGGCAGGCAGACACACGCCCCACTACACACCAAAACCTTATAAATGGGTGATGATGGGAGGCAGGGAGGGTGCTTGAAGATTATCGGGCTTACTCATTCCATGATCAGGGCAACAGGAGATCTACGGGTCATATTTATGCCACTTTCCCGTGAAAACAGTCACTCACAAAGCGGTTTACAACAAATAAAAACCAGAATGCGTCTCAAAACCAACCACCACGAGGAAAATTTCATAACGAAATGTTAGCAAATATAACAATGCACCAAAAAGGGGGCAAATTTTCGGATGTTGATTGCACAAAATTGGAGAAATACCAGCTAAAGAACAATGGCAAGAGAAGTTGATGAACTATGCAGAACTGGCAAAAATGACAGATAGACTAAGAGAAAAAGACAACAGAGACTCTGAAAAAGATTGGGAACCATTCATATTATATTCGCAGAAACAAAGAAAGTCAATAGACTTGATGGCAGGATTTAAATAAACATTCACATTATCAGCATCAGAAAATGTTTAGAAGATAGTGAAATATGATGGTGCATTTAATTTTACTCTTTTTTTTTAGGTTTGATGTTATGTTATTAATAACTTTTTTTGTCAAGAGATAGCAAAATGGGTGAAAATAGAAACAAACCAGAAGCGGAAGCTGGGGGGAGTCTTGGAGGGGAGGGAGGGAGGAATATATAGTAAATGTTAAGAATTTGAGGTGTATGTAATGAATGAAAAAGAAAAATGAATTAAAAAAATTATAAAAAAAGAGGACAGTCCAGGACCTTACATCCCAGCTTAAACAGAGAGATCATACCCGCCCCCCAGAATGGCTGGTGCAACCCAATGAGATGGACAGGGAATAAGTAATAAATCATTATTATTACCAAACAAGAGAACCCTGCTAGTTTCCCCCTCATATCTCAGAAACATGACGGTCTTCAACCTGAAGTTGGGCATTTAGTATAGCTCTTCCAGCAGAGATTTGCCAGGCATCCTCACTGCTAACTTTCAGGCGCCTCTCAAATATATTTTTTTATGCCGAAAAGCCTATTCCGTTCTTTAATTAACCCCCACTGCAAATCATTTTTATGACAGTATGCTTCCGTGCTTCATTGGAATTGTACGTACCACCTTGATGATTTATACAAGTGGGCCATATATAAATGTTTGTACAAATATAAGTAAGTAAAATGGGACGCGGGTGGCGCTGTGGGTTAAACCACAGAGCCTAGGACTTGCCAATTAGAAGGTCGGCGGTTCGAATCCCCACGACGGGGTGAGCTCCCATTGCTCAGTCCCTGCTCCTGCCAACCTAGCAGTTCGAAAGCACGTCAAAGTGCAAGTAGATAAATAGGTACCACTCCAGCGGGAAGGTAAACGGCTGGACCTAATGGTCAGGGGTCCCTTTACCTTTACCTTAAGTAAGTAAAATAAGGAGGTATAAGCAGGAGTGGGGGAATGTCTGCAGAAGTACAAGGGGTGGGGGGGACTTTGAAGTGGAAGGGAACTCCAGAAACAGAACTGTGAGCGCTTGCATGCTCTGTGGCCAAAGAATGGTTAAGGCTATTGGAGTGGTGGGAGGGGAATGGAAAAACCAGAAAGGGAGAGGAAATGCAATGGAGAATTCTAAAAGAGGTTAGCACCCTCAACAGGAGCGCTAAACACTGCAACATTTCGTTGCAGTTCTCACTTCTTCAGCTGAAGCCCTGGAATCCAGATTGTCCTTCTGAGCGGGACTAACCGTTCAGCAGAAACCAGCATGTACCAGAGGATCGATCCGAGGGAGTTGGCACACAAACAGCCCATGTATCTTTTCCAGATACACATAATAATAATAATAATTTATTATTTATACCCCACCCATCTGGCTGGGTTTCCCCAGCCACTCTGGGCGGCTTCCAACAGAACACTAAAATACAATATTAAACATTAAAAGCTTCCCTAAACAGGGCTGCCTTCAGACGTCTTCTAAAAGTTTGGTACAGTGGTACCTCAGGTTACAGACGCTTCAGGTTACACACTCTGCTAACCCAGAAATATTACCTCGGGTTAAGAACTTTGCTTCAGGATGAGAACAGAAATCGTGCAGCGGCGGCGCGGCGGCAGCAGGAAGCCCCATTAGCTAAAGTGGTGCTTCAGGTTAAGAACAGTTTCAGGTTAAGAATGGACCTCCGGAATGAATTAAGTTCTTAACCTGAGGTACCACTGTACAGTAGTTACTTTTCTCTTTGACATCTGGTGGGAGGGCGTTCCACAGGGTGGGTGCCACTACTGAGGAGGCCCTCTGCCTGGTTCCCTGTAACTTGGCTTATCGTAGCCAGAAGGCCCTCGGAGCTGGACCTCAGTGTCCGGGCTGAACGATGGGGGTGGAGAAGCTCCTTCAGGTATACTGGGCCTTTGAGGCTATTTAGGGCTTTAAAGGTCAGCATGACCTTAACAGAACCAAGGTTCTGTTCCTGCTTTGCACAGAAAGACTTACCTTTGCCGTCCACGCTCATAGCTTGCAACAGATCCCCTCGGATGGGATGCTTGGCTTTGTAGCACAACCTGCAGACGTTGGAAGGGGTGTCATCGCCCGAAAGGGTGGTGAGGTCAATGCAGGTGACGGCCCTCAGGTGCCAAGCTGCCTTTTATCATATAGAAATATACATATATATTAAGAAAAGG
The DNA here is from genome assembly GCF_964106645.2 of Podarcis pityusensis. Taxonomy (NCBI): domain Eukaryota; kingdom Metazoa; phylum Chordata; class Lepidosauria; order Squamata; family Lacertidae; genus Podarcis; species Podarcis pityusensis. The sequence continues at coordinate 16,971,821 of NC_138035.1, forward strand.
CCTTATCATATAGCTGCATGCCTAGAGAACACCTGGTACTTCAGAGGCCAGGACAGATAAGAGCGCTGGTACATAAACAAGCTACAATGAACCACAGACTCTCACTTTTCCTCCTCTCATCTATTTTCTGTGCCAGAAGAAGATCAGAAGCTTCTGGTGATTTTTAAACAAAACCAGTTTGCTGAAAATGCTCCCAACCACAGCTGACCAAACCCTGCTTTCAATAGGGATCCTTCTCACCGGTCCAGATCCTATTCCCCCTCCTTCCTGTAGCTCGTGATTTAATTTAAACAGCTGTGGGATCAGGGTGATTAAGCAGACAATATTTTGCCCACTGCATCTTTCAACTGGCACGTTTCATGCATACTGGGGAGAGAAGGAAATAAATGTATTTAAAAGGAAACAAAAAACCAGGTATGACCCATCTAAAGTTAGGCAATTTAAAATCTCCCTGATTACAATGGAAAGGTCACCCACACACCCCTAAGGCTGTTCCCTCTGATGTGTATGGGAATTAGAAGGGCATAAATTTGTCCAGATTGCACTGGACCCATTGCCTTGCATTTAAAGTATTTAAAGTATTATAACCTAGAGAAAGGAATACTGAGAGGTAATGTGATAGCCATCTTCAAATATGTTTTAAATGCTTTGGTTTCTGAATGCGCCTCGGAAGTCGAACATGCCATGCGGCTTCCGTATTGAGTTTTCTGTACAGAGGCTTCCGTACTGAGTTTTCGGTTTTTGAACGTTTTGGAACTGGGATGGTCTTCTGGGACAGATTACGTTCAAAAACCGAGGTACCACTGAAACGCTAGAAGAATTCGTTTCCATCCAAAATTCATCGGCCATCAAAATCAAATCTTGCTTTTGTTTGTTTTGGTTTTTTAAAAAAGGACTGTGAAATCAAGAAATCAGCTCACTTCAGGCAGACTTTACTAAGCTTCCCAAACTTCACGGAGGAATGCAACCTGCCAAGCCTTGCCCTGGGAACCCCAGTTCAGAGTCTTGGGGCTGTTGCTTCTGAAAAGCACAAGACTGAAACATTAACTGCTTACTCAACAATGGTATTGGTTGTTGCTTTTTCCTATTTGGTTAGTGGAACCTCGCCTCCTCACAAACCCCTCATGGCCTCCCCAGATCTGCTCCAGAGGTTTGTGGGGAAATCCGGAAGAGATTTACAGGGCACATAGAGGAGAAAGTTCCACTGCACAGCCATAAGTCCTCACGCTAATGGAACTGCATGGCTGACTATTGCTCTAGGTCTGGCCCCAACTGTTTTGAAATGTGGCACTTAGCTGTTTTAGCACCCTTTGCTTCTCTTTCTAGACCCTCCTAGAACATCCCCAGATCTTTTTGCACCCCAGTGTAAAGTGCTGAAAAACAGACTGTGCTGTATTGAGAACAGATGTTATGAATCAAGCTCTCCTTGAGAATCATTTAGATTCCCTATCTCATGGAGAAAGCAGGGGTAGATACAAAGGATTTCTTTTTGCTCTGAAGCACTTTGTTTTGCTTTCTGTACGTGTAGAAAAGAGACCAAGCGCACTTTTATTGTTGTTGGAATTCCTATTCCAGTTAAAATAAATGGAATGAAAATTGAATGTATAATCAGCTCCCAGGAAAGAGATTCTGGCCTCCGCAGTTGAAAAACGAGTTGTGAAGACAGATGTAGCAAAAACGGTTCCAAGAATTGGTGTGAACTTGTAGGGGGGCTTTTTTTTTTGGTTGTTGTTTAACCGAGAAGCTATTTTTACAGAAGAGGCCGAGCTATGAGAGTCTGACTACAAATTCCATAGCCAAACCTTCGCCAACACTCACGATATTTCAAAGAAATATGTCAGTCTAATCCAAGCTGACATTAAAACCCACTATTATCAGTTTTTAAGCAGAGACATTCAAATATCCATATTAGGGCAATGCCTTTAGTTGAGCAACCAAACAGGATTTTGTGATATTTCAGTCAGTAATATAAAGTCATTGCTCTAATGTGGATGTTTCATTTAAGTAATTTTTCTTTATTTTGGTAAAAACAAATACGTAAAACCCATGAAAACCACACAGAATATCAACCAATGATGAAAAGGGAACGTCCAACATTCTAAAGGCTGCAACAGAAGTCTAGTGTCCAGACCAAAAGAAGTAATAGCACCTCTCTATTCTGCCCTGGTCAGACCACACCTGGAATAATGTGTGCAGGTATGGGCAACACAATTTAAGAAGGATGTTGACAAGCTGGAATGTGTGCAGAGGAGGCAACCAAAATAATTCAGGGTCTGCAAAAATAAGCTCAGTAAGTTTTGAACTTGAAGTCCCACCAGCCCCAGTTAAGGTTGCCAGGCCTCCAGGGCTGACCAGGAGTTTCCAAGTATCATCATCATCATCAGTGCTTTTTTCTGAGGGGATGCAGACCCCTAAACATTTTGCGAATCTTTGTACTTTTGTCCATTTCCTGTACTTATATTTCCCGATCTGAACTATAAAATGGTGATTTTTCTTGAGTCAAAATGAGAGTACCCCGAAACATTTCTTAAACAAAAAAAATACACTGATAATAATAAAAGAATTGTCCAAGAGGTGGCTTAGAAAATGCACACTCCTACCCGCTCAGGAATCAGCATATTTAAAGCTTATTTATGGTTTTGCCCCTCTCTGAGGTGCCTCAGCACCCACCACACATGTACACAAAAACTTGCTGTTGGAAAAGAATCTTTTTACCAGCCTCATTACCATGGTCCTCAAAAATGAATTATTAAAAAAGGCAAGCACCATCTTTTATGCCTATAGGCAACTGGAACAAAATTCAGTAGAGTCGTACCTTGGATCCCGAACGCCTTGCTTCTCGGACGTTTTGGCTCCCGAGCGCCGCAAACCCAGAAGTGAGTGTTCCGGTTTGCGAATGTTCTTTGGAACCCGAACGTCCGACAGGGCTTCCGATTGGCTGCAGGAGCTTCCAATCAGAAGCCGCGCTTTGGTTTCTGAACGTTTTGGAAGCCGAACGGACTTCCGGAACGGATTCCGTTCAACTTCCAAGGTATGAATGTATTAAAGCCCATGGAGGTATAACAGGTGTCTGTGGAACACGAGAGCAGAATACTCAAGGAGCAAAAGGACGTTGCCTGATACAGAGTCAGATCACTGGCCCACTGCCTACACTGACCGGCAGCCAGAGCTTCAAGCAGGGGATTCTCCCAGCTCCTACCTGGAGATTCCAGGGATCACCCTCGAGACCTTTGACACGCAAAGCATGTTCCCTCCCCCTCAGACACGACCCTCTCCTGGGAGCCACTTACCTGCCAATTCTTTTTCACAGCCCGCTGTGTCTGAATTTGAGCTGCCCGCCTCAGGACCGCCGGCTGGTTCACTCGGACTCTCGCAAGCCAGCTGAGGTCTGTGAGGAAAAGTGCCTAGTTCCGTTTAGTACATTTATTATTATTATTTTGAATGTATTCTTATTGCATCGCATCTATGTAACCCAAATAATAAAGCAGAACAAAGACGTAAAAACTAAACCAAACCAAATCAATAAGCAACATGGCACCCCCAGATCTGCTATTAAGGCCCTTTGCCCCACTCTTTATTTTTTCCTTTTGAAATTATATTTAGGATTGTTTGGGGTCCTGTCCCCCCCCCCCCTTTTTACCCTGGGCAGCAGCTGGCAGGGTGGACAGATCCATGCACAAGAACTTTCCCCAAACTGCAAAGGATGAAAGGCGAAACTTTGCAATGATGGTGATGATGATGATGGTTATCCTCATCATTTGTACGCTGCCCATCTAATTGAGTTGCCCCAGCCACTCTGGCCACTTTTGCACACATCACCCAAATTCAGTAGCCTTTCTTATCCACATGCAAGTTTAATCAGAATTAAATTCTGCAAGGAAGAAAACCACAATTTCAATCCCCGAGCCGTTTTGCAGTGTGATGTCCATGCCAGTTTCTCAGATTTCAAAATGTGTCACCCGGGGACTGGAAAAGTTGGGGACCTATGCCCTCTTTTGAGAATTGCTTCACAAATAAAGCCCCCCCCCCCATAGTAAAAAAGGTAAAGAGAACCCTGACCACTAGGTCCAGTCGTGGCCGACGCTGGTGTTGCGGTGCTCATCTCACTTTATTGGCGTACAGCTTCCGAGTCATGCGGCCAGCATGACTAAGCCGCTTCTGACGAACCAGAGCAGCGCACGGAAACGCCGTTTACCTTCCCGCCAGAGTGGTACCTATTTATCTACTTGCACTTTGACGTGCTTTCGAACTGCTAGGTTGGCAGGAGCAGGGACCGAGCAACAGGAGCTCACCCCGTCGCGGGGATTCGAACCGCCGACCTTCTGATCAGCAAGTCCTAGGCTCTATGATTTAACCCACAGCGCCACCCGCGTCCCCCCCCCCCCGTATACTATACACAGATTATTCCTAGGTAAGCAGGAGAAGCACATGTTATTATTAATTAGATTTCTTACTTGCCGTTCACCGTAAGGTCCCAGGACAGCTCACATCAATTTAAAAATAGAGTATTAAAACCTATTTTTTTAAAAAAAAATAATTCACTCAATAGAAAAGAGTGGCTCCTAAAAAAATATGCATTTCAGGTATACAAGGCCTGGGAAAGATGTGCAACCCTCCGTTAGAAACTGCTGTTTCAGAGTCCAGCTTTCCAGGCAAATGCAGGTCAGAAATCTGGATATATTGGGGAGGGGGGAATTATGTGTGAATCATCTCAAGTACCTGCCAAAGGAGGAGCAGGGAAGCAGCTTAGATATTCATTAAACATGGAGCGTGAATAGTACCATTTTTTATATGTCATCTGCTCCATCTAAATATTCATGGGGCTTCAGGGATAAAAGTAATTAAAGCAGTTAAACTACAGCTAATTAGCCAACTTTCTTTTAATCCTCCTCTGGAAAAAAAGAGAGAATGTTTTACTCCCTCTGAAGACGTGTCCAAAAAAGAAGAGAGAGTGGGGGGAAAACAATCTTCAAAACTGTATTTAGAAGTTTCATAGGAGAGTCAATCTTTCTTTTTTTCTTTTCTTTTTAAACTTGAGGGCCTGTGACTGTAGGCAGCTTGGCCCATTATGCCTCAGGGTACGGCAGCATAGCTGGTGTTGCGCCAAAGAGAAAAGGACGTTAATAAGATAGCTTTGAACTGGATGGCTACAGAGTACAGGCGAATTCTCTTTAATTGGTATAAAACGGTGCCAACCCACGAAGCGGCGGGTAGTGGAATATCTGCCCAAATGGCTGGCAATGAAGTGCTATACTTCATGAGAGGAGAGATGATAGCCGTCTTCACAGATCTCAAGGGCTGACACATGGAAGATGGAGCCAGCTTGTTTTCTCCTGCTCCGGAGGGTAGAACGGATGACTTTAAGTTACACTACTGAGCAAGGGGGATCCAAGGCCTGTCTTGGTAGAGGCGAGATTTCTACAAGCATCCAGAGATACCCATTTTAGACATCTAGGGCACACTGACAGCCTTAAAAAGATGTTGGACGCCAACTCCCATTAGCGCCAGTCAGCATGGCCCAGTAGACAGGGATCGTGGGAGTTGGAGTTCAACACCACCTGGAAGTCAGAGGTCCCCATCCCTGGCCTAGCACCTCCACTTAGAAAGATCAGGTAGCAGATAATAGGAAATGGGCTCACCCCTAATCCTGTGGCTCCTGCCAGTCAAAGTAGACAATAATGGGCTGGAGGGTCAACTCATCTGATCTGGTGTAAGAGAGCTTATCATGTTCCCTACAATACTCAGGATTTATTCACAGGGCCTCCTCAGTTGTGGCCCCAACACACTTTGTCTTTGGAGGACCCCCAAAATCTAGGGCTGGATTTCTACCCTCAGACAGTTCTTCGGTGATATTTTGCAATTGTAGATGAATGGTGACTTTCTGTTCCATTCGCAGTCGTGAGCGTTCTTAGAATTTGATCTTTGATTTTTTTATATGCATTGAGTTTTTGTTTGCTTTTTTGGTTACCTTTTTAAAAAGCTCTTAGGACTCGTTAGCTTACCTGAGTGAGCCTGGATTGCTAACCTATATATGTGATGGTTTTGCCTTGCAATCTCTACATTTTTGGGACGTTGTTTTTCAAATACATATACAGTGGTACCTCGGGTTAAGTACTTAATTCGTTCTGGAGGTCCGTTCTTAACCTGAAACTGTTCTTAACCTGAAGCACCACTTTAGCTAATGGGGCCTCCAGCTGCTGCCGCACCACCACTGCACGATTTCTGTTCTCATCCTGAAGCAAAGTTCTTAATGCGAGGTAATATTTCTGGGTTAGCAGAGTCTGTAACCTGAAGCGTATGTAACCTGAAGCGTATGTAACCCAAGGTACCACTGTATCCTGATTAGAGTTATAATTCCTTTGTAGTGCATAACAAGGCATTAAACCAGGCATAGGCAAACTCCGGCACTCCAGATGTTTGGGACTACAACTCCCATCATCTCTAGCTAACAGGACCAGTGGTCAGGGATGATGGGAGTTGTAGTCCCAAACGTCTGGAGGGCCAGAGTTTGCCTATGCCTGCACTAAACCTATTACTGCCTTTTCCATTACTCGATCTTTGAACTTGCAAGCTTCTTTTACTATCCCTATATACTCAGGGTGTACCAAATACACGTACCAAATCTGGTGCACTCAAGATGCTTCTGGACTAAAACTCCCGTGACCACTGCTCATGCTGGCTAGGGCTGATAGGAGATTATTATTATAATTATTTATTTGTATAAACCCTTGAAGTGTCTGGGGTGGTAGGGGAGTGGTAGTAGCTCTGGCAGGGTGTTCCTTCTGGTGTAATATGTTCACCTTTTGTAGACTGAGCTCCTAGAAAGTGTCAGCAAGTGACAGTGGCCACACCCTGAGAACGGCTTTGACTGGCTGGTTAAACCAGGTGAGGGTAGCCGATGGGTCTAAAACCCTCAGTGAGTTAGGGCCTTCCCCTCCAGCAGATTGAGAAAATGAGACCAATAGTGGGTCAAACGGTCAAGAAGGCATTTTCTGCACATGCTGTAGACACAGCATTTCTCAACCTGTGGGTCCCCAGATGTTGCTGGACTACAACTCCCATCATCCCTGAGCTCTGGCCTTGCTAGCCAGGGGTGATGGGAGTTGTAGTTCAACGACATCTGGGGCCCCACAGGTTGAGAAAAGCTGCGTAGAGGGAAGTGAGGGGCAAATGCGGCTCATCAACCCGGGAAGGTAGCCCATCTAGGAGAAGGAAAACTCTGATCCTAAACCTCTGCTGCCCTGTGGAGTATCTTCAGATGAAAAGGCTCAGGAGTGAAACCCCACAGATATCTGGAACGGAGTCCCTAAGACAGTTTGGACGGCACCTTGTACGCCTCCTTCTGGCAACTCCTGCAGCCAAGCTGATGTGGTCCAGAGGAAAGTAGAGCAATACGTTTGGCATCAGCCTCCGTAATGATTAGATGATGCCTTGCATGCTGGTGCCAGATGTGCTGCTCTACTTTCCTTTGGACCACATCAGCAAGGCCCCCAGGGTGGGGTGCATGTTCTTGATGTCCTGGCAGCTGAGGACCTCCAGACACACTGCTCAGCCTCACACCCCAAGGAGGTCACTTTGGAGCTGGTAATGCGGCAATTTGATTTCACCCTCAGAGCCACTGTCTCTCGAAACAGGCAAGGTGTATATGTACAGAGGTACCTCAGGTTACATACGCTTCAGGTTACAGACTCCGCTAACCCAGAAATAGTACCTTGGGTTAAGATCTTTGCTTCAGGATGAGAACAGAAATTGTGCTCCGGCGGCGCGGCAGCAGCAGGAGGCCCCATTAGCTAAAGTGGTGCTTCAGGTTAAGGACAGTTTCAGGTTAAGAACGGACCTCCAGAACGAATTAAGTACTTGACCTGAGGTACCACTGTATATGTAATAATAATAATAATAATAATAATAATAATAACAACTTGCAGTTTTTGCAAGAGGATCCATGCACCAAATTTCCACCAATGTACTAAACCCACGTGCGATTCAGATAGATCTGCTCCCCTGGTGTGGACTTTAAACCCTTTCATAACAAGAGGAATTTTGCCAAGGATGACCAAAGCTGAAAAGGAAGGCAGCTACCTCCACAATACCTGCGTAGCAGAAGGAGTTTAGATAAGTGGATTCCCACAACCGCCCTTCACAAGCTGCAGCTACGAAAGTTTCTCTTCTCTCCCCCAACTATTACAAAATGCAGAATTCTTTTCTTCCTGGGGTCACCAGCAAGCTTGGGCAGTAAATAAAGCACATTGACTAAGGTGAAAGTGCCACTGACCTCAGCAGTGTTGCCTCTCCATAAATACATCTCATCTGCAGTTAGCATGCTGCTCTTAAGACTTGGGAGACCACGGTTCAAATCCCCACTCAAACAAAGCTTACTGGGCCATTTGCCAGCTCTCAACCTGACCTACCTTGTCTGGCTGTTGTGAGGATAAGACAAAGAGTGCTGCTTTGAGCTGCCCCTCTGAGGAAGGACAGGATACTAATAAATAATAATAATAATAATAATAATACTTAATATGCTAGTGATTAGGATTGCACAGCATGCTCTCACTGGATAGCAAATCTTATTAGCAGAATTTAAGGACATATACAGAAAATTGCACTGTTGGATACTGTATGTAGACAGTGGAATACTTAAAATATTTTTGGATTCCGGAATGCGGGGTCTTGCCAAGCCAGTTGAAAAGTGGGACACCCCCCCCCCAAAAAAATAAGCCAGTCCTGTTGCATCTGGGGAGGGGTCACCCCTAATGAATGCGCCCCCTGACAGCACCGATGCGTATCCTTAATCAGGCACAGAATGTCCCTAACCCAGTGGGGCTTCTCCTGCAATCCCAGCCCCCCATTGACCTGGAAGTAAGCCACGCTGAATTGAGCAGGGCTTGCGTCTAAACGGGCACAGCTGGGATTGCTTGTGAGTAAGCACGCGCGAGGCTTGCAACGACCCTGGCGCCTGCCTGCGCCCTCCCGCTCGGCAGCAACCGAGCCAGCCTTACCTAGCGCCGTGCCCTGGTTCCTAGCAGCCATGATCGTGGCAAACCCGCCTCTCCTTCCAAGCTTCCCGCACTTCCTGCTCTGCGTTTCCTCCTCCTCTTCCTGCTGCCTCAACCCGCCTCCCCCCCCCCCCCCCGTGCAAAAGAGTCTTTGCAAAGTCCGCCCCGAGTGTTGGATTGGGCAATGCAAAGCAGGCTTTTCGTTTTGCTGCGCTTGCAAGCCGGCCTCAATCTTTCGCTGTTTTGCTTTCAAGTGCAACGTTTCCCAGCATCTTAAAAAGCAGAGACATCACCTTGGCGACAAAGGTCCGTATAGTTAAAGCTATGGTTTTCCCAGTAGTGATGTGTGGAAGTGAGAGCTGGACCATCAAGAAGGCTGATCGCCGAAGAATTGATGCTTTTGAATTATGGTGCTGGAGGAGACTCTTGAGAGTCCCATGGACTGCAAGAAGATCAAACCTCTCCATTCTTAAGGAAATCAGCCCTGAGTGCTCACTGGAAAGACAGATCGTGAAGCTGAGGCTCCAATACTTTGGCCACCTCATGAGAAGACTGCTGGGAAAAGACCCTGATGTTGGGACAGATGGAGGGCACAAGGAGAAGGGGACAACAAAGGACGAGATGGTTGGACAGTGTTATCGAAGCTACCAGCATGAGTTTGACCAAACTGTGGGAGGCAGTGGAAGACAGGAGTGCCTGGCATGCTCTGGTCCATGGGGTCACAAAGAGTCGGACACGACTAAACAACAAGCAATGTTTCCCACTGCTTGTTTGAATCTGACGTTTGCAGCAGGATCTGTTTGCCCTGCAGCCGGATCCCAGGCAGACTTGACTCTGGAACACATGCCCCTCATTTGCCATGGGAACCTAGGAAGCTGCCTTTGGATAAGAGTCAAAACCATCGGTTCTCCGCCTTTCTCAGTCGTGTATGCACTGACTGCCAGCAGCCACACACACACACAACCGGTTTCCAGGCAAAGGTCTTCCCCTTAGTCCTATCTGGAGATGCCGGCCTGGGCTTGAATTTGGGACCTTCTGTATGCAAGGCAATCTGCAAATGTGGCAGTCCCTAAATTGTGGGGATTCTCTCTGCAGAAGTGCGTTTGGCACCACGTATGCTGAATTCGCACCTCTTTAACCTGGCCTTTGGCACTTGATATATGTGTGTGTGTTTTTTTTAGGATCCACTTTAGTGCAATTTGTTTCAAACTGATGTCTGTAAGCCCTGTCTTTGGCGAGAAGATTCCTGCATTGCATTCCTCCAAGGAGCTCAAGGCGGTGTACATAGCAGATGGAACAGGGTTCTGGGTTTCCATCCCACCCCCACCTCGAGCCAATTTCAGGGGGAACACGGGGAGTTGGGGGGAAACCACCCAGCCTCTTGGGCTTGCCAATCAGAAGGTCGACGGTTCAAATCCCTGCAATGGGGTGAGCTCCCATTGCTCTGTCCCAGCTTCTGCCAACCTAGCATAGAATCATAGAACTGTAGAGTTGGAAGGGACCCTGAGGATCATCTAGTCCAACCCCCTGCAATGCAGGAATATGCAGCTGGCCCATACAGGGATCGAACCTGCAACCCTGGTGTTATCAGCACCATGGTCTAACCAACTGAGCAGTTCAAAAGCAAACCAGCACAAGTAAATAGGTACTGCTGCAACAGGAAGGTAAAAGGCATTTCCATGCGCTCTGGCAACTTGTCAAGAGTCCCGTGCGCCAGAAGTGGTTTGGTCATGCTGGCCACATGACCTGGAAAAGCTGTCTGCAGACACCCATTCCCTTAGCCTGAAAGGGGAGATGAGTGCTGCACCCCATAGCCAAATTTGACTGGGCTTAACTGTTCAGGGGTCCTTTACCTTTACAAGAACCCTTGTGCAGGGCTTCCAGACAGAGTTCACTAGCTGAATCCAGTTGGGAGACCTCAGACACACAGATGATAGGCAAGGTAACACCACACAGCGCTAAGCTTGCAGTTTTGTCCCCATTGCCTAGTGAGTTTCAGCCAAAAGTATAGGCACCATCCTATTGCCAACACACATTTGGTGTAGCAGACCAATGATGGATAGGGTGAGCCAGACACAATATTTTAAAAATGTAAGATACATGAGAACTCTGCTGTATATATTTCCTTTGAACCATACTCTACAATAAAGCTGATGAACAGCTTTTCCATGGATGTTTCAACTTTTAGAAAGCAAGTATAGCTCAATAGTATTTTACTGAGAACCCTTTCCTTAGTGGAGTATTGGGGAACTGGTGACCTTTCAGCTGTTTTTGTTTGTTTGGTTTGTTTTTTGCTACCCGACCAAGTTACCTGGGAATAATGGGAGTTGGGAATCCAACATCATCTGAAATGCAATTCCACCTCTGCCCCAGTGGGACACAGATACCACCACTCATGCAGAACTCATACTGATATAAAAACTGGAAGGGAGAATGAGGCAGGAGCAATGTGCAGTGGCTCTGCTACACAACAGCTGAGGAAGGTTAGTATTGAAAAACAGCTTGGTCTAGACCTAAGTGACATTATCACAAAGTAACAGCTCATGTTTGGTTATTTTGATTTGGAACTGCAGAATTTCAGTACTACCCTTGATTGTTGTTTTCTACTGTTCGTCATCCATTGGCACAGTGGTACAAGTTAAAGAACAGCTACACCCTCTGAATTACCCGATGAGATAATTCTACATTCTAGATGCTCTTGAACAGGCCCCCAAACACAGAGTTCCATTAGTTCTATGTTCTCAAACTGTGTTTTCGTCCTTTTCAATCTTTTTCACATCTTTCCCATAAAGTGATAAGTATTTAAATACTCCTACCCGATACTATCCTTTTGATTGTTTTGGCTTCCCACCACCCCACCCGTTTATTCCTTTAAAAATGCTTTTCAGAAACCTTATCAAAATAGAACTGTCGTTATCTAGAAGATCAGGGTCTTCTTGGAATGTACAGCTTTGGCCACAAATACATGAAGCATTCCAAACACATTAGGATATTTGCAAGTTGCCTGTATAATTGCACGTATGCACATTTAACTTGTGCACACTCAGTTTTATGCACTTGGCAATAAAAAACAAAAATAAAAACGAAGCAGAAAAGGGGTGGGCATAGAGGAAAAGAAGACTTGGGCAATCCCCCCCCCCCCCCAATTGAGCACAGTGTGACTATACACAATTTTGGCTTCACACACTAACCCTGGAACATAACCCCATATAAGTTGAGTCTCACCTGTATATATATATATATATATATATATATATATATATATATATATGAAAGGCTCATTTATATTTATTCTCCAGTTAATACAGATGGCCCCCTCAAAAACCACAACTTTATTCCTAATCACCATATGTATAATCTGATGACACACAAAAGACCAAATTTAAATCGTGGGAAAACAAAACTTATTTCTGGTGTAGAAAGCGGATGCTACTGGGAGAAATTAAGATGGAAGATTGGCCCAATATTGTTATTTTAGAGAGAAGGTTGATTAAATAAATTCGCCAAGGTGGAGTGGGGAAAATAAAAGCCTGAAGCAGAAGCGAATTCAGCCACCTACATGCAAAAACCACACCAGTTATAGCAGACTTATCTCATTAAAACCTCAAAAATGCTCAGTGCTGTTAGTGAACAGATGAGTTAGCTTGTACAATTTATAAGCTCTCTAAAGAGGGTTGTTGTAGAGGCATTTTATTTATTTAGATGGTTGAAAACAGATTATTTAGATGTGGTGTACAACAAAAGGGGAAAAAACCAAATCCGCTGTTTTTCCACATAACCCTATCTTTTTTGCCAATTCTTTCCACTTTCAGAGAACACTCTACTAGAAGCCATTACATTTCTCCTCAATTATTAACACTATACTGAGTTAACCACAGTTGGAGAAACTGGGTCTCGGCTGCCATGTTACATTCAGACATACAACAGGCAGTGGCGCTAGAAGATAGCGAAAAACCGTTACTGCTCATCTCATTCAATACTCTCAGCTCTCTTGAAAGACAGCCAGTTCCAATACATTCTCATCAATTACTGCCCATCTTTGCCTTGGGGTACAGTGTGCACCCTGGGACGCTGCTGCATTCCACTGCTTCCTTGATTTAGTCTCAAAATGTCCATATGTTGCCATTGACAGCTGCGAACTTAAGCCTTAACTTCAGGAGTTGTGCTGTAGATGGAATCTGAGTTTTCAGAGCCAAGGTCTTCTGCCGAGTCAAGAAAGGAAACACCGACATAATTAATTTTCAGCAGGCAGATAAATTCATCTACTTTATTCAAGCATTCTGTCACACAATTATTTCAGGTACTCTTATCTATACTTAACAAACAGCATTGCACTCATTAAGTGTGCAGCCCAAACATGGCTCTAGCAATGCCGTTTTGGCCACAATAGCAGCATCTGGTACATACTTGTCCCCGTTCACTGTTAAAATGGAGGGAAACTACCCTGCTATGACTTCTAGACAGCCCTTGGAGCCATCTCAGATCACAAGGAGCTAGCTGCTTCTCGGCCACCACTCGCTTCCCCAAAAGGGTCTTCCTTGCACTCTTTCACTTGGTTTTTGAAGTTCCTGAAACTACATGGCTAAGCATGGGGTAGGGGGTATGGACCACTACTTTGTAGTGTTCTAACATTTCACACTGGTTCCTATTCCACACCCACAACCCGCTTCCCCCCAACTGACTTAACACACTACACCATAAAAACATATGTTGAGGCCATTATCTAAATTACTCTGGCCGGAGCCCAGCACAGCTGTCAGCTCATTACCTAGGTCTTCCTCCGCAGTTCCTGGAAGGTTGGCCTTTGATTTCGCCAGCTCTACACCTTCTTCTTCTACAGGGAAAGAAAACAAGAGTCCTCTTTTCGTATGCTCAAACATGCCAAACTTTGTTGTAAAAAGTGTAAATGTCTGCTGTAGAACTGCAGGAATTCTGCAATTCACCAAGCAAATGGCATCACTGCTTTTCTGTATTTGTTGAATTCACCAGTGTGCTTTTCCATTATACGAAAACTATGCTTTATGAGCCAATTTCAAGCAACTCATTGACGTGATCAAAAGGTGGCTTGCCATCCTCTTCCAATTTTGGAAGGCCAACAGCAGCAAAAATAAATTTTAAAAAATCAGGAACTAAAGTGAAGTATGTATACTTCTAAGGTAGCAAAGCTTTGTCCAGGCTGCACCCTCTTCCTCAAGATGGCTTGTGTAGGCTCACACAGCAATCAATGCTGATCCATAACACACACAAAAACCAACCAAAGAGAAAACTAAATGTTAAGCAGGAAGATTAAGGTCTATCTAGACTTCTCACCCACAAGTCTGTTGTGTGGGCAGATTTGTTTCATTCTTTGGTGTAGAGGAACGCACACCATGTGAGCCCACACCTGCTCTATAAACAGGGACAGTCTAGAGGTTTACCACCTAGGCTTTAACTGATAACAGTTAAAAGATGTTCTGCTGGTATGCAATTCAGTAAGGTGCCAACAAGCTATTCAAGTAACAGAGTAAGATTATTATTACTATAAAACTGCACTGAAAACATTAGCTTCTTGGATTTTACAGTGCACTTTTGTTCCACCAGTTCTTACCAGGGATCACACATTTCCAGAGACCGTATGTTTTCCCGACTGTTGTTTGCCACAGTCTTAGCGTTCCATCCTCAGAGCCACTAGAATACAACTCTCCGTCTGGGCTAAATCTGACACAGTGAATAGGCCCAAAGTGCCCCTTGTAAGATTCTGCAGGGAAATGACAAACCAATGACTTTTCAGGCAACAAGGAATGCATGTGCTTTAACATGTAGGCTTAGGAATTCAGGAAGAAAAATAATGTCTTGGTTCCTTAGCGGTTGGGCTTTGTAAATGAATTTACTGGTCCAAGTCATAGGAGGACAGTAATGAGGCCCCAACTGTTTACAACACGAAGAAGCCCCCACCTACTTTGTGTGATATGGAGAGGTGCTCCACCACTAAGGGTATGGCTTGCCATCCAAACGTGGATGTGATACTACAGCAACCACAAAGTTTCCTTGAACATTTTACTCTCAGCATGGAAACATCAAAAAGAACTGCCTGCAGCTATCAGATGGTCACTAGAATCAGAAACTCAAGCTTCAATCTGGGCACTTGCTTAGCTTGAGATATTCCTTACCCAACAGCTATGCACAGAAGACAACCTGCAAGGCCAAACTAATGACGGCTAAAAAGTTCCCAGAACATGAATAATTCTTAGTCAACACTTGAGCCACTTTGCAAGCTCTTAAATTTCATTTCCCCTTGGCCTGGCTACATGCCTCCTACTGGTCAGAAGTTGTTGCCAGGGAATGTACCGTATTTTTCGCTCTATAGGACGCACTTTTCCACTCCAAAAATTGAGGGGAAATGTGTGTGCGTCCTATGGAGCGAATGCAGGCTCCTTGGCTTCAGCAATAGCAATGCTAAGCCTCCGAAGCGCAGAGGGAGCGCTCCCTCCGCGCTCCGGAGGCTTCGCGTTGCTTTCGCTGAAGCCTGGAGAGCGAGAGGTGTCGGTAATCAGGGATAGCTGCACACAGCCCCTCCGGCAGGAAGAGGCTGCACGCGGCTATGGCTTCTTTAGGTGCGCCCTATGGTCCGGTGCGCCCTATGGAGCGAAAAATACGGTACTTCTTTTGGGTTTCCCTTACCTCCCCACTAAATAGTATGCATAGGGTTTCCCCCATTCTTCTTGCACCCCATTTCTTCCAGCAGCCAGCGCTGAATAAAAGATGTGAGTGTAGGGAAAGACCACCTCGGGAGGGAACGATTGGGAAGTAACAAGAGATGGTTGCGCATCACTTTTGTCTCTTTGGGATCTTAGCCATACAAAGACTGATCAACTTTGGTTATCTGGACAGCAATTACAGTCAAGGTCAAATTTAACTAATCCTATTAAAGCCTGCTGTTCTGACTAAAGTGCAATGACAATCTGAGGAAGTTTGTGAAAGTGAGCCTACACACATACACACAGACCAAGAGAAGGAAAATGAAATGTGTCTTTATAACAATGGCTTGGGAAGTTACCGTCTCTTCATTATACTGATCGTGAGAAAACCTGAAGGCTCCAACCTTTGGAATGACCAGTTAAGCAGGTTTTATATTTTAACAAGAATGCAAATGATAAAAACATGCTCTGGAGGTATTTCGAAACCTGTTGGAACGTACCTAGTTCTTCACCAGTATTATAATCATACTTATAAAGTTTAAAGTCCTCGCCACCCGCAACTAGACATTCTTTCTCAGGGTGAAGGGATGCAGAATTAATTGTTGCAGGAGCCTCAAAGGATTTAATCTGTTCCAGACTAAAGAAGGGAAGGAAAATGCATTAAAAACTAGAACTGGACTCTCCACAGAACCATATACCAATGCATTAAAAAACCCAAACCCACAAAAGGTGGAATTCCATATAGAGGACTTTCACCTACTTACTAAGCCAGGGTCTTCTCAGATTTTTCTGCCTATTCTAGCAATAGTAGTATTTTGTGCTAGTTGCTGTATGATTAACTGGATTTTTATGGCTGCATTTCATTGTATATTACCAGGCCTTTAACTGACTGATTTTAGTGCCACTCTCATTTTGGGTGTTTTTAGTGCTTTGTGTTTATCCTGATGTGTTTTTGCTATGTTTATGTTTTGGCAGCAGGTTCAGAAATTATTATTTAAAAGCAAGGTAAGCTTTAAAATTAAGTAAGATGAAACCATTTCACTCACAGGAGAAAAACCAAGGTTGTGAAAGTTTTCCAATCTGAATGATGAACTGCACATCCTTAATCAAGACTACAGAGACTTTCTTCAGGATTCAAAGAACTAAGGATTATATCCAATGCTAGTTCTCAGAGCAGACCCACTGAAATTAATGGTTGATCAATTTCAATGGGTCTCCTCTAAAAAGAACTTAAGTTAGATAAAACATGAAGTATTTCTGAAGGGATATATATTAGATCTAGTATGGCAATATACACACACTTCTCATCTGTTTACGCTACTCCAAAAAGTTGCCAATTAAGTTTGTTTCTTTCAAAACTAACCACATTAAAAACTCAACTTACGTTTCTGCACTGTGGAAGGCGATTGTTTTTCCATAGGTGATTACTATTATCTCCCCTTCTGGAATATATTCCATACTGCTGACAGACATAGCAACATTTATTGCTTTTATTTCTGTAAATGTATTTCTGTCCCAGAGTCTGCATCAGAGACACAAAGGTAAAAATCTGTTTAGCTTATCACAAGACCAGCGCCATAGGTTAGATCTCCAAAGCCCTTTGGGTTGCATGCTTCCCTGCACTGTCATCACCTCCCCCAAGACATTTAGAGTATGGCTTAAGAGAATTTCACGGTTTCCCTCCCAAGAAGCTCTGTGATTCTTCTTGCTTCTCAGCCTGGCAAACAAATTGCAGCTTTTTATGCACTTAAGCATTGTACACCTTACGTAAATCTGGCGATATTTAAGTCTGTCCTTTCCTGGTGCAGGGGACTGTATTGTGAGACATGTACTCTGCTGAATAGCTCAGTCAATAGAGCATGAGACTCTTAATCTCAGGGTTGTGAGTTTGAGCCCCACACTGGTGGCGGGGGGGGAATCCTGCACTGCAGGGGGTTGGACTAGATGACTCTTACGACCCTTTCAACTCTACAATTCTATGGTTCTAGGACAGAGCACATCAGCTGAAAAGCTAATTATATATATTTGAATTCAAAAGAGGGCCCTATAATGAACACCAATTCCAGAAAC
This sequence comes from Podarcis pityusensis, assembly GCF_964106645.2. NCBI lineage: Eukaryota > Metazoa > Chordata > Lepidosauria > Squamata > Lacertidae > Podarcis > Podarcis pityusensis. The sequence goes on from NC_138035.1 coordinate 16,989,561, forward strand.
ACAAAAGGCAGCTCTGGTGAAAGGGAGGTATTTGTTCCTTCCTACCTGACAGTTTTGTCATCTGCTGAAAGGATCTGTCTGTCATCACTGCTCCACAGAGCCTTTTTAATCCCAGACGTGTGGCCACTGACGATTTGAGGGTCTAAACAGTAGGGGAAATACTGTGTTATTTCAAAAGATCTCTTCTAGCCATGCACTTCATCAAGGTAGTTTTCTCAACATGACTTACAATCAATACGAAGCAAATGTACTGAGAGATTAGTGGCAATACAGATAAGCACCACACATGAGATATTTTATTCCCCTGCATATAACTACATAGTGTAATTGCAAAGGGCTGCGAGAAATGATCTTCAGTGCAAATTCCCAAACTTAGTGTGACAGGAATGAACTGCAGTAGCTGCAGCATAACCACAAGTAGATCAGAAGCATACAGGGCAACCAAAGCAGTTTGTACCAAAACCAGGCATATACCCCAATTGAAATGGATCTAGAAAATCAAGTTTCCTCCTGGGGTGGCTGGATCTGGTCCACAATCATCCGCTCAAGAACCTTGCCCAAGAAGGGGAGAGTAGCGACTGGCTGGTAGTTACTTAAGAGTTTCCGAATTCAGGGTTTCTTGAGGAGTGATTTTCTGAGCACCTTGTCCACATCCTCAAGACTTACTAGCTGAAACTCACCCAACACAACAGGGCCAGACACCCCTTGAGATTCATCTGCTACAACAGCATAGTCAAGATTCCGGCTGATGCAACAAGTTTGTTCTCAAAATGCTTTGCAAACAAGTCACAGTGAGCTACAGTCGGTTCCACCACCTCCTTCGGACCATACTGTGAGATGATCCAACCTACCCGGAAAAGCTCTGCTGGACATCATAATGAACCAGAAATGGAAGCATGGTATACTTTCTTTGCTGCCTTCACTGCCACATACAGCAGGGTATGAGAACTAATAAGTAAGGATGTGCCCTTACCCTACCCCAATCCCTAATGCAGCCTGGAAATCCAAAACACACTTTCTTTTTGGGGGGTGAGAAGAGGGGAGTGCTTTGCAAGGAAAGGCAACAGCTTGCAAAAGGCGGCTTTCTCCCTCTCCCGTTTCAGGAAAGGAAAAGTGTTTCCTCCATTACCTTTACTGGCAAAAATGACTTGTCTCTTCTCCCATCCCCATCATTTCTGCACACCCCACAAAAGTATTTTGACAAATGGGTGGGACACCCACCTGTCAATCATGTGACATTAGAATAATGGGATTGACAGCTGGGTTGTTCCACCCACCTGTCAAAGCTGGTCTGCGAAAAGGCTTCCCAACCCTCAAATAGTATAACTGGATGCAAAAGAATTTCAAAAAGAAATTATAATAATCAGTTTCACCTACTAACAGTAAAAACCCACCTGCCTCTGGCTTGCTTAAGTCATAGATACGCAACAGTTTATCTTGCCCACCTGTCAGCAGGTAATTGCTGTCCTAGAACAGAAAACGAAAGCCATTGTTTTCATTGGTGCAACAGTAATTAAACATCACTACTTTTAGACACTGGTTTTTAAAAGCAGTACTATTTCAGTTATCATTATTTTATTTAATACTAATAAAATCAGTACTAGTTCGGAATATGAAGCTGTTCGTATCATGCCCTTGAGAAAAACACAGGCAAACAAAGGCAGGCATTCAGCCCTGAAACAAAGATATTTAGTGTCTGTTTTACCTGAGTAAAGTCCACAGATTTGACAATGTGCTTGTGGGCTAAGGTGATTATTTCATCTCCTGAAACACCATCCCACACTTTGCTGAAAGGAAAAAACATAGTTATTGATATGATATATTCCAGACTTGAAATAAAGCTTTTATACAGCTCTTAAAGATTTGAGACACCAGGGGTGGGGGAAGATTCAAGTGCATTAAGTGAGCTGCAAATGTAAAGAACAGGGTAGGTTTTGGTGTTAGATAGAAGACTTTCACTTACGCAGTGAAATCTGCAGCTGCTGTAGCTGCTTTAGTGGCATCTTTATTCAAAGTGGCACCCCAGACAGCTCCTTTGTGACCCAGAAATGTTCCAATCCAATCTCCTGTGTCACCCTGGCGAAGCATAGGCTTTCCATCTAGACAAAAAGAAAAAAGAAGTAAAACATAGGAGTTTAGTTTATCAACCAACAATCTATATCAAATAATCATACAAAGAGCATCTGTGAAATTAGAATTCAATAGAGATTATCCAGCAAGAGGTTTGAGCAAACCCACTGTAGGCTTCCTTGGTCATCTATATGTCACTATTCTTCTCTATGAAATTCACCCATCAAAGAACACTTGCTTTTACACAACCACTTATTTACAGAAGGGAAAAGCAAGGCAAGATCATGTGGGGGACTGGCAATTCATATTCAACCTCTGATTTAAATAAATGTTCAGATGGTAAATCAGAGGTTGAAGGTAGGTTATTCCAGGATGATGGATCGTACCTACTACCTCTCAGTTGCCAGGGTAGGGGGGAATCACATATGATCTTTTAAGGCAGCACTGCAAATAAGTTTATGGAAATGTTTGGAAACTAGTCTCTTTTCTCAGGTTGACAGATTCAACATAGTTTTATATGTGCAGAGTGGAGGCACCAGGAATTTCTGCTCTATCCGCCCCAACAAATCCCAATGGCTTTGCCTGTCTGCTTGCAAGAGCGCCAAGCAAAAAAGTTAATTGAAAGGCCACAATCCATTACAGGATTTAAGGGTGTTTCAAGCTCAATTAAGCATGTTTATTCCAGCACTGAATGGTGGCTCAAGTGCCCAGTGTATAATGGATATGCATGTACTTTTTATATAAAAAAAAATACCATAATGGAACTAATACATCAACAATATTTGGAAGGCTCTGGTGGCCCTTGCATCATTTAACAGTGTAACAATAAACTTTAAAGACTCAAAGCATTAGACACAGCTTTCCCAGATAATACCCTATCCAGGCACTGGCCATCTTGACTTCAGCAATGTTTCTGAATGATTTAGTCGAGATTCCTGCATCACAGTGGATTGGACTAGATGACACTAGGAATTCCTTCAACTCTACAATTCTATGATTCTATAACCAGAACCATGGTATGCATATAGTTAAATATTAGGCACAGACACATTATGTGCCAAGAGATAAATAAAGTGACTAACAAATTTGCTTATTATTGTCTCCATAATACCATCTACGTTTTTTACAAACATCAGCTTCAACAGGTCTCTACTCCCAAGGGCCTTACAATCTGGAAATAGAAACAACAGAGTAAAGGGAATAAAGGGAAAGCAGGTACAAAGAGGGGGTGGAAGCATTATTATTTGCACACACTCCAGCTTAACAGCTTTCCCTGTGAAGGATGCACCTTAAGCACAAACATAACTTGGAAGACCCACTTCTTAAATACTAACTCAACATGGCATTTGGGCAAGGAGGCTGTTCCAAAAGCTTTCCCAGATAAAGTATAAACCGCTGTGGTATTGTTCCAGTATTGTTTGATTCAACACTTATAGATTCACAGAATTGTAGTCAGAAGGGACTCTTGAGGGTCAACTAATCCAACTCAATGCATCACAGGAATGTTTTTGCCCAGCATGAGGCTCGAACCCACAATCCTGTGATTAACAGCCTCATGTAAGTGTATACAGATGTTTTGGGGGAGGTTGGTAAGTCAAGCAGCATAAAAGAAAGATAGGACTGTGGACACACCCAGGCACGAAGGAGGTTTGTTAGGAAAGATTATGTTCCCAGATATGAAGGCTCCCTTAAAGCAGAAGATTGAAATGAAATGAAATACTTTATTCTCACTTGTACACGAGCACCCCCCACTCAGCTCTCTTAGTCTTAATTCCCCTCGGTTAATAACGCACACCCACCAAACCCAAAAGTCACTTGCTTATTATTATTATTAATAATAGAATTTGTACACCACTCTTCAGCCATAGATCTCAGGGCGGTCCGCAGCCTAATTTTCCGAATACCTGTACATAAAAACTTGAGATTATTATTATAATTATTGAAAAAGGCGAGAGAGAATTCGCAGTATTATTTCCATGCCTGCCACCCACCGGCCCCTCGCAAGGAAGCCCCCGCTGGCCCCTCGCCTCACCCTTGCAGGCGCTGATGAGGAAGTACCCGTAGGGGGTGATGCCGCTGAAGGCCAAATCCACCACAGGCCGCGTGTGGCCGGAGCACGTCAGCGGGGTCTGTCTCATCGCCATGGCGGCGGCGGCGGCGGGAGGGAAGGAGCAGCGGGGGGAGAGGACGAGGAGGGCGACGCGAGGAAGGGCGAGGGGAGAAAAGAGGCCGCGGGAGGGGCGGAGAAGGCGGCCACGCCGGGGAAACGCCGCTCGCCCACAGCCACGCGCAACACTCTGGCCGCCAAGGGAAGGAGGGAGGGATAAGACGGCGCCGGCGCCGGAAGCGACGTCATCAGAAATGGCCTCCGCCGGAAGTCCACGCCCATGTCGATGGTAACCATAGCGACGCTTCCGGTTTCGCCCTAGAACACCATAGAGTTTCGGGGATGGAGCGGCACTCATGCTCTCTAGATCTATATCTATATATTTTAGATGACCAAGGGATATATATGAATCATAGAAATATGAATTATAGAAATATGAATGTAGCGTTGGAATGGACCCCGAGGGTCCTATGTTCCAAACAGGGATAGGTATGGGATTCGAACCCGCAAAGTTGGCTTTGTCAGCCCCATATCATATATATAGCTCGCAATCATTTTAAACCCGGAGCTAAGAAAGTGGAAGAAATAGGAAAGCGACTGTTGGGATTAAACTCCGCCCCCCAATTTAATTCCTTTTGTGAGGCTGTTTCTTTAAGAGGGGGAGGGACCCTCCTCAGGCCCCTGTGGGCCCATTGGGCGCACACCGCCGTACGTACTCTGACGCAACAGGTTGCAGCAAAGCGAAGGATGCGATAGGGTCCTCATGTGGTTGGGAGGACTGTACCACTTCAGCCTACAGCTGCGGGGGAAATACTGTATGTGAACAATTCCTTGCATTAAAAACAAAACAGGATGACATCTATTGTTTGTTTAACCCATTTATTCATTCATCTTTCAAAATGCAATCTTTCCTGGCTGGAACGGTGTTGTTGTTGTTGTTATTAAAAAAACTAAATACATGAATAATCCTCAAGGGCAGCTTAACATGAAAAGAAAATGCAAAAGCAATTAAAATACCAGTTAAAGGTGGTTAGGGGGTCAAGGTAAGACTGGAGAGAACCCAGGGTCAAATCCCTGCTCAGCTCTGAACCTCACAGAGCAGCCTAGAACCGCTTGCTTTATCTCAGCCTAACCTACATCATAAGGTTGTTGTGAGGATAACAAGTACATAGACTAAAATACTAAAGCAGCTGGGCCTGAGGTTTTTTTTGTTTTTGTTTTACTTTCCCCAAGTCACAAAGTACTGTATTCACATTCTCACAACACCTTTGTATGTTGATTGGGTTAGGTTGATCATTGGGGTTGGGGGAGGATTGTTGTTTTAACTGAGAAATGTAACCAAATGATTGTGGCTGCACTGTTATTCCCAGCTTCCTGGGAGTAAGTACATCTGAGCATAGCAGATGTCTTCACCCTTTAAAGACCTAGGACCCACCGTCCTGAGAGCCTTGGATAAATAAATAACTCAAACCTGCATTTTGGGAGCCCATTTCTTAATCTTTCACCATTTATTTGCATAGGTTATGGCCTACGTTGGATCAGGCCACAATCCACTGGTTGGGTCCCCAGACCTGCCAGTTGAAGTCTAGTGATGTATAGCATTGCATGGTGAATAAGTAAACAGATTCATTTAAACCTTTCACTACCCATTTATCTATTATTTCACCCAAGGGGAGGACATTTCAATTCCCTTCAATTACCCCCCCCCCCGCTTCATCCTCTTGAGAAATGCAATCTATTTTTGTTGACTTCAAGTGCCATCTGAGAATTGTGTCTGACTTAATTAGTGGAGCTGTCTTCTTAAATTTTTAAAAGGCCCTTGGGTTGACTATTATGGAGAACTGCGTGGTGAAGCCTCCGAGAGAGAAAAGAATAAAATCCAAGGTCGGCAAAGCTGACTTTGTAGGAAAACTTGAAGTAAGCAGTGCAAACTACGCAGCCTGAACAGCAGTGGTAATGCAGAGCAAGCTGTGTGCTCCTCAAGAAAGTTTGATTTGATTATTCCCACCAGTTGGCTTGTAATTTAATTTTCTGTGCAATTGGCCTACAATGTGCCCTGAAGGCAAAGCCGCCATATGATAACCAGTTGGGGAGATATAAACCTCCCAATAGTCAAAGGAAAGTCATAAATAATATCAGAAGCACAAATGGAAAGACAGAGCCCTGGAGACAACAGGCTCATTAACATTGGGCTATAGTAAAAACCATGCCTATCTGGCTGCTTTAAACCTATTAAAAATCATTTATTCATTCACTGCATTTATACCCCATCTTTCCTCCCAAGCAGCTCAAGGCAGTGTACATAGTTCTCCCTATTTTTCCCCTCACAACAACCCTGTGAGGTAGGTTAAGCTGAGAGACTGTAACTCACCCAAGGTCACCCAGTGAGCATCATGACCTGTTGGGGCTTTGAACTCCCCTATCCCAGGTTTTAGTCCAACAATCTACCTACTACACCACACTGGCTCTAGTGATACTACAGTGGTACCTCGGGTTACATACGCTTCAGGTTACAGACTCTGCTAACCCAGAAATAGTACCTCGGGTTAAGAACTTTGCTTCAGGATGAGAACAGAAATCATGCTCTGGAGGTACGGCAGCAGTGGGAGGCTCCATTAGCTAAAGTGGTGCTTCAGGTTAAGGACAGTTTCAGGTTAAGAACGGACCTCCGGAATGAATTAAGTTATTAACCCGAGGTACCACTGTACTGTAGTGTTTATCCTTGAAAAAAATGTGCCCATCGCCACTAGATGGAGCTCTACCTATCATGTTGGACACCAATTCCTTTTCTGCTTGGAATCACACAGTTGCATGTTTCTGTTACTCATTATGTGATTTATATATTGCATGGTTTAATCTGCTTTGGTTGACCTACTGACCTCTAGACAGGTGCAAGCAGGATAGGAACAAAATGAGGAAATGCTGGGTCTTCCATCTCGCTGTTTCACCCGTTTGCTTTCTTCTCCTTATTAAAGCAGGTGATCTTTGTCAACAAGAGTGGCGCTGACAACAACTCATAAGAAGGAACCATTGCAGTGTAGGAACTGCCAGCCTTACGCCTGACCTCAAGTCAGCTACTTAGTGATAACACACTGGAGCAGCAGAGCCACAGTCACATTAATTCATCTAACAGCCAATGCCAAAGGCACTTCCAACAGGAAACACGAACAGGCCTTATGCCTCAAATGTCTCACACCTGGTTTTCATTAAGATGATAAACTTGGTCCTGGGCTGTACCACTTCACAGGGGTAGGGATGTTCATGTGATTGAAAGCTCCCTCATTGCCCAAATTGGGGCTTGCAGTTGCTGTCAACCGGCTAATTGGCAACGCTTGTAAAGTACTGTTTAACTGCAAATCACAAAGGGAAGTAGACCACTTGGCTGCATTGCAATATCAGGTGATTGAGAGGTGGGAAACCCCACCCAACTGTCAAAGTTGGCTCCCTGGGCAGTGCTGGAGGGGTGTGCGTGTGTGAAGGTAAGTTCTCTAAGCAGAACACAAAACTGTCTCTCTCTGCAATACCATCATTGCATACTCTCCGAACATCTTTCCGGTGAAAATAGGGAGGTCCTACTCCATAATAACAGGGACGCGGGTGGCGCTGTGGGTAAAACCTCAGTGCCTAGGACTTGCCGATCGTATGGTCAGCGGTTCAAATCCCCGTGGCGGGGTGAGCTCCCGTCTTTCGGTCCCAGCTCCTGCCCACCTAGCAGTTCGAAAGCATGTCAAAGTGCAAGTAGATAAATAGGTACCGCTTTATAGCGGGAAGGTAAACGACGTTTCCGTGTGCTGCGCTGGTGCTGGCTCGCCAGAGCAGCTTCGTCACACTGGCCACGTGACCCGGAAATGTCTTCGGACAGCACTGGCTCCCGGCCTCTTAAGTGAGATGAGCGCACAACTCTAGAGTCGGACACGACTGGCCCGTACGGGCAGGGGTACCTTTACCCTTTACTTACTCCATAATAATAATTTTTTTATTTATATTCCATGCATCTGATCATAATAAAACATTAAACATTAAAAAAACTTCCCTATACAGGGCTGCCTTCAGGTGTCTTCTATAAGTTATATAGTTACTTATCTCCTTGGCTCAGGGGCCACATAACTCCTTACCTACCAACATTTCTCTGTTGAAAATAGAGACATCCTAAGGAAAAGTGGGAAATTCTGGGATAATAATTAATAATAATAGTAGTAATTTATTATTTGTACCCCGCCCATCTGGCTGAGTTTCCCCAGCCACTCTGGGCGGCTTCCAACAAAGATTAAAAATACATTTAAATGTCACTCATTAAAAACCTCCCTGAACAGAGCTGAATTCAGATGTATTCTAAATGTCAGGTAGTTGTTTATCACTTTGACATCTGATGGGAGGGCATTCCACAGGGCAGGTGCCACTACCAAGAAGGCCCTCTGCTTGGTTCCCTGGATGGCTTCTGTAAATCCGGGACTGCCCCTGGAAATTAGGGACAATTGGAGGAGCTGACATTAAGCTGTGGCCCATTGCAGTGATTTTCTTCATGAGACAGAATGGCAGCTATGTATCTAGGAGGGAGAAACTAAAGGAGTGCATGGGGTAGCATAGCTCAGGGAGGAGCCAAAGGGGTTTTCTGTGCTACTAATCCCAGCCATTGAGAAGCAAGGTGGCTCTTCGGCCATAAGTCTGGACAGATGTGTGTGCGCATGTGTGTCAGAGTCCACACCATTCCCCCCCTTCTCTTTCTGATTTGCGGCCTTCAACTGCTGACCCCGTTCCACTTTGTGAGTTCATTTCGAGGGAGGAACATACGGTGCATTCAAGGCAGTTGACGAGAAGCAGGGACGGTCCAAGGATTCAGCACTGTTGCGCGAGCCTGGCATGGCGAGAGAAAAGGTCAAGGGAGCCTCATTTGTATTCTGTTCTTGGAGCACAGCTAGAAGAGAGGCACATCAAAGAGAAAGCCAGGTCAGATTGTGGTTTTCTGCTGAAGTCACAGCAAAGGTTAAAGGTATTTCACGATTTCAGCCTCAGTTGGAAAGAGACGAACCCCAAATCTATGCCTTGCATCAGACTGAGCTGCAGCTTTGTGGTATTGCATCTGCATGAATGTGGAACGGCAAAAGGTGTATAGCCCCTTATGGAACACAGGTTCCATTTTATGGCCCATTGGTCCATGTAGCTTGTCTACACTGACTGGCAGAATCTCTCCAGGGTTTCAGACAGGGAATCTCTCCCAGGCCTGCCTGCAAATGCCAGAGAATGAACCTGGTGTTAAGTTGTGGGTGAACATATCAAACGACACAGCGATTCTTCAAACAGCTCTTGTTTATTCACAGGCCAGAACAGAACTGAACTGAAGGGTTCAGCCAGCCTGCTTATATAGAGCTCCACTAGAACGCAACAGTAACCATTTTCTGTAACTATCCAATCACTGAACGTCACTTTCGATCCCTTATTTGCATATGTGGACCTGAACTATCTACAGTATCCCACCTGCTGGCCCAGGGTGAGAACTTCAGTACATAACACCTGGGACCTTCTGCATGCAAGATCAATGCTCTGCCACTGAGCTACAGCCCTGCCCCCTAATGTCCCTTGAAAATGCATACAAAAAGCAGCATACTGCACTACTCATGGTGCTACCATCGGCCAAGATCAACGCACACACAGGCCACCTGCTTTGTTGACCATGTAGTGTGATGAGAAGTCCTGGAGAACTCAAAAGCTTGTGATATTTTGACTGCCCTAATAAATGCATTGCTGTAATATGGTTTTTAATATGGGGTACCTTTACCTTTAATATGGTTTTTAAATCAATATGATTCCTCTTTGTAAAGAGCCACAGAGAAAGACAGCAAGTTCTCATGCTGATAAATTGCTTCGATCTGTTCTGCTGATTACAATCCCCTGGCTCCATCTTCTGTAACTTTGCTCCCACACAGCTCCTTCTAACTTGCAGTAATTACTATTCCATGCAGAAGTTGCACTCCAGATTGTTGTGTTCCTTCTCCAGCTTTCCTCAAATAAATAAAACTGACTGCTTCACATTTTAATGCTGGGAAGTGGATGGAAACTTAGCATGCCTGTTTCTGTTCTCCTCACGTACCAAGACGTTATCACAAGAAACCAAAATATTGCAAGAGAAATGCTTTCTTTAAGAAACGTTTTGTCTCCCCCAAAACCATTTTTCTTGCATTCCTTGAAATTTCTCAAACGTGAGATTTTGTTCCAAGGTATGTTGCTTCGTGCAATCTTTGGTGGACATTATGGGTAGGATCCATACTTCATTTTGTTGCTGTCAGGTCCCATTGAAATCAGTGGGGAAAATCAGTCCTGAATTAAGTCCATCCCTTTACAGATGTTCACCCTGAACATGTGAGGACGAAAGATTTTTAGAGTGCCAGGTGCCATATGCTAGTTTTTAGTGCTATTTTTCTAGAAAAGAAGGTGCCGGAACTCTCCATGAATGCCTCCCTTGTTTCATATAATGGCAATAGCGCCCACCTGAGAGGTGCCGAAATTGACTTCTGTTGAGTTCCAGCTAGTTCTGCCCTGCTAGTTCTGCCTTTAATGTCCCCACATGGTATTTTATTATAGAACTGTAGAGTTGGAAAGGACCCTGAGGATCATTTAGTTCAGGTTTCCTCAACCTCGGCCCTCCAGATGTTTTGAGACTACAATTCCCATCATCCCTGACCACTGGTCCTGCTAGCTAGGGATCATGGGAGTTGTAGGCCAAAAACATCCAGAGGGCCGAGGTTGCAGCTGTCCCATATCAGGATCAAACCTGCAACCTTGGCATTATCAGCACCATGCTCTAACCAACTGAGTTATCTTGGCTTGCCCCCTGCTCCCCTGGGGTTCCTGCAGTGAGCAGAAAGGTCTGCCAGGAGCTAAGCATGTAAGTGTTTCTTTTTCTTTTTCTTTTTTCAATTTTTTTTATTAATTTTCCAAAAAAATTAAACAAACAAACAAACATACATCATAACTGTACTTAATCCAATCTTAATAACATTGTTAAGTGACTTCCTCGAATTCCCCTGACTGAATTTCAATATATATCATTGTAGAAGGTCAGCAGTTCGAATCCCCGCGACGGGGTGAGCTCCCATTGCTCGGTCCCTGCTCCTGCCAACCTAGCAGTTCAAAAGCATGTCAAAGTGCAAGTAGATAAATAGGTACCGCTGTGGTGGGAAGGTAAACGGTGTTTCCGTGCGCTGCTCTGGTTCGCCAGAAGCGGCTTACTCATGCTGGCCACATGACCCAGAAGCTGTATGTTGGCTCCCTTGGCCAATAAAGCGAGATGAGCACCGCAACCCCAGAGTCGGCCATGACTGGACCTAATGGTCAGGGGTCCCTTTACCTTTACTAACGGTTTTCCAAAACAAATTTCACATAAAATTTACTTAATCACTTAACATCTTTCTTTCTTTTCATCTTTGCTTTAAACATATCATTCTATAACTTCACATATTTAAATCCTTAGCCTATCTGTTTTTTGCAAGTATTTCTATTTAAATTATCTTGACATATTTAAGTAAATAGTCTTTGAAATTCTTCCATTCCTCCTGGTACTTCTCCTCCTTCTGGTCGCGGACTCTTCTGGTCAGGTCGGCTAGCTCCGAAAAGTCCATCATCTTCATCTGCCATTCCTCCACTGTTGGTACTTCTTGTGTTTTCCATTTCTTGGCTAATAAAAGTCTAGCTGCAGTTGTGGCATACAAAAACAATAAGCATGTAAGTGTTTCTAGCTGAATACTGAGCTTCTAGATGAGCCTCTTCGTGACCAGAAACTCTGAGAATGCAGGGGAAGCCAAAAACATGCTTCCAAACTCCCCTCAGACCTCCACACTAAACATGTCAAGAAGGGGTGCGTGGTCAACATCTGCAAGGAAATTGGAGCCTCCATATGCACCCTTGGCTCCTAAATGACCTCTGGCAATTGGAAGGTGATTCACCTACCTTGCATGGAACATTTTGGCCATATTTTACCTGACCTGTATGTGCAGGAGGTGATAGTTTTCCAAAGATGCAGCTGTTAGCCACACTAAATACCACTGGGAATGATGCAATACATCTTTACGAGGTCATCCCGTTCAAAACGTATTTTAACAAAAGAGGTTTTCTGTTCCTTTCTTTTTGGGGGGTGGGAATCCCTCCCTGTTTCTTGGCATCTGCCCCAATGTCTTTGCAGCTGTTCTCGAATTGGGGATATGTTTGTTGACCTCACGGGCCGCATATTATGATTATCTAATATACTAGAGAACGGATGACACACTGGATTTTTAAAGAACTACCTAACGTGTGAAGAAAAGAAAGATTCCCATGAGCATGGATTTCTTGCATGCAAAAACGGGCATGTTTTGGAACTTAAGCCCCTTGTCGAATAAACTTGCTTGCTTACAGCAGCCGCAGATGGGAGGCCATGTCTAATCAAAATCAGCTGGCATGTGGCCGTTGATTTCAGTCATGTCTGCAGGTCTTGTAAATACAGATGCAACGGCACTCTTAAAGCTGCTTGCCTTCTCCAGCTGAGTGGAGCTAAGGGCCAAACTACACTGATGCCAGACCTGTTTTTAAACGTGTGCTTAGCTTAGACCTAGAGCAAAGGGGGAGGCAATGGGGGGGGGGAGCAACGAGGGGTGACCCATTGTTATGTATTGAGTTGAATAGGATCCAAATTGCAGCAGTCTGATTGGTCCTAGAACAATAGGATCCAAATTGCAGCAGTCTGATTGGTCTGCAGGAGCCACTCAATCCAACTCCAGGTGGAAGTGAATCTGCAACCTGATTGGCCTACAAGAGAATCCCGGAACCAGCCAATCACATGGGGCCCATTGTGTAAATAATGTATATAAAGCAGACATTTCAGCGGAACTTCCATTCCTCACTACTATGAGCTGAACAAAGAGCATGAAATCCACACTCGACTCCGAGTATATTTCACCCATAATGCTCCAAGTAGTGCAGAATTTTGGGATGTTGGCATTTGAACTTGTACAGCCAGGTTTGCTCATGCGACTCCAATTTGAAAAGATCTGTGCAGCTTACCTATTTGTTTCAGGGCTCAGTTCAAGGTGCTTTAACAAATTTGCGGCCTGTAGGGCAGCAGTGGAAACGGTCCTTCAGGTACGCAGGGCCGACGCTGTTTAGGGCTTTAAAAGTAATACATTGAACTGCGCTCAGAGCCAATGTAGACTGGTGTAATATGGTCCCGGCGGCCACTCCCAGTTACCAGTCTGGCAGCCGCATTCTGGATTAGTCGTAGTTTCAGAGTCGCCTTCAAAGTTAGCCCCACGTAGAGCACATTGGAGTACGTATATTGGTGTTTGTTTATTTTTTCTTGAAAATTACTTAATTTGATGCAATTGTTTAAACTGTTCTTATGTGCGTAACTGTTTTATAGCTGCTTTTTATTATATAGTAAATCACTTCAGGATGCCTCATGGGAAGTGATTCATAACGAAAATAAATCGCCATCTCCTTTCTTTTCTTGACAAAGCTACCAGTGATCATCTCCCCTCCCCCTCCCCAACGTTTATTTTTCCAGCTGTCTTAACACAGCTTTGGATTGTTGTCCCTTTACTAGTTTTTTTTTTTTTTTAAGGCTGTATCTCATGCATTTTTCAAAAAGGTGCACCTGATGTCTATTTCCCCAGTCTTTAGACGCCATGTGAAAACATACACTGCAAGTCGCAGTGTGTTTTGCGGTGTTAACTGCTGCCAGTTATTATGTTTGCTGCTATTATTTTATTGTGCTATAATTTCTGATTTATCATGTTGTACACCACCCTGAAATCTGATCCAATGAAGGGCAGGTGTATAAATGTTTCAAATAAATAAATACTGACTAGGGGGCTGCACACGCTGGCTTGCTGCTTTAATCACCTCCTGCCAGGTTACAATATATTCTTGGAAGGTGCTTCACACAGGAAAACAACTTTCAGCTGAGTTCACTATTACAGGGAGTGATTATATCTGCAGGATATATATAACACCTTTAAAAATGTTCCCTCCATTGGCCCTTTTCTCTGAGTTGGTCAATCGCTTCTCCCCCCTCCACCAGTCAAAATCAGTGGGAGCTATTTTGGGTAATGGAAAGAATGTACGGTTGTTATCCCAAAGTTTGGCAAAGCTGATTTGCTTCATAGCCCAAATGGTCATAAACCAGATAAGCTGAGGCTAAAGAGTTCGAATGGATCTCCAGGGAGATTCCATTTTCAGTACTTGACAATGCTCTTTGCTGGGGCCAATGTTTTGGGATGACTCTTCAGGAAAATAAACAGTTTCACCCGTTCCCATGATCTTGGTGTCATGAGAATTTGAAAACCATGGACATATAATTGATGCAGAAACAAATCATTTCTGGCCTAGTCCAAAGTAACTGAGTTGTTGTCACTGGAGTGGGGGGAGACCTCTGTGGTGAGTGGTAAGATCAAGTGTCCTCCAGTACCAGGAAATGCCTCCCCCCCCCCAATTGTACAATTTCTGGGTAGCACTCCACCCTTAAGAGTTCCTTTTGAGAAGATGCTATCGTATCTAGGGCTGTGCCAAATATTTCTCCTGGATTTTTTCCATATCACTCATCATCATTCTGCCATTCCATTTGAAAACTATGAAAGGGGGGGGGGGAGAGAGAGAGAAATTCACTGAAATTCTCATGAGTGGGGTTTTGTCACACTTATTTTTGAGGTGGCTGACAGGGTGTTTGTGAGGGTCTTTTAATTCTACAAATCATCTCCCTGGTGGTCTACACCAGGGGTCAGCAAACTTTTTAACAGGGGGCCAGTCCACTGTCCCTCAGACCTTGTGGGGGGCCAGACTATATTTTTTTTGGGGGGGGAATGAACAAATTTCTATGCCCCACAAATAACCCAGAGATGCATTTTAAATAAAAGCACACATTCTGCTTATGTAAAAACACCAGGCAGGCCCCACAAATAACCCAGAGATGCATTTTAAATAAAAGGACACATTCTACTCATGTAAAAACACACTGATTCCTGGACCGTCTGTGGGCCAGATTTAGAAGGTGGTTGGGCTGGATCCAGTCCCTGGGCCTTAGTTTGCCTACCCATGGTTTACACTCTGCAGCCTCCCTGGGTGCTTTTTTCAATCAGCACCTGGGGAGGCTGCAGCGTGGTGGAGAAATGTTTAATGGGGACCAAATGCAGCCCTCCAGTTCTTTCTTTCTGATCCCTGGGATCCTCCTCGTGCCATATCCCCTACCCAGTCATGGCCCTTCTCCCCAGGGCATACCCTGCACTGATAGTGCTTCTCACTTGCCTGGATGGAGGATAAAGAGGCTGATGTGAGTGTGTGAGAAACTAGTCTACTGCACGAGGTGAAATCTGCATGCATTGCTCCACTCACTTTTGCCTCTGACCCCACCCACCACTGCCGTGTGGCTCCTGACAGTTTGCCTAGAATGGAATGTGGCCCTCAGGCTTAAAAGGTTCCCTCCGTCACCTCATAACAATATACGTGAAGGAGCGTCTCCACGCCCATTGTTCAGCCCGGACACTGAGGTCCAGCTCCGAGGGCCTTCTGGCGGTTCCCTCACTGTGAGAAGTGAGGTTACAGGGAACCAGGCAGAGGGCCTTCTCGGTGGTGGCGCCTTCCCTGTGGAATGCCCTCCCATCAGACGTCAAGGAAATAAACAACTATCTGACTTTTAGCAGACATCTGAAGGCAGCCCTGTTTAGGGAAGTTTTTAATGTTTGATGTTTTATCATGTTTTTAATATTCTGTTGAGAGATGCCCAGAGTGGCTGGGGAGGCCCAGTCAGATGGGCAGGGTATGTATGTATGTATGTATAAATAAATAAAATAAGGTAAGCACAAAACCACCAATGTTTGAAATAAATTCTCAAGTAGCCTGTGTGTGAGGCACAAAAGGGGATGCCTCTTTCACTGAGGAATAACACTTTTTGATAAAGTTGAAGATAGATTTCAGCATGGAACTAATTACGACCCTCAGCACAAACAGTGTCTTGGATTCTGACACAGAGCGGTGTGTGTGTGTGTGTGTGTGTGTGTGTGTGTATGTGTGTGTATGGACGACCAACCAGATCAGGAAGATCAGGGCAGCTGCTCAACACAGACTGAGGCCCTGACACCAAGCTTGAGCCGGGAACCTGAGGCGACTGAATTTGAAATTGCACTTTTGGACCCAGGTTTCCCTGAGGAGCTTGATCACTTTACATGGGATACATGACAGTGGGAGAAGGTATCCAGGCAGTGCACAAGGTGGGAGCCAACTACTAGACTCCCCTCCCAGGGGCCTGCCCCTTTAAGGTTTCCTGATGGTCTGGAAGGGGGCGGGGCCTGGGAAGGATAGCCCGCCTCTCCCCTTACCCCATGCAAGGTCTCCAAACTGAGCTCCAAACTTCCTTGCAGCAAGCTCTTTGCTTGGAGCTGTCCAAGGTCCTGCAACACCAGCCTCATTCCTCATTCCCTGACTAAGGCAGGTGTCCAGCGTCCTCTATAGGCTCCCCTTTCACGGTCAGGATGGGTGCCCTTTGGGTCCCTAGGGCAATTCTTAGGACCATACTAGCACCAGCCAGTGGGCCGGATCCTTACCTGCTCCACCCACCCCAAGCTAATGTTGACAGGTGGGCAGGCTATGTGCCTGCTGAAATCTCAATGATATCGCGTGACCTGGTTCCCACTGTCTGTGCAGTTCGAAAATTTTAATGAACTACATGGGGAAGTGGAGTGTTACTGAGCTTTAAGGGGAGTGGGGAGCAAATGATGTTGGCAAGCAACTCAAGCAGGAGTAGCAATCACTCCCATAATTACAATAATTATAATTATTCTTTATTAAATTTGTATACCGCCCTTTACCGCCGGTCTCAGTGCGGTTCACAAGATAAAATCATGATATAAAAACATAAAATGCATAATCAAAACTAAAACAAAAGCAACCCAATAACCCCCCATGACACATTTTAAAAGGGCCTTGGATGTCAATCAGCCAAAAGCCTGGTTAAAGAGGAAGCTTTTTGCCTGGTGCCTAAAGGTGATTAATTTATAATTAAATAAATTTGTTAGTTGTTTTATCTTGCCCAAGGCAACGCAAAGCACCCTGAGTTTATAGATGCAAAGAGACAGAGGCTGTATTTTAATATAAAAATCAGTTAATTTAATTGATGACTGTTCGCAGTACTATTTTTCTAGAAAAAGTGTTGCTGGAACTCATCATGAAAGCCTTCTTTGTTGTGATATAATGGCAATGGTGCTCACCTGAGAGGTGCCAGAACTGAGTTCTGGTGAGTTCTCCCTGAAAAAAAAAAGCCCTGGCTGTTCCTATGCTTTCCAAATATTTTTTCAGTTATTTAATTTGTTTTTACATACAGACAGCCCTTCCATATATGGAAACAAACAGTATTTTTATTATTATTTAACACTTCTTAACACCTTAAACCATTTGCCCTTGAAACTTTATGCTATTTTGTAGGGTATCACATTCCACCTTGCCGTATTTTCTCCCTAGCGATTTTCTTCTATATAGGATTTTTACACAAGGGAAAGTTGTTTATTTTGTCCCGCTGTATTCCCATATCTTGAAGGAGATGAGCTTTTTGAGAACTTCGCCTTGCTTTATCATAAATGATTTATCAACTTGGAGAATGCTGTATATAATCTGACATTTATTTGTTTTTATTTTTGTTTTTAAAAATATTAATTATGCATAATTACGTCCTTGATGCTTTGTTTTGTTTCTTTTCTGTTTCCAGGCAGTGTGCTTTGGGAGCATTGAAGCTCGTTGGCAGGCTCAAATAGCTTCCTCCTGGTAATTAGGATGCGGGTGGCACTGTGGTCTAAACCACAGAGCCAGAGACTTGCTGATCAGAAGGTCGGTGGTTTGAATCCCCGCGATGGGGTGAGCTCCCGTTGCTCGGTCCCTGCTCCTGCCAACCTAGCAGTTCGAAAGCACATCAAAGTGCAAGTAGATAAATAGGTACCACTCTGGCGGGTAGGTAAACTGTGTTTCCATGAGCTGTTTCAGTTCTCCAGAAGCGACTTAATCATGCCGGCCACATGACCCGGAAGCTGTACGCCGGCTCCCTCGGCCAGTAAAGCGAGATGAACACCGCAACCCCAGAGTCTTCCATGACTGGACCTAATGGTAAGGGGTCCCTTTACCTTTACCGTATAAAGAATAATGGCAGCAGCGAGCTCAGTGAACTCCATAGGCCTAAATCACCCCGATCTCGTGCCCGTTCAGACTTGAACTCTATTCAGACAACGACCTCAGTTGAAGGAATGGGTGGAGGTATGTATATATGCCAGCATCACAACTGCTGGCCTCCAAGCATGTTGGTAGTGTTACCATAAAGCACCAATGCTGCAGCAAGCAAAGGCTCTAGCAGCTCAGCCAGCTGCTTGTGGCTGGAAAGCCAAACAGGATGTTTGTGACTGTTGCCATGGGAACAAAGGGGCAGTCCATTCTGTACTGAGCACCGGATGTTAGCTCAGTGTGTGTGTGTCATATGACCCGTACTGGATGTACTTGGGAGGAGTTTCTTCTCGCTGTTGTTGAGTGCAGACATGATTCTCTGTACTGATGTAAGAGGCAGAAATAAATGATGTAAATAGTTTTCTGTCTGCTTCTTTCCCCTCCCTGGGGACACCAAAGGGGAGAGAGGAAGAACGGTGTGTTCCTCTCATACATCTGAGAAGAATCGCCAGACCTCGCCTGCTTATCAGCAGAGTGGAGACGCGGGGAGGTCGACAGGAATATCTGCCGGTGCCTACGCTGTGGCACATTCCTCTGACCCAGGCAGAATTCCAACAGTGGTAGCAGAGGATGGTTGCGATTCATCGGACATCTGCATGAGAGGCTGGTGGATTGTCCTCCTCTGCTCCAAGGAGGAAGAGAAGCGTCTGAAAGAAGCCAGAGGCTCCACAGACAGCTGGTGGAAAGAAGAGGTGTTTTCCAGAGCAACAAAGTTCAAGGTATGCTGCATTTCGGGCTAAAAGTGTGAACGCAGGAAGATTAATTCCCTGGTTCACGGAGCTGCGTTTCAAAGAAAACAAAAGCTCCGGAGGAAGAGGCCTGCAGCTTGAAGGCTGAAGCCTGCATTCCACAAATTTTTGTGGTAGATAAGAAGTCCTATTGAAATGCATTGTTGCTAGGTAACGGTCCTGGAAAGTTACTGGCAAAGGGGCTGGACTCTGAGTGTAAGCCTGGGAAAGCGAAACAAAATCAGAGAATGTTTCGGCTACAAGGTTTACGAGCTCTTGGAAGGGACTTTTCAATAGCAGCCTGAGTTTAGCTGCCAGGTGCAAAAAGCATAAACAACTTGCAGTTTTGCTGCGTGAAAAAGAAAAAAAACAACTGTTGGATTTTACAGTTTGTTTGACAGTGTGAGCTGGAGGCTTGGCTTCAAGATGGATGCCAAGAAAGGGGGAGGTTTGCCTTGCCCACCTCCCTTAACCAATGACAATTATTCATCTTGGTCTGTAAAGATGAAGGCCCTGCTGCAGAATCAGAGGCTTTTTGATGTAATTGAAAACCCCATCCCTGCAGCACCAACCAGAGGTTGGGAGTCACAGAATGTAAGGGCCAGGACTGCTATAATTCTGTGTGTCTCAGATGATCAGTTGGTGCATGTTCAGCATTTAGAAAACGCGAAAGAGGTATGGGACACGCTGCGTACAACGCATCAGAGAGATGCTGGTTCTTCAGCGTTGCTGTATTTTGAGAAATTGACCAATCTGAGACTTGCGCCTGATGGAGATGTTCAAGCGCACCTGACAGAAATGAAGTTTCTGCGTCAACAGATGCTTATCAGCAGAGTGGAGACGCGGGGAGGTCGACAGGAATATCTGCCGGTGCCTACGCTGTGGCACATTCCTCTGACCCAGGCAGAATTCCAACAGGTAGTGCACTCTCAGATCTATCCCTATGAGCCTCCCCTGAGGAAGAACCCCATAGGCTCTTCACTAGTAGAGGCTGATGCCAGCAGCTCATCCACTGACTAGAAAGCAGCACTCAGGTTATCCAGTGACATTGAGGAGGGCCGTTCCACTTCCCTACATCTCCCAGTACATTTCCAAGCACAATTCAAACTGTTGGTGCTGACCTTTAAAGCCCTAAACGGCCTCAGCCCAGTATACCTGAAGGAGCGCTTCCACTCCAATCGTTCAGCTTGGACACTGAGGTCCAGCGCCGAGGGCCTTCTGATGGTTCCCTCACTGCGAAAAGTGAAGTTACAGGGAACCAGGCAGAGGGCCTTCTTAGTAGTGGCTCCCGCCCTGTGGAACGCCCTCCCATCAGATGTCAAAGGAATAAACAACTATCTGACATTTAGAAGACATCTGAAGGCAGCCCTGTTTAGGGAAGTTTTTTAATGACTGATGTTTTAATGTATTTTTAATCTCCTGTTGGAAGCCGCCCAGAGTGGCTGGGGAAACCCAGCCAGATGGGCTTGGTATAAGTAATAATAATAATAATAATAATAATAATAATAATAATAATACCTCAAATCTGAGTTCCAACTCCCAACCACCTGGGACCCTCTGTAGGTTTTGAGTCCTCCTTTGGTTCTTGCCCACTGCCTCTCAGCCCACTGGGGTCCTCCCTTGTGCCATAGCCTTCTGGCTCCCCAATCTCTTCCCATTCTTCCTCCTCCGATCAGTTCTGCATAGATGTCTCCATGAGGCTTGCAGTAAGTTTAACATGGACGGTCTCCCAGAACAGGGGTCTGTGCCTGATTAGATCACTCTCCTCCCTACAATCTCTCCCCCTTCCTCTGAAATTAAATCAGATTAGTAAGAAATGAGGGGATGCTTTTCAAAAAATTCCAAACAAATCGTCATCCAACCGGAAAAAGAAGGGGGAGAACAGAAAGCAAAAAGAAAACACCCAGTCTTCTCTAATGCAAACATTGCTTTTCCTTTTTAATCTTGCAGAATGTCCTCAAGAGTTTAAGGGTTGCTGAGCAATCTGACCTTGGCAGCACAGAACATTTTATGATTTCACATGACTTGTGTTGCGCTCCATCAGTTTCTCTGGTGTGTTAAAAACAAACTGGCTTTTCCATGTCCTTTACTGCCCCTCCCCCCACTGCTCTCTCTCTCTTTTTTAAACTCTTTAGGCTACAGTGGTACCTCAGGTGAAGAACTTAATTCATTCAGTTTCTGTTCTGAAACTGTTCTTAACCTGAGGTACCACTTTAGCTAAAGGGGCCTCCCACTGCCGCCACGCGATTTCTGTTCTCATCCTGAAGCAAAGTTCTTAACCCGAGGTACTATTTCTGGGTTAGCGGAGTTTGTAACCTGAAGCGTCTGTAACCCAAGGTACCGCTGTATTTCTGAGCAGGATTCAATAACAAACCAAAAATTCTGCTTGAGCAATGAAAGTTGATTTGGCGCTCTTGTGCAATGAACCTCATCCCCTCCCTCCCCCTCCCACTGGGATTTTTGAAATAAGGAAAACGATGTGAAGTTACACTGGAAAGTGGGGGATAACAATTGTCTACCCTCCCCACAAGCATATTCCCCTTCCTAAGTTAGCAGTATTAGACCCTGCCGGGTACCAGGACACTGTAAGCTGCCTGGGCCTGATTTGGGAGGCCTTCATGACTCAAGTCTCCCTCTCACTGAAATGTTGCTTCCAATCCCAATATATCTTTTTTTGGGGGGGGGAGATATACCTCTTGGTTCAATAGGTGACACTTTCAACGCCTGATTTGATTATTTAATTTCAATAACTCCTTATATATTAAATATATATCTAAGCAGTATACAAAAAAACCAAAGCAACAACAGACAACTTAAACAAAAAATGTTCAAAAATACAAAGTGACACATAAAAATGTTATATTGATTGGTATGTACTGAGCTGAATCCTAAATCAATAGGATCCAGAATGCAGCAGTCTAATTGGTCCTCAGGAGCCACCCAATCCAGCTCCAGGTGGAAGTGAATCAGCGACCTGATTGGCCTGCAGGAGCAGCTAATTGGGCTTCTGGAGGAGGTGAATCCGCAACCTGATTGGCCTGCAAGAGCAGCCCGGAATTAGCCAATCACACGGGGCCCATTGTGTAAATAATGTATATGTAGCTAGACGTTTTGGGGAAAGTTTCATTCATTGCTACTATGAGCTGAATAAAGAGCATGAAATTCACACTTGACTCAGAGTATATTTCATTAACACAAAGTAACTATGTGGGCTGTCAAGAGGGAACAAGCTTGTTTTCTCCTGTTCCGGAGGCAAGGACATGACTCAAACCAATGGCTTCAAGGTTCAAGAAAGGAGATTCCAACCAAACAGGAAGTTTCTGGCAGTAAAAGCTGTTTGATGGCTCTCTCGGGAGGTGGTGGACTCTCCTTCCCTGGAGGTGTTAAAGCAGAGGTTGGGTGGCCATCTGTCATGGATGTTTAGCTGAGTTTCCTACACTGACCCTTCCAAGTCTACAATTCTATAATTCTAAGCTGGTGTTAAAGGCAAAGCTACAGGAGCAGGATCAAAAGTTGGCAACCCTAGAAAGGAACAGGGTGGGGATGGCTAACACACTATTCCTCCAAAATAGCCTGCCATGTTGCCAAAGCCAGTGCTCCATCCATAGCTCTCCTTTGCTCCTGGCTTGCCACCTGGGAGTCTGGGTATTGCCCCACAGGGGGCCGGATTTTGCATCAAGGCTGCCAGCTGCTGACTCTTCCTACTCCATCTCAAGCCCGTCCAGCGGCGTAGCATGGGTTGTCAGCACCCGGGGCAAGGCAAGTAATTTGCGCCCCCTAACCCCTAACCTGCCGCCGCTGCCAGCTTCTTGCTGCTGCCTGGTCTGGTCTGGTGTGGTTCTCTCCCGCGCTCAGCGCTGCGCTGGGCGGCCGCTGCACTGTCCCTCCCCGAGATAGTCCCTCGCTCTCTCTCTGCACCACACGCCTGGCACCCACCCCCTCCACAGTGGGCGGCGACCCAGCGGCTCGGATCGGATTCGCACAGCCAGCACTGCAGTGAGAGAGAGTGAGTGAGCCAGGTAGGGGCAGAGAGCTGCGAGTGCGAGCGCGCCCCCCCAGATGTTGCGCCCGGTGCGGCCGGCCCCCCCTGCACCCCCCACGCTACGCCACTGAGCCCGTCTAGCTTTCTCAAATCCATACCCAGCATTTTGCATCCCACCTCGCTGCACACTGGCTCTCTAGAGCATCGCCTTAATTAAAAAAAGAGGCGTCCATACGTCACCTACCACAATTCACAGTGCGTTCAAAAGCCTTTCCACAAAAAGATGGCTCTAATTAAGAGCCGGTCTTTAAATCCACATTTTAATCTGCGATTTGTGAATTAATCAACATTGCGCCAATTAATTAATTCAGTGTTAATTTAATGTACAACAGGGCGTTGGAAAGAGACAAATATACTAAATTATGGAAAGAGACGCAGACCTGCATTACACACTGAAGGAAAGCGGCTGATGAATAGAGCTGGAATAAGGTCAATACAATATAGTTAAACTCCCAGGCATGTACGAATGAGAATATAAGAGGCAGCAAATCGCTCTCCTGGAACATCAAGATGAGTAAATGTGAAGGTTTTATTTCCTGACTAATGTTATTGCCACTGCTGTGCAGTGAATCAATCATACCTTTTGCAGAATCCCTAATATATTTTGAAATGTTCCTCTTCAGGGATGGAAATTCTCAGCCTGATGGCAAATGTCGTAAAAGTAGCTTTGGCAGGATAAACCACCTTGCTGAGGAAGCCATGGAGCAGAACCTCACTCCAGTTGTGTGCCTTGCTAGGCTGCAGTTATCTGAAAGGGTCCCCATTGTGGAATCTGCACTGTGGCCGATGTCAATATGGAGCATCCTCAGGGTGGGTACCAGGGCCCACTGATGAAAACAGCCCTTGCCCATTTTAACGAGGAACACAGTACAACATATGAAAGAAGATCTGGGGGTCTTAGTGGACCGCAAGCTTAGCATGAGCCTACAGTGTGATGCTGCAGCAAAAAAAAAGCTAATGCTATTCCAGGTTACATCAGTGTCCAGATCAAGGAAAGGAATAGTCCTGCTGTATTCCGCCTGGCCTTTAATTTGAATTCAGCCTGATCTTTTATTTCCCTTCCCTTCCCTTCTCTTCCCTCCCCCTCCCCTTTTATGAAGACCACCCGCTCTGAGACCCCACAGATAATTCTCCCCTAGCCTCCTCGCTGGCCCAAGTAGGACCAACTCAGCCAGCTAGCCCTGGGGATTATCTAACTGATTTTTTATTTTATTGTCATTCATGTTTTTATACTGTATTTTATGCTGTTTTTATAATTAAGTGTTTTAAAGTGCTTTAAATTTGTTGTTAGCCGCCCTGAGCCCGGTTTTTGAACCGGGAAGGGCGAGGTATAAATAAAATTATTATTATTATTATTATTATTATTATTATTATTATTATTATTCTGCCTTGATCAGAATACTCACCTGGAGTACAGCTTCCTATTTAGCTATAGTTCCTATGAAGGGGAGAATACTTCCAAGGCTAAGCCATATATGAGCAGCATATCCACACAGTGAAGAAAGAAGCTGCCAAACTTATCTACCTTCACCACTGGCTCACCTTCTGTCTTCAAGAGAATCAAATTAGTTGAAAGGGGGGGGGGGACCACCCCATTTATTTGAAAGTGTTTTGAATTCCTCTATGAAGAGCTGTACCAGCTCCATAGTTCTAACTAGAGGGGTTAATTGAAAACTGCTCTCATTGTGTATAAGACCCCAGCCAGAGCCCTCTTTCGACTGGGTGACTGTCACATTTAATGCATGTTATGCTCTTGCTGTTCACCTCCCTCCCCGCCTTGCAGACAGGAGAAAGCAATCTATTGTTCCTGGCTTGGTTTTAATCATTACAACTGTCACACCAATATGATATCTCTACTGCTATGTATATCTAAATTCATTAAAAAACAACAACACCACAGCAGCGGCAGAGAACTGAAAGGCAAATATAAATATTGGGGGAGAAAATAATCTGGATGCTTTACAGCAGGGGCGAGGAATCTCATGCCCGCGGCAGCCTTCTAGGCCTCTCAGAGTGACCCTAAAACCGTACTGCAGATCACACACTCCCTCGGCCAGATTAATAATAATAATAATTTATTTATACCCCGCCCATCTGGCTGAGTTTCCCAGCCACTCTGGGCAGCTCCCAATCGAGTGTTAAAAACAATACAGCATTAAATATTAAAAACTTCCCTGAACAGGGCTGCCTTCAGATGTCTTTTAAAGATAGGATAGCTGCTTATTTCCTTCACATCTGAAGGGAGGGCATTCCACAGAGCGGGTGCCACTACCGAGAAGGCCCTCTGCCTGGTTCCCTGTAACCTCACTTCTCGCAGTGAGGGAACCGCCAGAAGGCCCTCGGTGCTGGATCTCTGTGTCTGGGCTGAACGATGGGGGTGGAGACGCTCCTTCAGGTATACAGGACCGAGGCCGTTTAGGGCTTTAAAGGTCAGCACCAACACTTTGAATACCTCTTACTGGCTCTGCCGATTGACCACAGCCAGGCACATTCACTGTACTCTTCTTGGCAACTGTGGGGATCATGTTTGTTTAATTAAGCCAATTCAGACAGGAAGAAACTGTTGCATCTTTTAACCTCGTTTTGTTTTGCTTACTGTTAATTTTAATTATTTTTGAATGTTTTAAATACTTCCCGGTGGTCCTTTCCCCCACCGCACCCCCGCTGATAATATTGTTTTTCTAAACCACTTTGAGGTTTTATTACAATCAAGCAGTCAATGAATGTTGTGAAATAAACGAATGAATAAATATATGTTTTTTCCTGGGCTGGAAGGCAGCCTCGAACCTGATAACGCCTCTTGTTTGCCTGGGTGGAGGACAGAGGGATGTCTGAGTGCCTGCAGAAACTAGCCTGCTCTATAAAGGTAAATTTTATAGTCATTGCTCCACCCACTTTTACCTCTGGCCCCGCCCACCACCAGCATGTGGCCCCTGGAGGATACTCAGAATGTGGCCCTCAAGCTGAATGAGGTTCCTCCTGTCTGCTTTACGGTATGATCCTGTGCATTTAGAGGTAAATCCCATTGAGCTCAGAGGAAATTAGGCTGCATTCCTATGCACGCCTACTTGGAAGCAAGCGCCATTGAATCCAACAGGACTTGCATCTAAGGAGACATGCATAGGGTTGTGCTGCAAAGTTTGAGTCCACCTCCCATCAGCTCTGCTAGCTAATATGACCAACAGCGAGGAATGATGGGAATTGTAGTCCAGTAACAACATCTGGAGGGACGCGGGTGGCGCTATGGGTTAAACCACAGAGCCTAGGACTTGCCAATCAGAAGGTCGGTGGTTCGAATCCCCACGACGGGGTGAGCTCCCGTTGCCCGGTCTCTGCTCCAGCCAACCTAGCAGTTCGAAAGCACGTCAAAGTGCAAGTAGATAAATAGGTACCGCTCCGGCGGGAAGGTAAACAGTGTTTCCGTGAGCTGCTCTGGTTTGCCAGAAGGCTTAGTCATGCTGGCCACATGACCCGGAAGCTGTACCCTGGCTCCCTTGGCCAATAAAGCGAGATGAGCGCCACAACCCCAGATTTGGCCACGACTGGACCTAATGGTCAGGGGTCCCTTTACCTTTACCAACATCTGGAAGGGCTAGGCATCACCACTTTGGATATATGCAGCAGTTTATGAATCAACAGCAAAAGAGCGTGTGGCAACATCTCAAGTAACAATGACCAGGTAGATCCAATGATTTATAGCAGGGGTGGGGAACCTGGCGCCCTCCAGATCCTCCTGAACTACAACTCCCATCGGTTCTAAAAATCATGACCAGTGGCTAAGGATGAGAGGCGGTGGCCTCGCTTTCACTGGAGGTTTTAAAGCAGAGGTTGGGTGGCGTTCTGCCATGTATTGTCTAGTTGAGATTCCTGGGTTGGACTAGATGACCCTTGAGGTTCTTCCAACTCTGCAATTCTATGATGGGAGTTGTAGTCCAGCAACATCTGGAGGGCATCAGGTTCCCCACACCTGATTTGCAGGAAGTCGTACATTCCAACCATCACTTTGGAGCCCAATAAAATATGGTAGCTTTAAGTATATAAAGCAGCCCCTAAGGACTTTGGATTTTATGACTGTTTGTCAAAAGTCCCTATTCCACTCCCTCAGCAAATCACATGCTCTGAATGAATTGCTTTCAATGCAAGCTCTTCTGTTTTTTCCATCCCAAGAGCATAATATCAGCCAGGCTGGATCAGGCCAAAGCCCAGTCAAGCCCAGTGTTCTAGCATGGAAATCCTGTGTCTGTATACTTAGAAGTAAATGTTCCGTGGGATTCATTCCCATGCAAGCATTCACTGGATTGTAGCAGCAATCTTAAGGTGAGATCAAAAGTCAGTCACACTCAGAGTAGACCCACTGCACCACGCAAGGCAGAAAGGGGCAAGAAATGCCCTTTCCCTGCGCTACCTCCCAGGCTGGTGCTGTGAAGAGGCCTGGATCAGGGCCGTTGCCATACATGACTGCAAAGGGGGCAGTTGAGGACCCATCAACATCCCTCGTGTGAGGACTACCAGGCTAGAAGGGGGAGGGGGACCATGGATACAGCCCCCCAAGCAGAATGCTGAGGTAGCCTCATGGTGCATGCTCTAGTTATCTCCCGCTGCAATGCGCTCTATGTGGGGCTACCTATGAAGGTGACCTGGAAACTACAACTAATCCAGAATGCGGCAGCTAGACTGGGGGCGGCCACCGAGACCACATAACACCGGTCTTGAAAGACCTACATTGGCTCCCAGTACGTTTCCGAGCACAATTCAAAGTGTTGGTGTTGACCTTTAAAGCCCTAAACAGCCTCGGCCTAGTATACCTGAAGGAGCATCTCCACCCCCATCATTCTGCCCGGATGCAGAGGTCCAGCGCCGAGGGCCTTCTGGTGGTTCCCTCATTGTGAGAAGCAAACTTACAGGGAACCAGGCAGAGGGTCTTCTCGATAGTGGCGCCCACCCTGTGGAACACCCTCTCATCAGATGTCAAAGAGATAAAGAACTAGCTGACATTTAGAAGACATCTGAAGGCAGCCTTGTTCAGGGAAGTTTTTAATGTGTGACATTTTAATGCATTTTTAATCTTTGTTGGAAGCCAGATGGGCGGGGTACAAATAATAAATTATTATTATTGTTATTATTATTATTATCAAACCCAGCACCTTTCAGTGGATTCACCTGTCACAGGATTCACACAAGAAGGACTCATCTAGCCTAGCATCCTGTTCTCACAACAGCCAACCAGATGCCTGCAGAAAACCTGCAAGCAGGATCCGACCATCAGAGCAGTCTCCCCTCTTGTGGTATGGGACAGTTGGTCTTGAGAAGCCCTTAGCAGCCCTCTCTTCCATATGCCACACATTCAGTTTCAGCTGGTATTAATCGGGGGCGGGGGGAGGCGGAGTTGGCTCACCTTTTATAATATGGCGCCAATGATAACAACAACAATAACAACATTAATAGTAGTAGTGGCAAGAGTATTGTTAGCCCAGAAATGGAAGCAAGAAGAAATTCTGACGAAAGAAGAATGGCAGATGAAATTAATGGACTATGCAGAATTGGACAAAATGACAGGAAGGATTCGAAACCTGCGGGACCAGAGATTCACAGAAGATTGGAAGAAGTATATGAATTATTTGAAGAGCAACTGTAATCAACAAATTATGCTGTAGGACTACAAGAAGTTTTGTAAGGAGAAATATACGAAGTGTTACAAAGTAGAAAAAGATAGAGATATTGGATATGAGTTTGAAATGTAATAGGGAAGATAAGAAATGCATACTAGAAGAAGAAGAAGAGTTTGGATTTGATATCCCGCCTTTCACTCCCTTTTGAGGAGTCTCAAAGCGGCTAACATTCTCCTTTCCCTTCCTCCCCCACAACAAACACTCTGTGAGGTGAGTGGGGCTGAGAGACTTCAGAGAAGTGTGACTGGCCCAAGGTCACCCAGCAGCTGCATGTGGAGGAGCGGGGAAGCGAACCGGGCTCACCAGATTACAAGCCTACCGCTCTTAACCACTACACCACATACTAAGATATTATACTGGGAAATTTTCAGACAGGACTGATGGAAGTCAAAAAAACTGAATAAGATGTAAAAGTATGTTTAATTACTGTTGAAAATGTTATGTTAAAAAACTAATAAATTTTTCTATATATAAAACAACAGTTGTAATAGTAGTTTATTTATACCCCGCCCATCCGGCTGGGTTTCCCCAGACACTCTGGGAGGCCCCCAACAGAATATTAAAAACACAAAACATTAATAACTTCCTTAAACAGGGTTGCCTTCATGTTGGGTGGGGGGCAGGATTTATGTTGGGGTGGGGGCATAACCGAGCTATCTGCAACGCGATTGGTCAGTTAGTTAAATATTTTTATTTATTTACTTGATTTAGTGGGGGCAGCTGCCCCCCTTTGGCTACGCCCATGCTCCCCCCCCCCCCATTTTAAATTTTAAATCCAGCACTCTGCTAATTATCATTAAGGGTAACTTTCTCTCCCTGGCGGCCGCCCTAATCCTCTTACTTAGTTCCACACACATGGATCCTCCACATTTCTCAGCGCGGCGGCGAGACCACGCGACGCGCATCCTGCACGTGTGAACCGCCTCGCCGCTTCTCCCCCCCGCCCCGCGGGGCTTCTTCCACCAGCGAGCGAAGCCCGGGCCGTCCAGGAGAGGGCGCTGCGGCCCGCGGGAAGCCCGGAGCGCACGAAGCTGCCGAGGCAGAGGCGGGCACTTTGGAAGCGGCAGCGGGCCGTGCGGAGGGCGCTTCAGTCGGCGGCTCCTCTCTCGGCAGCCTCGCCGCTCTCCCCGCCCGTCGGCTCGGACGCCCTGCGCGGACCAGGCGCTTCTCGTCCTCCCTGGGAAGGAAGGGAGAGGAGAGACGCGAGGCGAGGAACCAGCAGCGCGGTAAGAGGCGCACAAAAGGCGTCGGGGGAAGCGGGGGAAGGGTCGCTCTCCCCCACCCTCCCCCCACAATCGGGGGGGAGAGGCGGGAGAGGGGTCGCCCCTAACCTCGCTGGGGCCCAGACCCACATTCCTCTGCTTTCATGCTCCCCGCTGGGCTTCGAGGGGGTGCGAAGTACAGTGTCTGGGGGGGGGGGCGCCGTCTGCTCTCCTGGAAGATTTTGGAGGGGGGGTCTCTCGGTGGGTTTCCCCCTTTTTCCAAAGGGGTGGGGAGGGGGGGAGCCGGTGCCACACCCACGCCCCCCCCCCGTCTGTTTCCCGCCCTGGAGCTCCTGAGACCCAAGCCTTTGCTCTCTTTCTCCACTGCTCGTGAAAAGCGTAACGTGTGAAATGGCCGCGCGTGTTTGTGAAAGATGGAAGGGGGCGCGGGTTCAGTAACAGGCGCTCCCGCCCGCCGCCGCCCTGTCCAGCCGAGACGTGCGCTGCTCCGCTTCCCTTCCCCTGTAACCTGAGCGCTCGCTCACTTACCACACCTGTGATCTATCTTGTCAGCTGGTTTTGTTTTGTATATATATAAAAAAACAACTAGGGAAGGATTGTAGTTGCTGGCTTTTTATTGCTTCCTGGAGTAGATAAATGTGCTCCTTGGAGGAAATCCCAGCTTCCTCCCCCGCCCCCAAGCTTTTATATCTTTCCACGATTAGGCTGTGCAGTCCTGACCCCACTTACCTGAGAGCAAGCCCCGTTGAATGCAACAGGACCTCCTTCTGAGTAGACATAGGACTGCAGCCTTTAAACTCTGGGGATTGCATTGCCTTTTAACAGCAGCTAGTGCTCCAGATTCTTCTCAGAATCAGGGAAGGGGCATTAAAAACTGCCCCAAAGATGTATACCTCCGTGTGTTCTTTCTCAGCTGAGGCAGTGTGGTGTAGTGGTTAGAGCAACAGACAGGGAGGTTAGGCTTTAAACCCCCACTTGGCCAGTGTGACCTTGAGCCAGCTGCTATCTCTTGGCCTATCCTACCTTGCAGGGTTGTGGTTGTTGTTGTTGTGTGTTTGTGTGAGTGAGTGGAGATACTGCCTGGAATTTCTTAGAGAATATTTATTTACATTTATATATAAATGTAATAGTAACTAACTAGCTATATTGCTACTTTTTCTGCCCCGCTCCTAATCCCAGGGAATGTCTTAGTGTGCTATGTACACACCATTTATTCAAGCACTCGCTTCCTAAGAATCACCAGAACTGTGTTTTGTTAAGGGTGCTGGGAATCATAGCTCTGTTGGGGGGTAAACTACAGTTCCCAGAATTTTTGAGGGGGTGCACTTTAAATGCATGGTCACTCTTAACCACAATTAGCCACCGCCCATTTTGACTAAGGTGCATGACCCATTTTCAGCCCATGGTGAGCTCTCCATCTCTCTGTCTGTTTATTAATCTGCATTAGTGTTTGTGAGTACAAAACTGAGAGCAGTTGCTTATTCTGTCAAGGAAAAGCGCCAGGGAAACTTCTCCATAGCAGGCTGGATAAGTGATGGTTAGTTAGGACTTCTCTAGTGGATTCTTGCGTTCCAGTTTATGATGTGGTACCTGTTGGTTATCGGCCTGCTTGGCAACACTTAGTCACTGCCTCTTGAGCTGGAAGTAATAATACCCATGGGTAATTATTGTTAAATATACTGTGTAGGGCATCTTTTTACAATTGTGGTTTCTATCTACTCGGTAGATATGTAATAACAGGCAGCCCCACCAACTTCAGCCTTGAACTTTATCACAGAACGTCAGATGTTAACATGTGGTAATGTTAGAAGCAGGAGCCTGATGTTTTTGCCATGGGTGGAACTGATGGATTTGTAGCAGGGAGTCTAATTCAAGAAGGTAGTGCCCTCCCCAAAAAAAGATGATGGAGGGAGTCAAGGCAATAATAATAAAAAATTATTATTATTAGTATTATTAGTATTATATGCCAAATTGTTGTTCCTTGCAGACTGCAGTTCAGTGTTTAGCACTCAGGCCAAAAGGTGAGTCACGCAAACCTGTGACAAGATTTCTGTCACATTCTTGAGCCTGCTATAGTATGCGTGAATTTTCTGATTTAAAAATAAATGGAAAGTTAACTTTCTAAGTATTTCTGTTCTTTGCCGTTGAACTAACACAAGCAAAAAGTTAAATCCTGGGACCACAAGGTGACAATAATTAGGTAGGCAAGGGCCTCCCTTCAGTTCCTCAGTTTGTGCCTAAGAGTTTGCAAAATGTTTTGCAGTGATAGCCAACTAATACATGCTTGGAGTAGACCTGTGGGAAACCACTGTGCTTACTCTAACGTTGGATATCACTCTTCGTGCACCAGCAAGCACTTTTTAGTGGGGGCAGAACAAATGCAAAATAAAGGGACCGGTTTTGCTATGGACAGTTCACACAATTGTTGGCTTTTGTTGCCGTTGTTGAATTGGCTGGATGATATTATCCATCTTTTTTGAGAGGGGTCAGATGAATGCATCTTACCGATGCTTCCACCTGTGACCTCCCATCTCAGCTTCTGTCTCTAGCACTTAAGGTGAAATGTTCCTGCTCTACTTAACAACTATGGTTGCTGCTACTTTGGCAGTTCAGCCTGAGCATCTTTGAAGCTTGCCTCCAAGACTTAACTATAGGTGATGGATAGGCAAACTTAGCCCCGGGGGCCGGATCCAGCCCAATCGCCTTCTAAATCCGGCCTGTGGACGTTCCGGGAATCAGCGTGTTTTTGCCTGAGTAGAATGTGTCCTTCTATTTAAAATGCATCTCTGGGTTATATCTGGGGTATAGGAATTCGTTCATTATTTTTTTTCAAAATATAGTCCGCCCCCCCACAAGGTCTGAGGGACAGTGGACCGGCCCCCTGCTGAAAAAGTTTGCTGACCCTTGCTCTAGGTGGTTCTGTAAAAGGCAGTTTCTGTTTCTTTCCAGTAGAAATGTTAGGGTGCTTCCTCCGGACTGTCACTTGGGGGGGGGGGGGGGCTGAGCATGCTTGTTATTGCCAAACTATGTTCATGCAAGCTCAGAAAGGTGCAAATCAGTCCATTGCGGGTGGAGCAGAGGCAGTCTGCACTCTTCTGGATTTGAGCACAGACCGCGTTTGCTTGGGCTGCACAAGTTGTCCTGATGTCTTGTCCACACCTAAACCCCAAAGCAGAATCTGTCAGTTGCTTCAGCTGTCTTGCAAAGGGATCTCTTTTCCCTCGACCCACAAGATCGGGACATTGCCAGTAGTACTGACTTCCTGTTTTTGGCATGTGTTTATACATCTTTAAAGTTTTGTTTTACCAGGTTTAGTGTTGTATCTCTGTTTTTGTGGCATCATTTTGTTGTGTTTGCGTTTCTTTTTGTACATTGCATAGAGATTTTCAAACAGGAATATGAGCACATGCTACAGCTAGATACTTCGTAGCTTTTTATTTCCGATTACTTAAAATAGATGCTCAATTCCGTATTAAATGTTGCCTTGGTTGAGTTAGCAATTGTACAGTGAACCCAGGGTCAGCCTTTGCTTTGGTATCGGGCTTGAGAATCAAAATTCCCACGTTTTCCTTGCCTGTTGCTGCTGGCAAAAGATCCCAGAGAAGTTACTTGATCTCCCTTTAAGAGGTGGAACGACTTTCTGGTTTCTCCAAGCTGAATGGAGACTTTTTGTATTGCTGGTTTCTAAAGCTCTTTCTCCAACTGTAGCAGAATCTGTCTTCTCAACCTGCCTGTGGCTGCCAGCCAGGAGGAAAATCATCCTGACACTTTTTGAACTGCAGCCCATTACAGGGAAGGGTCACACGCTCGACTCCATCTGAATCCTTCTGATCGGCAAGGGAATGAATGGTGTTAGCTCTCATCTCCTGGGTTTTGATTCCCTTAATATGGACATCCTGAATAGAACGTCTGTCTGGGCCAATTTCTTTACAGAGCTCAAACCTGGGCATGAAAACAATTTGCTACTGGATTCCCCCGTCCCCCAAACCCCCTTCATTTCCTGAGAGCCTGCTTAGCATTCAGCAAAACAGAGCAATAAAGCGTTTTCTGGGCTGTACACCAGACCCTCAAAATGTCCCTATTTTCCAGGGACAGCCCCAGATTTACAGAAGCAGCCCCAGTTTCTGATTTGACCCTGGAATGTCCCACTTTTCCTTAGAATGCCCTTGTTTTCATCAGAGAAATAGTGAAGTGTATGGTAGGACATCCCTATTTTCATCAGATAAATGTTGGACGGTATGGAGTTATGCGACCCCTGAGCCAAGGAAATAAGTAACTGTACAATCTTTGGAAGACATTTGAAAGCAGCCCTATACAGTCATACCTCATGTTACATTTGCTTCAGGTTGAGCGTTTTCAGGTTGCGTCCTGCGGCGACCCGGAAGTACCAGAAAGGGTTACTTCCGGGTTTCGCCGCTCGGGCATGCGCAGACACGCAAAATGATGTCATGCGCAGAAGCAGTGAATCGTGACCTGCAGGTGTGGGTTGCATTCCTTTCAGCTTTCGAACGGGCCTCCGCAACGGATCCCGTTTGCAACCAGAGGTACCACTATACAGTGGTACCTTGGGTCTCAAACAGCTTAGTTGTTGAACAAATCTGCTCTCGAACGCCGCAAACCCGGAAGTGTTCCGGTTTGTGAACGTTTTTCGGAAGCCAAACATCCAACACGGCTTCCGATTGAGTGCAGGAAGCTCCTGCAGCCAATCGGAAGCTGCGCCTTAGTTTTTGAACAGTTTTGGGAGTCGAACGGACTCCCGGAACAGATTAAGTACAAGAATCAAGGTACCACTGTGTAGGGAGTTGGTTTTTTTTAATGTTCAATGTTTTATTATGTTTTGATATATGTTGGAAGCCACCCAGTGTAGCTGGGGCAACCCAGTCGGATGGGTGGGATATGAATAAAATAATAAATAAACAAATAAATAAATTGAATAGGATAGGATATCCCTATTTTCACTGGAGAAATGTTGGAAGGTATCTGTACACTACAAGGTAGGCAAAGAGGTTTCAATGTTCCTTCCACGAGTGTCTCATGAAATATGGGTGAACCATGTATTCTACATTGAGCTCCTGGAAGAAAAGGGTGGGATATCAATGAAATAAAACAAAATAAACAAAAGTAAATAAATATCCGTTGGATTGTTGCTGATGACAAATTGCATCCCTTCTCCTGCCCAAATTCGCTTCTAAAACTGACACCCACGTCAACCTTGTTGGTACCAACTGCACAGCAGCCAAAGAGATAGAAAAGTACGATACTAGCTGGTATCTCTCCAGCCACCGGACATCTACGTCAGCACTAGAAAAATGAGCTGCTTCTTCTTAAGTTGCATCTACTGTGGCTTCAGGAAAAGCTAAGATCGGGAAATGTCACAAGTCGAAACAAAATGCACCCATTCTCTAGCGCAGCATTGGATACTGTGAGATAACAGTGCCTGCCTTATCGAGACTTACACCTGGTCTGCTTGAAAAGTGCAGCATTTCTGGCACGGGTGCGATT
This sequence comes from Podarcis pityusensis, assembly GCF_964106645.2. Classification (NCBI taxonomy): domain Eukaryota; kingdom Metazoa; phylum Chordata; class Lepidosauria; order Squamata; family Lacertidae; genus Podarcis; species Podarcis pityusensis. The sequence continues at coordinate 17,025,125 of NC_138035.1, forward strand.
GGCACACCTATCGCTTTCACTTTGAGGAGAGGAAGTAGAGTTTTATCCCATCGTTTCTCAATAGCAGGCCAGAACAATGAGCGTTCCTGCTCTTGCAATGTCCGTAACAACTCTATCCTTGTTTAGCTAATCAGATCAGAGGATGCAGGGGGCAGTGTTTGTGGGCAGAATTGTACCTGTCCTCAACCTCTGCCTGTTGCTCAGCTCTCTGCGCTGATGCTTTCTTTACAAGGCACAGGAGAGTGTCTACATAGACATAGCTTGTCTGCACACAGGCCTGGTTCATCTATGACAGTGGTTTGCAAGCAGTGTGCCGTGGCACCCTGGGGTGCCTTGAATGATGGCCAGGGGTACCGTGGGCAACACTGGCCTCTGTCCCTCTTTCCTTCCCTCCCTCCTCCAATGCCCTCTCACATCTCTGCCTCCCCAAGGCTTGCAGAGCTGTTCGTTGCAGCTGCCCTGGCCAGCTCCGCAGGCGAATGATGCCTCTGGGACTGGTCAGCGGGTGCTGGTTGCCAGGAGCCAAGGTGACCTCGGAGCAAGCAATCAAGTGGGTGAGGGAGCCCAGCCAGTCCACCAACCCATGCAGTTGGGACTGGACAGACAAGTCCCAGGACCATGTGGGGCTGTGTGGGGAGACAAGTCAGAGACCAGGGGCAGCGGCAGCAGCTGCCCAGAGGAGAGGAGGCATAGGTTAATTTGCTGGGCTGGGTACACTTCACACTAGCCTGTGGTTCAGTATTATGTGTTAATCCAGAGTCCCTATGGAAGAGCCAGTTACTGCAGGAGTGCAGTCCCACTTCCCCCATTGAAAATTCTGGATTTGGTTGAAGGTGTAAGATGATTCTTTTGTCTTACTTGGTGTGATGTTGTCGCTGGGATACATCTGTTGATGGCTGGGTGGAGAGACCTTTGCATGCAGAAACAGATGTGGCAGCTGGGTATATATGGTGCTGCTGTGTTGTTGTTTTTTTGCATCTGGATCTTGAAGCCTGTGTGGAGTAGGTCCATTCTTCTCCTGCTCACTGCTCGTTTTGCGAGGTGTAGATCGCTGCCACAAGCCTGTGTGGCCTGCTCACCCACACATTCAGAATGGTTTCCTCGTCAATGGATGCTGCAGAGAGAACAATATACCTTTCAAACAATGTGGCAAATTCTCTTCCACAGGGGCCTCTGCAGGCAAGCAATATACATTCCTAGGCACCTGTATGCAGCCATCCCACTGGGTCCTGCGATTTCATTCTGCATTGCTCTCTCGTTTCTAAACGTATTTTGGCAGCTGTAAGAGCTGTCAAATCTTGCTGCTTCTTTGTAATGGGAACCTGACAATTTGCACGGAGCTGAATTCTGCATTCCTATAGACCTGGGCATGCCTGCTCATTATGCTCCTTGCTGCGGGACTTTTGGCGGATGTGCAAAATAGATCAATGCACCTTGGGAGCAAGTTGTGCTCCCGCTTCATTGGAAACATTTATGCGCTGGCCATTGGGAGGTGATGGTTTTCTGTGATGTGCTGAAAAGCGGGGATCAACTGTACATGTCTGAGCAACATGTGGATGGATAGCGGCAGAAGAAGCAGAGTTTTCTTACCTATATAGTACACAAACAGCCTCTCCAGTTACCAGAATGTAATGCAAAAGGGATCTTTTATGCATTCATGTTCCCCTATCAGTCCAGTACAGCATCAAGTGACATGTGATTTGTACCAATCGGCATGCAAATTTGTTTTATGGTCACTGGCTATAAACGGCACTTTTGTTCATGATATTTTCTAAGAGACATCTCTTTTCTTTCTCCCTTTTGGAAATGGGTGTGTGCTTTCTGTGTGTAAAGTGTGGGGGAAATACATAGTATGGATTGCAATTAGTTTTATGTGTTTTTAGAGAACTGTTCCGTTAAAAAAACCCCACCCCTTTGACTTAGAAAGTGTGTTTTCTATTAAAATTCAGGCGCCTTATCGCATCTAAACAGCTTGCTTGAAAGGGGATACAGACACTCTGCTATCAGGAGAAGGAGAAGGAAAGATGTTAGGGAGAAGGGGAGGGTTTTGATTTGACCAAGCTATGCAGGTAGAACGACTTGCCCTTTCCCCATCAGTGAAAAGCATTAAAAATGGTTTCAAAGAGGAGCTATTCATTTGTGAGCGAAGTCTTTTTGACCTAAGCCATTTCTGAACTGTTACCAGTGCAGCTGGAAATGCAAAGGGATGTTAATTTTACAGGACATTCAAATTGGCTAATTATATTAGCCCAAGCCATCAGAAACACTCTGTAGGGTGGGTGGGGAAGATTGTAGTACAAAAGGGAGAATTCAAGTACCCGTTTTTTAGGATTTTTAGAAATATGCCTAGCACCAGAGGGCAGCTGCTACGCACTCTACCGGAAATAAACACAGTAAACTGTTTTGTTTCTGCCCAAAGGGAATTGGTTAGGATTCGCTTCGGATGGGTACAGATGTCTTGCCTCAACCTCTTAACCGGGTTTAAAAGGTTTTGAGAGGGCTGTGTGATAGTGTGTTCCCTCCCCCAAGTGACTCCCCTCTTACACAAAATGCCCCCTCCCTCTTTGACCCCCATCTTGGCTATGGTTAAGACTATCCAGGATTCTCACCTCAGCCAGAATGTGCAAACCATGGTTAGCAGGGAGTCCCTGGGGAATGGAAGTAGGGAATTCTGGGACAGGTGTGATGGCCGTTCCCTGTTCTTGCCACTATTTTGTGACATTTCGGGTTGGTTCATTGGATTTCGAGGTATTTCCCCCCCTCCCCACAGGTTTCTGCTTCCTTTGCCTTGAAGGAACTGAATGCTATTGCACTTCTTCCATCATCATCATCATTTATTGCATTTATACCCTACTTTTGTCTCCAAGGTGCATTGTTTGCCTCCCTCCATTTAACCCCCACCACAACCCTGTGAGGTAGGTTAGGCTGAGAGGCAGGGGCGTGTCCAGATTGTTGTTCTCTTGGGGGATGGGCTGAGTAAAGCTCCCTAACAAGAGTTTCCTGGTGCTCTCTGGAGCATGGGTAGGCAAACTAAGGCCTGGGGGCTGGATCCGGCCCAATCGCCTTCTAAATCCGGCCCGCGGACGGTTCGGGAATCAGCATGTTTTTACATGAGTAGAATGTGTGCTTTTACAGTGTTACCTCGGGTTAAGAACTTAATTCATTCTGGAAGTCTGTTCTTAACCTGAAACTCTTCTTAACCTGAGGTACCACTTTAGCTAATGGGGCCTCCCGCTGCCGTCGTGCCACCCCCGTGCAATTTCTGTTCTCATCCTGAAGTAAAGTTCTTAACCCGAGGTACTATTTCAGGGTTAGCGGAGTCTGTAACCTGAAGGGTCTGTAACCTGAGGTACCACTGTATTTAAAATGCATCTCTGGGTTATTTGTGGGACATAGGAATTTGTTCATATTTTTTTTCAAAATATAGTCCAGCCCCCCACAAGGTCTGAGTGACAGTGGACCGGCCCCCTACTGAAAAAGTTTGCTGACCCCTGCTCTGGAGTATAGCATTCACTATAATGAAAAGGCTAGAGCTAAAGCGATGATGGTTTTATCGTCAACTTATTGACTACCTGCCAAATCTGCCCTAAAGTGAGCGAGGCATGAGAGAGTAGCGTGCTCCTCGTGGCTGCAGCAGCACATCAGAGCATTTTGTTGACAGATGACCTTCTAGGTTCTTGATTTAAATTCTTGATTTTTGTTGCCAAACAGAAGCCAGCTCTGTAAGGATATGCCTGCCAAAGTGAAGGATCCATAATCATTAGGAGAACCTCCTGCTGCTTTGATGAGATGGCTGTTTTGCTCTAACATTGGTCTTCTGTGCTTCACTTTCGATCAGCGGTGCCTTCTGTTAGTAACGCCCTTGAGATGTTGGACTACAGCGCCCATCATCCAGTGTTAGAAACACAGATGTATAAGCTAGGTGCCAAATGGCTCTTCAAACCAAGGTTACAGTTGGCAAAATAAAGTGTCTAGTTGCCATTTTTTTGGCAAGACGGCTCCAAAGTCTTATTTTGACTGACCAAGATGCTAGGTTAAACCTCTGGCTAGTTCAGATGACAACCTTGAGCTCGTTTAAGAACTTTGAGAACTTAAAGAAGAAAAGTCATTTGATCCAGGGACAGTCCAAATATTTATATACAGTCGTACCTTGGAAGTCGAACGGAATCCGTTCCAGAAGTCCGTTCGACTTCCAAAACATACAGAAACCAAAGCGCCGCTTCTGATTGGCTGCAAGAAGCTCCTGCAGCCAATCAAAAGCCACGGAAGCCCCATCAGACGTTTGGGTTCCAAAAAACGTTCGCAAATCGGAACATTCACTTGCAGGTGTGCAGCGTTTGGTAGCCAAACGTCCAAGTACCAAGGTGTTTGGGATCCAAGATACAACTGTATTGGCCCATTCCATGGTTAGGCAAACTAAGGCCCGGGGGATCAGTGTGTTTTTATATGAGTAGAATGTGTCCTTTTATTTAAAATGCATCTCTGGGTTATTTGTGGGGCATATAGTCCAGCCCCCCACAGGGTCTGAGGGACAGTGGGCCGGCCCCCTGCTGAAAAAGTTTGCTCACCCCTGGCCTATTCCTACCCCTTTTTCTTAATGGTAACATGGACCATTCACAACTTGGGAATATTCTTCACAACTGTGAGCAGGGCAGTGTGATGAGGACAAGCTGCAACAATTAACTATAACGTCGTTCACTGCTCTTGCTTAGGCTGCACAGCAAAAGCATTTCACCCCCCCCAACCCCCACCCCAAAATTCACTCTGATTGTGTGGATAAAATATACCGTAACTGATAGACTTCTACAGGACGTGGTATTAGTGTGTGAAAACTGTCAAGATCCAATGATCCCCAGGCATGCATCCTGGGCATCTTCACTTGATCACAAGTGGCCAATAGGTGCAAAAGGCGCCTGGCACCTGGCTAATTTCGAACTCTGCTCACCATTGGTCATGCTGGTTGGAGCTGATGGGATGGCAGCCTGGCATCCAGAGATCTCCACGTGGTCGCAGTTGGACCTGTTCCAGTTTCTGTGACTGACCCAAGGTCACCCAGTGAGCTTCATGGCTGGGTGGGGATTTGAACCCTGATCTCTTAGGTCCTCTAGTCCAACACTCTAACCCCTACACAACATTGGTTTGCTAGAGTCCTTCTGCTATGGGGCAGCTGTATAAATTAGGTAGGTAAATGAATATGGAGAAAGCAAAATATCACTTAGAGAAGGATCTGAAATATCTTCATTGAAGCTTGAAATTGTTTTCTTCTGGATTGTTTTATTTGATGTTTCAATGTGTTGTAAACTACTTTGAGATTTTTTATTTAAAATTTAAAGTGGTATAGAAATGAAATGAACAACAGCAATAGCAGCAGCAACAACAACAGTTAGGGGGCAGGGAGAAATGGTGCCTAGACATTCTGTTGTGGCAGGTGTGGAGGACTCCCTGGTCCTACATGGGGTAACTGTGCCCCTGAAGGACCAGGTGTGCAGCCTGGGAGTCATTTTGGCTCACAGCTGTCCATGGAGGTACAGGTCAATTCTGTGTCCAGGGCAGCTGTTTACCAGCTCCATCTGGTACGCAGGCTGAGACCCTACCTGCCCGCGGACTGTCTTGTCAGAGTGGTGCATGCTCTTGTTATCTCTCGCTTGGATTACTGCAATGTGCTCTATGTGGGGCTACCTTTGAAGGTGACCCAGAAACTACAACTAATCCAGAATGCGGCAGCCAGACTGGTGACGGGGAGCGGCCTCCGAGACCACATAACACCGGCCCTGAAAGACTTACATTGGCTCCTAGTACGTTTCCGAGCACAATTCAAAGTGTTGGTGCTGACCTTTAAAACCCTAAACAGCCTCGGTCCAGTATACCTGAAGGAGCGTCTCCAACCCCATCGTTCTACCCAGACACTGAGGTCCAGCGCCGAGGGCCTTCTGGCGGCTCCCTCGCTACGAGAAGCCAAGTTACAGGGAACCAGGCAGAGGGCCTTCTCGGTAGTGGCGCCTGCCCTGTGAAACGCCCTCCCACCAGATGTCAAAGAGAATTACAACTACCAGACTTTTAGAAGACATCTGAAGGCAGCCCTGTTTAGGGAAGCTTTTAATGTTTAACAGACCACTGTATTTTAATACTTTGTTGGAAGCCGCCCAGAGTGGCTGGGGAAACCCAGCCAGATGGGCGGGGTATAAATAATAAATTATAATTATTACTATTATTATTATTATTATTATTATTATTATTATGGCGACTGTAAATTGGGTTTAAGGTGCTATTTGGTGATTAGGTTATATATCTGAATTTCTAATGCTGCTTGAATGGTAGGTGGATGGTGCTGTTTTGGCTGCCTGTGGATCCTTCCTTGGAGAATGATCTAGCTATTACTATCTAGGATGACTCATTATATACCTGGCATGTATCATATGCAGTGAGAGGACTTTGTTTCCTCTTTGGGACTAAATACATTGCATACGTTTTTTCTTGGAAAAGGCTGCACCTGCACATCTACTAATTATGATTCAGTCTCCTTAATGAACTATATATCATGATTAGAAGAAGAGAGATGATTTACTGTATTTCCCCCCCTTTTTTTAGTGGGATGGAAGTGACATTTCACATTTTGAGAATTAAGTTGCTGAGATCTCTTTTTTCAGGATTGAAAAAATATTATTCTGCTCAGAGCAATCATTTGCATAAGAAAATGTATGCCCCGTGAGCTCTTGCACTCAAATTAATTGTCATTTGAGTCATGTGTGTGTATTTAGCAATCACTGAGTAATGGCTTTAAGAAAAATATCAGAACATGCTGTGCGTATGTAAGGAGGGAGGCTGCTTTTGCAATGAATTTGTAGGTGTTGTGGCACGTTTGAGAAAGTAGAGGTTGGTGCCCACACTGAGAAATGAGCAATTAAAAACAAAACAAAAAACTAAGGCAGCACACATTCTGTACCTTTAAATCATATTTGAAGCACATTCCCTCTCAAAGAATTCTGGGCAGTGTAGTTTGTTGAGGTTTGCTGGAAACAGTAACGACAACAAGGAATAAACTACATTTTATTGCAGGCCCTACTGTGTGTGTAATTGACCCAAAAGTTGCTTATTGCTAGGTCCAGTTTGGTCACTGTTGGATTATGGCAGGGAGATTGTGGCTTAAGAATGACTTCCAGAGCTCTTAATGTCTATGTTTAAGAATCTGACATTTTAATAGTAAAAGGTATGGCTTTTGATCCAGAAGTTCAGAGGTGCTCTTAATTGGCAAAGGGGTTTCCAAGAAGACCTTGCATTTTTAATATTTGCTGCTTGTAGTATAGCATATGTTTGGGAACATATAGTTTCACAGTTGTATATATCCGTCTCTTTAACTAATTCTTTGTGTTTGTAGTCTTCCATTTGTTGCTGTTGAGATTTCTAACTTGGGAGCGGGTAGAATATAGACTCGGTTCTGCCGATTTGCTGCTGGCCAATTTCCGATGGACCAACTTCCTTAACTTCCTGGGTGGCAGAGCATGCATTTTTGCATGCAAAAGCTCCCAGATAGGATCCCCAGCATCCCCAAGGAGAACGGGGAGAGACTCCTGTCTGAAATCCTGGAAAACTCATTCAGCTGATGTAAAACACTGTATTGTCTAACTCTGTAGATGGCATCATTCGTATGGGCTTGCAGTGCTAGATTTGGTCCGAACCAACAACAAACTTGGCGTAAGCAAGAATGCAAACTGAGGATTGCTATTAATTCATTCAGCCTTTGCCAACTTGGTGGGATGGAAGTTGTAATCCAAAACATCAGGTTGGTGAATCAGTTGGTTGCACCTTAGCTATTAAGGAATCCTTGCTATAGGTTCTTGCTATATTTTGTTGGAAGCCGCCCAGAGTGGCTGGGGAAACCCAGCCAGATGGGTGGGGTATAAATAAATAATAATAATAATAATTTATTCTTGCTTTGTAGGGGGGCAGAAGAGAAAGGGAGACCACACAAGATTGAAATCTGCCACTCCTGCTTTAACTTAACATTGTTAATAGTTTAACTTTGCGGCAGGCAACAGAATCCAATTGGATTAGATCCCTTTTTTTTCCAGGGACTACACTATGGAAAGAGGGTAACAATATCTATTCCAGTGATTGAACATATGTTTTGTTCATCAGTTTTCCCCAGCTGTATTGAGTTAATTTTGCAGAAGACGCTTGTTGTACATTGTCTATGGCCTAGCTGCTAGAATCTCTCTCTGGGTGTATGAATGAAAACAATGACAAATATACAACACTCACACGGGTGTTATTGTTTGTGTGACCACTTTTTGTTGTTTCTGGCAGAACTTCTGCATATCTAAAAACTCAATTCCCCCCCCCTCCTTTGGAATAGGCATACAGCGGCAAGGAGTATTGAATTTCTAAATGATGTGCCCCTGTTGAAAAGACAGGAGCAACTCTTTATTAAAAGAAGACGTATTTGGAGCCCCTGTATAAACCAACTTTTCAAACCTCTCCTTGCTCATTTTGGCAAGATGCATCTTGCAGATGTGCTGTGGAAAATAGCTGAAGGGGAGTTGAACACCTTTGGTCCATAAAACTGCTGATGAAGGGAAGACAGCTTAAAAAACAACAACACCCAAAGTAAAACAGCATCCCCTTTGGGTGCAAGATGTCCCAGTTGCATGTCACTCTGCTTGTTAGAGAGATACAGAGATGGGAGATGAACAGTGCAGTTCCATGCATGTGCTTCCCCCAAAGAATCTTGGGATCTGTAGTTTTCCACTGCAATTCCCAGCACCCTTAACAAGCTACAGTTCCCAAGTCAGGGATGGGGAACCTTTGGCCCTCTCAGCTTTTGGGGATGATGGGAATTGCCATGCAACAATAAGGTCATTATGTGTAAATCACCTTGATATGGAGGTTTACCAGTGATGGTGATGACAATGATGAATAACATTAATACACAGATTCCCCATTTGTGCATATTGCTTCCAAACACGGTAAAGTCCAACCCTCTGTTTTGTTTTGTTTCCTGTTATCATTTCTACTATTAGATGATTAAGGGATGCGGGTGGCGCTGTGGGTTAAACCACAGAGCCCAGGGCTTGCCGATCAGAAGGTCAGCAGTTCGAATCCCCGCGACGGGGTGAGCTCCCGTTGCTTGGTCCCTGCTCCTGCCAACCTAGCAGTTCGAAAGCACGTCATATTGCAAGTAGATAAATAGGTACCGCTCTGGCGGGAAGGTAAACAGAGTTTCCATGCGCTGCTCTGGTTCGCCAGAAGTGGCTTAGTCATGGTGGCCACATGACCCGGAAGCTGTATGCCGGCTCCCTCGGCCAGTAAAGCGAGATGAGCACCGCAACCCCAGAGTCGGCCACGACTGGACCTTTACCTTTTTTATTAGATGATTATTCTTCTATGTGTACTGTGTTTTTTATTGCTCTGCCATTACTGATTAGCTAAATTGCTGTGAGATTTATTAAGTATTTGAAGTCTCAGCTGTTGGCTTGAGACAACATGTATCTGGCCAGTGGGATGAGTTAGGGGATGCTGTATATAGTAGGAGGCAGTAGAAGATGTTTCCTTGCTGGCTAGGCGTTTGTATAAAGAGGCAGAACTATTTTTAGGCACAGTGTTACCAATATTATTTGCCGCTGAATTGTTGCTGTTATGGCTTCATGGTTTTCGCAATGCATTAACTTTGTATAATGCTTTTTCTGTTGGTTGTAACTGCCTTGGACTCCCAACTGGAGAGGGAGGGTGAAATTTAAGAATCTGGAATAGATGATGGTTAAGTTACTGGGTTGCATTTAACCAACATGCCTTAATTTCTGCTGATCGGCATCTCTGCATTGGGCCGACACCTTCCTTTGAAGTCACCTAACACTAGTTTTTAGCTTATTGTTGTTTTCAATTATTTTTGAACGTTTCAAATAGTAAATAGTTGCTATTAACAATTTTACAGGTAATTTGTTTTATTCTTTTTGTAAACCACTTTGAGGGTTGTTGTTTTTTTAGTTTATTTTACAATCAAGTGGTACATACCTCATAAAAAAATAAAAACAGTAAGCTAAAAACCAGATTAAAATACCTGTCAAAGGACTACATATCTGGATAGGCTTGCCTAAATGCAAATGCACCTAAAAGAGTTCAGTGCACCTGCCTGATGTCAACAGGCAGGGAGTTCCGAAGTTTGTGTGCTGCCACACTAAAATATCACTTTAAAAGAGGTGCAGAGTCATTCTTGGCAGTCAGCAGTGAGCCAGGTGGGCCAGAGACCTGATGGCAAATAAAAGCAGATTCATGTAGTCTAATTGCATCTGAGTCAACATTTATCAGGAAGTGCTTTTCTGAGATAATTCCAGAGACTTTCCTTTTCCTTTTTCTCACTTCCTCCTCTACCTCTTGAAAATATCAGTTTACAGAATTTTCTCCCAAGTACTCACCACCATTTTTTTTAATGGCAGCTGCCATTTTCTCACCCACACCCCCCACTCTTAATTGACCCTGGGGAGTTGTGGAGGATGGAAACTGGTGGCCAGTTTGCCAACCCAGTTTCCACTGGTGCCACTTGTGGCGAGGCATAACAAAAACCTGGAGCGTGGCAAGAATGAAGCTGTGTCGTTGCCACTGTATAATAGTTAGGCAAATTATTAAACAATAAATCCATTTATTTCCCTTAAAAAAACCCATTTAGAACTGCAAGTGCATAAGTGGACATGACAACACTTCAAAGAGGCCTGTGTGAACCACCTGAGATTCAGGAGACGTCTTGACACATCCGGCAGATAGATCTGCCTTGCGGCCTTTTGTACAGATGTAGTCTTCCACTCTCCATTGTCAGAAGTGTCTTCACCCAAAGAGTTAAGGTCAGGCAGCTGGTTAATCCAAATTTGTTGAAGATTAGGGATGTGGCGGCATTTATAATGGGGCCTTTAATCTGGCGGTTCTGAGTCACTGCTTAAACGCTGCATAATTTCCTCGGCTTATCGAGCCTCCCCAAAGCTTCCCTTCTCCCACCCTCCCTCCCTCTCTCTCATTAAGGTTTCCCCACGTGAGACAGAGAAGTGGAAAGCGAAAGGGAGAAAGTGCATTAGCGCACTCAAATCGCAGCAGGGAAGAAGCATCTTCCTCCCCCTCCCCCCACCCCCTTTCTAAATGTTCTCGTCTTTGACCAAAGGTGCGATAATTAACGTTGTTATAATTAGAAATGTACCGTCTCTGTGTGTGGCGTGCTGATTGAGTGCAAGTATGCATCCAGCTTGCTGGAACGTGCGTAATCATAGAATCTTAGAGTTGGAAGGGATCCAAGGGTCATCTAGACCAACCCCTTGCAATGTACCGTAAAGGTAAAGGACCCCTGGATGGTTAAGTCCAGTCAAAGGCGACTATGGGGTTGTGGTGCTCATCTCGCTTTCAGGCTGAGGGAGCTGGCGTTTGTCCACAGACAGCTTTCCGGGTCATGTGGCCAGCATGACTAAACCCCTTCTGGCACAACGGAACACTGTGACGGAAACCATTGTTTACCTTCCTGCCGCAGCAGTACCTATTTATCTACTTGCACTGGTGTGCTTTCGACCTGCTAGGTTGGCAGGAGCTGGAACAGAGCAATGGGAGCTCACCCCGTCGCGGGGATTCGAACCGCCGACCTTTCGATCGGCAAGCCCAAGAGGCTTAGTGGTTTAGACCACAGCGCCACCCGCATCCCATGCATGTACTGTAAACCACCCTGTTGGGTACTCCTGAAAGAGACCTCTGGATCAGACCCAAGGCTTATCTAGTCCAGAATCTTGCTCTCACAGTGGTCAACCAGATGCCTGTGAATTAAAACCCGCAAGCAGGACCCACGAGCACAAGAGCACTGTCTCTCTCCTGTGGTGCCCAGCGCCTAGTGTTCAGAAGCGTTGCTGCCTTCGACTGTGGAGGCAGAGCAATAGCCATCATGGCTAAGCCGCCAGTGTGGTGTAGTGGTTAGACTGTTGGACTAGGACTTCGGAGGCCAGGGTTTGAATCCCCACTTGGTCGTGAAGCTCACTGGGATGACCTTGGGCCTGTCACTGCTTCTCTGGCTCGCCTACCTCACAGGGTGGTGGAGGAGATTGAATGAGGAGGGGCGTGAAGCATGAATGCCACCTTGAGCTCCTTGGGGGAGAAAGGTGGGATATAAAAGCAAGCAATCAATAATAAGCTTGCCCTCCATTAATTTCTCTAATCCTCTTGGGGAGCCATTGATGGACACTGATGCGGCCCCTTGCAGGAGCCTCCTCATTTCCTTATGCAAACCTAGGGTGGAAGCCTATGTTTAAACTGGCAAATACACTTTACTCAAGCATGTAACCTACCTGTTAACAATACGCCTGTATTTTGACGGTGGGGGGAGAAGGCAGAAAGACGTTTTCAGGGAAGAACTGGCGAGAAAGAAGGCTGCTTAGCCCTGCCCAGGGCTCTCCAGCCCCCAACCCCCGCAAACACCACAGCTCCCATCTCCTTAAAGTTGGCCTTTTTCCAGGCACAGAGCCTGGCTAGTGGAAAAAACATATATTTATATATTAAAAATATTCCACCCTCTGGAGTTCTTGCAGGATATAAAACCTCCCTCCCTGTACAAATGCACACACTCCTGCCATAAGAATGGATGCCTCGCTAGTGCAAATTTCTTTTCCAGCATCCATGACTTGCCTTTATCTTTTAAGTTTGCCGTTCCTTCTCTGCGAGCTGGTTTTGCACTGGTGGCTGTAGGCAGTGCAAAGGGTCTTTCTTCCTTTCTTTCTCTTTAAGCAGGGGTGAACCAGTCGACTCTCTGGAACAAGGAGCAACCAGCAGCGTGCCGCTAAGTCAATATTTGCCTTTTCAAAACGTCACACGTCATTTCGCGGCTGTCAGGGCACTCTGCGAATGCATTAGGGCATCTTAGGCAGAGCGTGAATATTTAATTGAGGAGTGAAATCTAATCCTTTTTAATTTATCCTTAAGCTGCATCGAGGCCTCCCAAGCTGATCACGCATTGGGAAAAGACACAAGTTTCCACTCTCGGTTTCTGTTTCTTAAAATGAGAGGCTTTGGATGTTGACCTCAAATAGCAAACAACGCCGTGTGTGAAATAATGGCTCACTCAGCTGCGTCATCCTTCATGTGTACAGGTGTGCTTTGAAGAGCCATGCAGGTAAGCTCAGGGATCTGAGAAACCCAGGAGCTGTAGGAGAGGAAGTGTTCTTCAGTGCTTAGAGCACATGGTTTGCATGCAGAAAGCTACACATTCACTCCCTGGCTATAAAGGACTTCCCTCCACCATTGTAGAGCTGTTGCCTGTCAAAATAGACAACCCTCAGCTAGATAATCCGACCAATGATCTGACTTAATATTTTGACGGCTTCATGCATTTCAGGCGTCTTCTGGATCAAGGTTTGTTGTGTAGAAACTTACGCTACTTGTTGAAGGTTCATTCATCCAGTCTGTATAACGTTTCCTGCACATGTAACTTGTTAAGATACAGTTGTACATTTATCCACTCCATGTTTACAGTATCTCCAGGCTTTGTTTTGCACATGGCACCTTAGTATGTTTGTTGCTTGAATGGTTACAAGTCTATCTCTATTCTAGTTGTTATTCTAGTAAATTTGGTTTTATACTTACAAGCCAGTTTGTGGTGTTGTTGTTTTGTTGCATCATTATTACTGTCCCACATTTGATACTTTGTGTATATACTAGAAACGTGAGTGTACAACTTCTACAGCAGATTTTTTTTGCTTTTTTATTTTATTTTAGGTGTACAACTTTAACATTTCCAAATTTGAATCTGTGCCCTCTACACCTTAATTTTTAATTCTTACATTTTTACAGTGTTAAATTCCCAGCTATAATTTGGGGTGGGTGGTGGGGTGGGCTTAAAGGTTTTAGGTGGGGAAGAACCTGAAACAAAACTGCTAAGACATTTGCAAAGCTAAGTAGCTTTTGATTTGAATGCGAGACCATGCGTTGAGATTTCCTACATTGCAGGGGGTTGGGTTAGTTCCTTTGGGGTCCCTTCCAACTCTACGATTCTATGATTCTTTGCAGAAAGCTTAAGATTTAGGGAGCTGCATCCTCTCTTCCCACTCTTGTGTAGCCTTTGTCTTTATACCCCACTCCCCTGTGACGATCATGCCTGGTGTTTTTACATGAGTAGATTGTGTGCTTTTATTTAAAATGTATCTCTGGGTTATTTGTGGGGCCTGCCTGGTGTTTTTACATGAGTAGAATGTGTGCTTTTATTTAAAATGTATCTCTGGGTTATTTGTGGGGCATAGGAATTCGTTCATCCCCCCCCCCCAATATAGTCTGGCCCCCCACAAGGTCTGAGGGACAGTGGACTGGCCCCCTGCTGAAAAAGTTTGCTGACCCCTGCTCTAACCATTATGTCACATTGGTTCCTTCTGGCTGTTGTTGGGCTGCAGCCCCCATAATCCACGAACCCTGGCCAGGCTGGTGGGGCTGGTGGGAGTTGTAGTTCCAGACTCTTGGAGGGCGCCCGGTTGGAGGACAGCTTTTCCTGATGCAGGAACCACTCTAGCTAGCGGCAGCAAAAACAGCAGTCCTTCGTCACACATTAAAACATGAATTAGTTTATTGCGGCTTATTCTTTTATGGTCGTGTGTGTGTGTGTTTTCAATCTCCACATTAACGCCTGTGATCCTTTTCATAGCATCCAGATTTTCAGGCTAAATAATTTGATTATGCGTGCCCACATTCAAATTATCTGTGCTGTATAAGGGCAATATTCTTGTGTTCTGAAAGGCTTCATCTACTCAAATGAGAAGCAGGGACCATTGAGAAGCAGTCTATCGAAGTATGGTTTTTGCATCTGCGTTGCTTGTTCCTGAAATTGCCTCCTTTTTTAGTTGGTTCCCCCCCCCCACCTCGTCTCATTGCATTGCCTTGGATTAGACCCACAACTGGACTCACTGTGGCCTGGCATTCTGGATCCATTGTTTATTAATTGTCTACATTCACACCAAATATTAAAGCGCTCTTTTACCACTTCTTTTGGCTGCCCCCAAAGAATCCTGGGAACTGTAGTTTGACATGGGTGCTGTGATTTGATAGGAGACCCCTGTTTCTCTCACAGAGCTACGATTCCCAGGGTGGTTTAACAGTCAATCCCTCTTCTAGAATCATAGAGTTGGAAGGAACCATGAGGAACCATCTAGTCCAATTCCCTGAAATGCAGGAATCTTTTGCCCAAAGTGGGGCTTGAACCCACAATCCTAAGAGTCTTGTAGTCTGACAGCTGAGTTGTCCCTGACTTCTTTCTAGGGAACACTGGGAACGGTAGCTCTGTGAGGGGTCTCCTGTCAGCTTTCAGCACCTTGAACAAACCAGAGTTCCCAGGATTTAATGGCATGACTGTTAAAAGTAGTGTAACAGTGCTTCAGTGTGTGGTGCGAACGTTGTCCTGCAAGGGTGTCAAATAAACTTGTTTAAAGTGGGGTGCTGCAGCTTTAAATGTTCAAGGGAGATGGGTTCAAGGTGTCCTGCAAAACAGCACCCTGAGCAAGGGCGAGGTTTTCTCCGCCCTACAAGGAAGCAGGAAAGGCTACGCATTTGTCAAACAGAATGGAAAGATAAACCCACAATGAATAGTTCCGTTGTTCTGTGATTCCTCTCGCCCTGCTCCATAGACATTATGTAAAATGACTTTGCCACAGCAGGAACCACAGGAGGAGGAGGAAGAGAGAAAGATGATAGTCTCCCTTTGGAGACAGAACCAAGGATCTTGGTTTAAGCACAGGCAGGGAGGTGCTTATTTATTAATTAAATTTGTATACTGCCCTATATCCAGAGGTCTCAGGGCGGTTCACAACATAAAATTACAACATAAAATCACAAAATAATGCCCAGTGCTGCCCACCTGCCCAGGGTCCCTAGTCCCTCCACAGATGGAGGTGTCATAGGAAGCAATGCCTAGTACAGTGATACCTGAGGTTAATACTTAATTTGTTCTGGAGGTCCGTTCTTAACCTGAAACTGTTCTTAACCTGAGGTACCCCTTTAGCTAATGGAGCCTCCTGCTGCCACTGCATGATTTCTGTTCTCATCCTGAAGCAAAGTTCTTAACCCGAGGTACTATTTCTGGGTTAGCGGAGTCTGTAACCTGAAGCGTATGTAACGTGAAGCGTATGTAACCTGAGGTAAAGGTAAAGGGACCCCTGACCGTTAGGTCCAGTCGTGGCCGACTTTGGGGTTGTGGCGCTCATCTCGCTTTATTGGCCAAGGGAGCCGGCGTACAGCTTCTGGGTCATGTGGCCAGCATGACTAAGCCGCTTCTGGTGAACCAGAGCAGCGCACGGAAACGCCGTTTACCTTCCCGCCGGAGTGGTACCTATTTATCTACTTGCACCTTGACGTGCTTTTGAACTGCTGGATTGGCAGGAGAACCCGAGGTACCACTGTACATAACTCTACTTACAAATTCCATTTTTGGGGAGGAGGAATCTTTTTAGCCACCCCTGTCAACCATCATTTACGACCTTATAGGGTAGACTGGTATTGGGACCGGATCCTTATCTGGGGATGAAGGCTAAGGGAACGACTTGCTGAAAGCCTTTCTGGCAAATTCAGCTGCTCTTTGAACTTTGGAGCAGGGAATCCCCTTTGGGATGCTGTTCCCAGCCTTGCTTGCCTTATCCAGGTGTTGCTAGAATTAAACTCTCATCAGCCTCAGCCAGCATAGTCAGTGGTCAGGGGGTGTAAGTCCCAAAGCATCGCAGGGCCATTGATTTCCCCCACTTTCCCAGCTTTTTAGCTTTTTATGGCAAGAACCTGCATCCCCGAAGTGCCATTGTTTCATGCATGTATCTGTATATTGTCTCCACCTTCTGAAATTAGGCAGGTAGCAGTGGGGGGGGGGGGGGAGGGACTGTGGAATGCTCACTTGGCACCCACTGACATGTATGTTTGTTTTCTGGCAACAGACAAACACGCACATACCCCCCCCCCAGTCCTTCTTAAAAATGGATAGAATTCTTTGAATAAACCAACTTTCCCAGGTTTGTTTCTTGTTTTTATACGACTTCTGTTTTCCTGTGGTGTTGCTCTTAATGCATTAGAGCACGGTGTTAAATTGTTTTTAAAATGGATTTGTTACGGTTGTCGGGAGAGCTGTTTTGCGCCGCAGATGTGGGATATAAAATACACTGTAAATAAAATTAAGCACAACGGAACAGTTCTACAGAACGAGGCTGCAGCTCTGTAGCAGAGCATCGGCCTTGCGTGCAGAAGGTCCCAGGTTAAACCCCTGGCATCTTTAGATAGGATTGGCAACAGAATCATAGAATTGGAAGGGACCCCGAGGGTCATCTAGTCCAACCCCCTGCAATGCAGGAATCTCAAGTAAAGCATGCTTCTGAATCACTAGCTAGCCTCTGCCAGTCAGTGTTGGCAATGCTAAGCTAGATGGACAGGCTGTCTGACTCGGTATAAGGTAGCTTGCTATATGCTCTGGTCCCATGTGCTTCCTACTTGTCGGTCAGTGCCTTTTTGCATTCTGGGAGCTGGATATGATGCTTTAACTCTCTTAACACTTGATCCCAATTAATTGTTGTTATTGCTTATTAAAGTTCTGTCCTGCCCTTCCTCTCAAAGGAGCTCAGTGCAACAAACAGCTAAGAAACAAAATAATACAAATACAAATAAATGTATACTATACAAATGTTGGAGGTTTTAGTTACTGGGTTCCCTAATAATTGGTTATAAAACAACTCTGGGAATTGGAGCTCTGTGAGGGGAACAGGGGTCTCCTAACAGTTCCCAGGATCCTTAACAAACCACAGCTCCCAGGATTCCTCAGGCTTTGATGCTTTGCCACCCAGCGGTGGAAAAAAGCAGCCCTGAGCTTCTTCCATCTTGAGAAGTGGAGAGCAAAAAATCACCCCACCCCCCAAGCTTATGGGCTCTAAACCACACATCAGTTACAGGGTGTGATTAATCATCCATTATTTCAAACTTTAACCATGACCCTGGACACCTGCAGGATTTTTTCCAGGGTGGCAGCAACAGTAAAGTAAAATGCTGCAAGCAGGGAGCCAGACTGATTTCTCTCTCAAAAAAATGAGTACTATTGGTAGTTTGCGCTGTTGGACTGATCCTTATAGACTCTTCAGGTTGTAGCTGTGACAGAACTGGAAGAGGACCAGGCTTGGTTTTGGCCTCCGTATACCATTCCCCAATGCGTTCATGTGAGGGGGCAAAGGGGTGGATTGAGCTGGGATGGGGGTGGCACTGTGGTCTAAACCACTGAGCCTCTTGGGATTGCCGATCGGAAGGTTGGCGGTTTGATTCCCCGCGACGGGGTGAGCTCCCATTGCTATGTCCCAGCTCCTGCCAACCTAGCAGTTCGAAAGCACGCCAGTGCAAGTAGACAAATAGATATCAGTGTGGCGGGAAGGTAAATGGTGTTTCCGTGGGCTCTGGCACTCGTCACGGTGTCCCGTTGTGCCAGAAGCGGTTTAGTCATGCCGGCCACATAACCCAGAAAGCTGTCTGTGAACAAATGCTGGCTCCCTCGGCCTGAAAGCAAGATGAGCACTGCAACCCCATAGTCGCCTTTGACTGGACTTAACCGTCCAGGGGTCCTTTACCTTTACCTTTTCTTACATTGTGCAAGAACACCCAGAGTAAGTCATGACTGGGCTGAATTTGCACCCAGGACTTTCCAGTCTAAGATGGCCTCTAGCTTGGCAGTCACCCAGGAGATGGGGGAGCTGTAGCCCTCTAGATGTTGTTGGACTCTAACTCCTATCATCCCCAACCATTGGCCATGCCGATGGGAGTTACAGTCCAGCAACATCCCTGATCTAAGCAGTTTTAACATCAGATCTACTCACAAAATCCTGTTTGTTCACTCTGGATTTCAGGCAGCTGGTGACACAGTCTGAGTGGATTTATTTATTTTATTTAAAGCATTCTTATTTCACTTGTGCTTCACACCACATGTAAATGAAACATACTTTAAATCTTCAGAATTGCTGCTTTTTTGAATCGGAGGGTTTGTTCCTAGCCTGAGATCCAGGGCAGTGCCCTAGCTCTATGGGTAAATAGGGTCTTACAAGCGAGGTGCTCAAAATACTACCAATTTTGGAAAATGCGCTAGTGATGGTCTTGTTTTCACCCAGCTAATCAGTTTTCAAAACAAGAAATGGTTAAATAGTTGACAGTGCTAATATTGATCTTTGCTTATTAACCTGCTGCTCACATGCTGTGTGTTCTGCCAATGCTGTGCATCGGTCTGTAGCTTGTAAAACAGTTACTGTCTGTGTCCGCAAAGCAATCAATGATTTAGCGCACAGTTTATCAGCATGCCGTAGGAACACAGGCTGTGCAACGTAATTGGCACATGCAAACGACTAAATCTCGGATGGTGATAATGTTAACCCGGCATTTCTCAAAGTGCACCTTCTCAGATGTCTGGGAGAGAACGGTTGCCCGCTTTTAACTGGTTTGTATTTTTATTTCAAATGTGCCTTCCGGCTGGCATGCAAAGTGGTGCTTCCTGAACTCCAACCATGGATTATTCCGGAGAAACAGAAAGAGGACTGTTCTGCTTTGCAGTGTCAGAGAGCTTTTCCTTTCACCAGCGCCGCTTTTGAGTTACGGAACGGGCAGCAGCTGCTTTTTCTCCTGGCAAATAGGAAGAAGTGGTCGAAGGCGAGTGTGTGTGTGTGGTTACTGGAAGCAAAGTAGCAATGATTTCACCTTGGGCGGTGGGGGAGAACTGGACAGGGTCCCAGTTCTGGAGAATCAATAGCTGGAAGACATATGGCAAGGTTATGTTGAGCACGGGTCATTGACGGGGCAATGTCCCAAACTGGCTTGCAATATGGACCGACTGATAGTGGGTATCTCAATGGATTGCAGGCTACTGGGGTCTGTTTTGAGTTGCTGACCGGGCCAGTGTCTCAAATGAATGCAAGCTAGGGCGTAAAGGTGGGAGGAAGATGATAACATGGAGGAATTCGGAATAAAGCACTCTCTTTAGGAAGCAAAAGAAGAAAACGTTTCTTCTCTGCTGACAGTGCAGTTGTATCACCATCTACTCGACAAAAGCTTCCCCTCAAGGAATGTGTAGGATTACTACCTTAATGACTCCTTGCTGTGTTGGAAATGAAAAGAGGCATGATAAAAAACTTTCAGTAAATGAGGAAGAATGGAGAGAATGCAGTGCCCAACTTAGACAAATTGCAGGCAGGAAAGCCTAGATGAAGATGTTCAGCAAATTTTGCTTTACAGCGTGTAATCCCTTCTCTCTTTGTTAATTTTAATTGGATTGTGAACAGTTATCTTGAGTTCTTTGTTCTTCCCGCTCTCATTTTTGGAATCGTTCTTTTGTCATTTCCTCCAAGTCTGGGTGGACTGCTTTTTTCTTATACGATTTAACTACGCCTTCTGTAGATGGGAACTTTTGACTTGTTGCATGTAGCCATGTAGGGGGAAGAATTGTAGTTCAATGGCAGAGCAACTGCTTTGTGTGAAGAAGGTCGCGGGTTCAATCCAGGCATCTCCAGGTCTCGGTCCAGCAGTCTAACTACTTCTCTATACTAGATCCCCTGCCCCCGACCACCTTTCCCAATATATAGGGACCAACAGACATCTTGGGGTTTTCTTTTCTTTTTCATCCACTGAATTGTAAAACAACAACAAAATAACAAAACAACAGCAAAACAACAACAACTTATTATTTATACCCTGCCCATCTGGCTGGGTTTCCCCAGCCACTCTGGGTGGATTCCAGCAAAATATTAAAATACAATGATTCATCAAATATTAAAAGCTTCCCTAAACAGGGCTGCCTTCAGATGTCTCCTAAAAGTCTGATAGTTGTTTATTTCTTTGACATCTGATGGGAGGGCGTTCCACAGGGCGGGTGCCACTACCGAGAAGGCCCTCTGCCTGGTTCCCTGTAACTTGTCTTCTCGCAATGAGGGAACCACCAGAAGGCCCTCGGCACTGGACCTCAGTATCTGCGCTGAATGATGGGGGTGGAGATGCTCCTTCAGGTATACTGGGCCGAGGCTGTTTAGGGCTTTAAAGGTCAGCACCAACACTTTGAATTGTGCTTGCAAACGTACTAGGAGCCAATGTGGGTCTTTCAGGACTGGTGTTATGTGGTCTCGGCAGCCACTCCCTTCACCAGTCTGGCTGCCGCATCCTGGATTAGTTGTAGTTTCTGGGTCACCTTCAAAGGTAGCCCCAGATAGAGTGTGTTGCAGTAGTCCAAGCGGGAGATAACAAGAGCATGTACCTCTCTGGCAAGACAGTTCACGGGCAGATAGGGTCTCTGCCTGCGTACCAGATGGAGCTGGTAAACAGCTGCCCTGGACACAGAATTGACCTGGGCCACCATGGACAGCTGTGAGTCCAAAATGAGTCCCAGGCTGCGCACCTGGTCCTTCAGGGGCACAGTTACCCCATTCAGGACCAGGGAGTCCTCCACACCTGCCCGCCTACTGTCCCCCAAGAACAGTACTTCTGTCTTGTCAGGATTCAACCTCAATCTGTTAGCCGCCATCCATCCTCCAACCGCGTCCAGACACT
The DNA here is from genome assembly GCF_964106645.2 of Podarcis pityusensis. Classification (NCBI taxonomy): domain Eukaryota; kingdom Metazoa; phylum Chordata; class Lepidosauria; order Squamata; family Lacertidae; genus Podarcis; species Podarcis pityusensis. The sequence continues at coordinate 17,046,656 of NC_138035.1, forward strand.
CACACAAGACCTTCACTGCCTTCAACTGGTTCCAATTTAAAAGAGAGGTAGAGCTGGGTATCATCCTCATACTGATGAACACCCAGCCCAAACCCCCGATGATCTCTCCCAGTGGCTTCATATAGATGAAACTAGGGAGCTTCATTTCTGTGAACAGTTTTGCTTCTCTTCGAACTGTAGCCAGTGGCTCTCCTCTCCTTCAAGTGAATTCAGGCTGTCTCAGTTAAAGCTAATCACTCATGAAACTGGTAGAGAGCTCCAGTTAAGCAGGGAACCTCCCTTCCATTGCAGATAAGAACAAAACAGGAGCCCCTCTGTGCATTCATCTGAATGTGCAAACACCCCTAATGTGAACATATGATCCTCAAATATATATTTAAAGCTCCTTCCCATGTGGCCAACATCCTTTTCTCTGACTATAGAGCAAATCCTGTGACTTAAGGCAGGCTAACAACCTCCCAGAAGGGAGCCCAATTCGAGCCAAGCCACCTCCACAAATTTACTCCCTGTCCCACTTCACTATCTGCTGTTTTGCTTGTGCAGCCATCATTCATTAATTGCTTCCACATCCAGAGCTATAAACAGTGAAATCGTATTAGCGGGTACTGTCTCCTACGCTTACTGGTGAAATCTGTTTTCTGAGCTACTTTATGTGGCCCAGAACCCAGTACTAAAAATCCATCGCTAAAACAATTTTGTCTACGGAAGCGTGGGTTCTGCTTCCGCCGTTACCATTTTGGAAAGCACATTAGCTTTGATTTCCATGTAAGAAGCTGCTAATAATAAAACCTTTAGGATTTGGAATGCGAACACATGTGGATGCAGATCTATCTGTCTATATTTGGCAAGCGGAGATTTTAAAGGCATAAGCACAATTTTGAATTTGCAAGACCGGCCTCAGCTGTAAATTTGATAATATGACAGTGGTTCTTGGCAGACATAACTGTGGTTCAGCATATCTCTGTTTTGCAGATCCAGTATCGGGCAGGTATAAGTTCAGCATTACCTTTGAATACTTAAAGCCATGGTTAAGGATTAGCTAAACCAAGATGTGACTGCATCGCGCTTAGAAAGGGATATTGTGGTTTCAACGCTGTTCTTTGGCCTGGTCCAGTAGAGCTCTTCTTGTGTCTTTGAAAGGAAATTACATGGCTTGTATCCAATGGTAGCTCAGAGTAGGAACCTAAAGTTCAATGAGTCTACTTTGAACAGAACTCAGTGGAAAAAAGGCCCATGTACAGATTCCACTAACTGTGAAGGTAACAGAGATAGAAGAAGCTGGTGACTGATGTACTTTGATACAGAGGGAAATGTTTTGGATCATTGTTATGGTGTTCTCTGTATTGTGGTGCTCTCTCTTTCATTGCACGTAAACAGAGATAGCTCAGTCGGTACAGCATGACACTCTTAATCTCAGGGTTAAGGGTTCAAGCCCCATGTTAGGCGAAAGAATCCTGCATTGCAGGGGGTTGGATTAGAGGATCTTCATGGTCCCTTTCAACTCTACAATTCTATGAATCTATGCAGTAGGATCACAGTTTAGTTTTACTTTTGCGATTGCAGCTTTATGGCCAGTTAATAAATAAATAGAAAGACTGGGCAGGAAAACTTAGTTTTCTGGTTTCTGGGAGGCTTCATGGAAAGAGTTTCTAACCCCTTTGCTTTGCTTACCAAACTCTGGGAGGGTCGCACAAGATTTCACGGGGCGTCTGGGATCCTGCGAGATCTCAGACAGTATGGTCGTTCTCAGTTTGCACGATTTTGCTGTCACCTGCAAGCCCCGGAAACGTAACGCTGGCCTAAGTTGCGATGGCACTGTACATTGCTGTGTTTCGCCTCGATATCTTCTATGAATTGGTGATTGTGACGTTACCATGTATGAGAGAGTGCTGGAGGGGAAATAGTTAAATAGGTTGCACAGACAGGACCCAGGGGGGTGGAGTCAGTGGGTCTATAAAGGAGTTCTGGGAGGAGTTCTGGGGGTAGTTCGTTGGGAGTTGTGGGTGGGTAGTTGGTTGGTTTTTGAGTGGGTTGGCTGGTTGGGAAAGGCAGTTGGTAATAGAGAGACAGTTAGGGCAGTTGGTCTTTGAGTGTGGGGTGGTAGCAGAGAGAGAGAGAGGAACATAAGACTAAGAAAGTAAAGAGGAACACTGTTTGGAATGCTGTAATAGTTTTGTTTTAAGTCTGAAATAAAATACACTCTTCTTTATGAATTGAAAGGCTGACTGAGACTGAAGTGATTTTACCAGGGAGGACCTGGTTGGTGGCAGCGGATTAGTGGTGTACAGGTCAATAGTCCGTGAGACGACCGGGGGCTCCGTACGAACGCCACAGTGATGCATAAATATTTTAAATAAATAAAGACAGAAACATAGGTATTTTTTTTAATGAGGATGGATCTGTGTGGAAAACACAGCTGGAACAGCACCCATTATAAGAAAGTGATGTGGGCAGAGGCCTAGTTTTAGCGCAGTCGAGATATCAAATGCACTGCTTTATCAAATATGGCCCAACCAGCTGGGTATGAAATCCTTAAAAATCTGCACTGAGTGTCTTTCTCACCTCACACCTCCTTTATGGCAAGTTTCCAGAGAGGTCTGTAGCGACAGAGGTTAACCCAGCGGAAACATACATATCTGAGCAGGTGAAAAGTGAGCTGGTGTAGCAACAGTCAATTTTCCAGATTCTTTCTCCCTACCAGGCATGCTGTGAAATTCTCCAGGGATGCTCACCTTTTACAGAGCCGCTAGAACATAAATGTCAGCTGTTTCTAGCTATGGGGGAGAGGTGTTTGTTTTCACACGCGCATGCCATCGGTGTGCAAACAAACAAACTCTCAGTCCAATCCAGCGTGGTTTGGGATTTGGCTAATTGGCCTCTGGAGTCGTAATGGCGCTGCGCAAAAGTTCGTGGTTTATGGAAACCTAGCAGCCCTCCCCTTTTTGAAAGAAACAAAACAACAACCACTTAATCCTAAAGACCAGAACTGCTTTTTAGATTGTTTCAAAAGAACGAGAGATTAATTGAATATAGGAGAGTCGTCTGGGTTGCTTGCTAATCCTGCTAAATCCCGACTCTTTCTGCGTCTAATGTGCTTTCGTTTATATCCCCCCGCCCCCCGCTCGCAAAAACAAACATGAAGGAAATAGAGCGATGATATCTTGTGCATCGGAAAAATCTCCACCTTCAAATTTCTAGGCCAGCCTTGCCAATTATTCTTCCAAAGTTAATAACCCATGATTGGTTTTTTTTTCTCCAGCCCATGCCAAGTTTACCATGTATGTCCACTCAGTCACTTCAGACTGGGAAACCAACAGTTTTACATGTGCCAAATAATGCTCTTTCTGCACTTGTAAGGAAGCAATCATTTAGCTTGGCAGTTCCTACACTCTGGAACTCCTTGCCTCTTGACATTAGGCAGTTGCCTTCCCTGCCTCCTTTTTGGGGCCTGCTAAAATGCTTTCTGTTTAGGCAAGTCTACCCAGACATGCTACGTTGATGTGTATCTTCATCTGTAATTTCAGTGTGGAACTCTTGATTTTATTCATTTTGTGTGTTTTTTATAAACTTGTTTTTAACGTTGATAATAATGTAAATTTTTAAATAATTATTTAATGTTCTTTGTAAACTGGTTAGAGGTTTTATTTACAGTTAAGGGGTATACAGATTTTGCCAAACAAAATAAATACCTAAAGCTGTCTATACTGAGGGGGCAAGTTCCAGCTTTTTCGAGCTTTCTTTCCTGGTCACCCAGAAGCATAATTTTTTTTAATTCAGACTGCTTTTTTTTATTTGGGGGGTGGGTCTGCAAGGGGTCTCCTGCCAACCTAGCAGTTCAGAAGCACGTCAAAGTGCAAGTAGATAAATAGGTACCACTCCGGCAGGAAGGTAAACGGCATTTCCGTGCGCTGCTCTGGTTCGCCAGAAGTGGCTTAGTCATGCTGACCACATGACCCAGAAGCTGTACCGGCTCCCTCGGCCAGTAAAGCGAGATGAGCGCCACAACCCCAGAGTAGTCTGCAACTGGACCTAAAGTTCAGGGGTCCCTTTACCTTTACCTGCAAGGGGTGTTGATTGTTCTTGGTGTCTCCTGCTTTGCGTTCAATCCCTTGCAAGCACAGGTACAGAATCTTTCCCCATGTGACTGGCAAAGCACCTCAGGTGCCTACTCCCAATTGGCTTAGTTTTGGCTTGCAGGTGCAAGAAAGCAGTTGAGGAGCAAGGGGGAAGACCTTTGCTGATGTTGTCTGCACCTGGGAGGAGGTGAAAAGTCATCTTGGCTCAGGAGAAGCCTCAGTTACAGAGCATCTGCTTTGCATTCAATTTCCAGGTTCAGTCCCTTATTCTAAACCCCTGGAAAGCAACTTCCATGTCAGCAGAGGCAGAACTGAGCTAGGTGGACCCAAGGCTCTCTCTGTACCAGCTGTCTTCCTATGTTCCTTTGAAAAAACAGCCAAAATGCACAATTCAGGGTTAAGCTGGGGGAGCAAATGGGGATACGCTCAGGTCACCCATTGCATACACCTAGTATGAGACAAACTGTACTCAATAATGGAAAAGATAGCCCGAAATGTCAAAAATGACCAGAAAAATCTGAAATCAGGAAGACCGAAAGAGGAATGGGGAAAATTTATAATTTATCTTAAAAACCATTGTAAACAGTTAAAATTGTTAGTAGGATTGGAATAACACTTGTAGTTCAGTGGTGAATTTTGGATATAATGGAGATGCAAAAGATTTGGATTATTATAAAAGATGTAGGAGGAAATGATTGACAATAGGACCCACAAACGGGATAATAATAATAATAATAATAATAATAATAATAATTTATTATTTATACCCCGCCCATCTGGCTGGGATGAGGGGAGGACAGAAGATTCTTTGGAATCTTGTTTTTATGACGTATGTTGGATAGGTGGTTTGAAAAACCAAATAAATATATAAAAAAGAAAAGAAAAGATAGCCCTTTCAGAAATTTCAGCAAATAAAGGAGGGGAAGCACAGCTTGACTTGTGTGCTTCCTTTCCCTAAGCTTCTGGCTCTTCTCTGGGGAGAGGGACACATTTTGTGTAGCTCCCCTTTTGGAGGAGGACTGGAAGCAAGGGGGATAGGCAGTACAAGCCAGCCATGCCTCCTCTCCCGGGAGCTGGAAAGTCACCTGGGAACATGGAAAGTTGCATGGCGCATCAGTGTCCCTTTAGGATCAAAAGTCAGGGTCAGTGCAGTGCTCACTGTTAAGATGCATGTGGGGGAGCCCTGCACACTTTGGTCTATGGCAACCGGATTCCAGGTTGCTGCCTGTTGTTTATTACGGTGGTTATAGCGGTTCCCATTCATCTCATCAGCAGCAGCAGTTCTTATTCATCTTCTCCCCTGGGCATTCCAGTGTAGCGCTCCCTGGCATGCTCATTTGCTAAACGGAAACAAACTCTGGTCATGCCATGCTAGGAAACATTTCTAGCATGGTGCACTGTGTGTGTGTGTGTGTGTGTGTCCCTCTGTGTGTGGCCTTAAGCCTGTGCTTGTAATGAAGATGAATTGCTGCTAATGAAACAGCTGGGTGATGTGACCCCGTTGTGCCCTTGGTCATGCAATACTAGACGGTAGGTGAGATGTTTTTCTAAAGAAATTCATAGCTCAGCAATGCAAATCCCTTTGCCCTTTCAGATAAGCAGAGGGCTGGAAAGGTTTGCGATTAGTCTACCCTGCCTGCACAATACATGATTTTAAAGGGAAACAAAGTTAACTGTCTTTTGTATGCCCTAGAGAGTGATTTTAGTGATTTTTATGGACGCTGGTGGCGCTGTGGGTTAAACCACAGAGCCTAGGATTTGCCAATCAGAAGGTCAGTGGTTCGGATCCCCACAATGGGGTGAGCTCCCGTTGCTCAGTCCCTGCTCCTGCCAACCTAGCAGTTCGAAAACACATCAAAGTGCAAGTAGATAAATAGGTACTGCTCCGGCGGGAAGGTAAATGGCATTTCCGTGTGCTGCTCTGGTTTTCCAGAAGCGGCTTAGTCATGCTGGCCACATGACTCAGAAGCTGTACAACGGCTCCCTCGGCCAATAAAGTGAGATGAGCCCCGCAACCCCAGAGTCGGCCACGACTGGACCTAATGGTCAGGGGTCCCTTTACCTTTAGATAGTGATTTACCTGTCTGGCTTGGTGCAGATGTGGACCACAGGTTTTTTCCTCTCTGCAGGTTAAGCACCATATCATGATTGTATTTGTGTTTGTATTTTTTTATATTAAAAAAATCTATTATTAATTTCTGCCCTGCCATCTCTTTCAAGCAGCATTTAGAATATTCCAAAACCTCTCTACTCTGGCTCGGAGTGCATCTGCCCAGCCACACACTCCCAGGGATGCTCCTCCGCTGCTCTGGGTGGTTGGCGTGGTCCACAGGCCCCTCTGGGTATCTCAGCGGAGGAATCCGGTCACTGGCATGGGCTGCCACAAGAGCCCTGCAGGACCCCCTCCCCAGTCAGCCAGTAGCGCTATGAGAAGTGTGAACCGAAGTGCCCAGCAGAGCTCAGAGGGAAGAAGGACAGAGAAAGCAAGCGAGAGTTGCAGGAGGAAAAGAAAGGAAGGGAGGAAGGAGACAGGAGGGAAAGCAGCAAGTGGAGGGAGCGATGGAGGCAGGAAGGTAGACAGACCAGTGGAGAAGAAGGAAGGAGGAGCAGAGCAGAGCAGACCCAACCTCAACGGCTGTGGAAGAAGTCACTGGTAGAGCGCGAAAGCCATCAAAAAGCAAACTTTTTGAGTTTCTGGTCCCTGATCTCTCCCAGCTTCGGAGACACAAATATAGCTCCATGCCAAGGGCGCAAGGGAGCCTAGGTACGCCTCCCTGGCATCCCCAGGTAGAAAGCCTTGTCTGAAACCCTTCTGCCAGAGAGTGCAGCGAATACTCAGCTAGGTGAACTAGCTCATGGTCTGGCTCTGTAGCAGAATGCTTTCTGTGTCCCAGACCTGCTTAGCTTCAGCAAGGTGGCTGCGTCTTGTGCCTCCAGACCTTGCCTTCACCCCAGCGAATGCCTCTGTCTTTTTAACTGCTTGGTTATATTAGATTTCCCGCATTCAAAGTAAATCCTCTAATTTAATAAAAACGTACTTGGCACATGGGTAATGCCAGGGAGTTACAATTACGGCCTTTGGGATCTAATTACATCAAAAACCCAAACAAGCCAGCCGAACCTCCCAGAGATACAGGAAGAAGGCAATTTTTTTTCCACCTCGTGTTCTTTTCATCTGAAGGAGGCTGCTCCTTGAATTGGTTTCCCTCTTTTGTTTGGCGCAGTTGCCATGGCGATGAATGAGCCGCTCCGTAGATGTGTGCATGTCCTCATTCTCCTAGGTAGAAAGGCTGACCCAATCAACATCGGTTTCCATTCACATTCGGTGTGCCTGCTGCTCTGGAAGTTATTTACCTCCCTGCCCTGCTCAAATAATCGTCATAATAAACGGAACGCAGAATGGGTAATCTGAGTTGCTTTAATTATTGGCTCGCTCTCAAGCTGTAGGTTTGCCTCCTCTTGCTACTGGCAGGCTGTGCGGTTGAACTGTTTAGATTTTTCCATTGCGTGCCTTGTAAATTTCCCAAACAGTCATTGATGCGTTGTGTTGCTTGCTTGCTACATAACAGAGAGGAATGTGAGTAATGAAATGAACTGATAATAAGCGTTCAGTACAGTGAAAGGTAACGTGTCCTTTTCCTTTAGTAAGAGAGACCCGCACACTTGCTTCTGAGCATGTTTTACTTAGAAGTCAACTGCCTTGACTTCAGTGGCGTCTGCTTCTGTGTTGGCGCATTTTTGGATCAGAACATTGAAAGTGTGTTTAGGAGATTTTATTTTTTTTGCTTTTAGAGCTATGTTTTCAGGGTCCCCCAATATATCCACGTGTATTTTTTTTAGCAATTAAGTCTTCAAAGAAATTGCTTTCAGAGCATTGTGCTGTTCTCTGTGTTTTATGGGACTCTTCTTTGTGATAACGTTCAGGGAGGCAGGAGAGAATATATTGTTTATTAATATCCTTACTAACTTGCGCTAGCAAGTTCTTTAACTTAGCAGAGTTTACACTCCCCTTTTACATGCACAGCAGATAGCTGGTTGCAGGCTCTGACTATACACAATTCAATCTGGTTTGTGCAGATTGAAATGTGTTCTAATATTTTCCTGGTAAGACTCCTTGAATCCCTCCTAAAAGAATAAAGACACCACAGTTTTATTTATAAGTAAATAAAATAAGTTTACTTACACCAGGCAGAGCACAGTGTGATCACTGAAGGCAGACTTAGTTACAAATATGTATATGTGGATCTACCCCATTTGGGGGGGGGGGGTTAATCCCAGTGACTGCAGACTGGCAGTCACTGCAGTTAACACGATGAAAGGGAAATGGAAAAGAAGAGAGAGTGGCAGCATGCCTTATCCTCTTGTTACCTGGACAGGTAAGGTCATCCCCACCTCTAGTCACATGCAAAAGGAAGGATGCTCCAGCTCAGGAGGAACAAGGAAGTTTTGACTGGCTGGACCAAACATCCCTCTGCATGTCCACTCTAGGAAAATAAGGAATGTTGTGTTTGACTGCTCTCAGTGGGTTACATCCCACATTCTTATGGCGAAAGGGTTTTGGGGATGATCATGGCTTTGAAGAAAACATTTCCTAAGAAAGGATTGGGTCTCTATTGTCCTCAAGCAGCCTGGGAGTACCCTCTTCAACACACTACATAGGCACGGAAACATTTTATATCCTGTTTATCAGCCTTTCACAGCCCTGTCTCCAAAGTTGGCTTACAAAATGTATCCAAAGCAGTGCCGCATACACAATAAAAACAAAATACAAGCAAATCCATAGCTAAGAGGCAGCAGCGGCCCAGTAACAAACTGGTAGAGGAAGGAAAGAAACCAGCTCAGAACAAAGGTGCATCAGAACAGAGAGGTCTCACTCACGTGAAAACAAATTCCTGGTCATTGCGAAACATATTTGGGTTGGACTAGATGACCCCCGGGTCCCTTCAAACTCTACATTTAAAGAGGGGTCCAGTTTGGTTTCCCAGTGTAGGGAGTTCTATCATCCAGCAGCCACAGCAGAGAGTGGCCTGGCCTTAGGAATGTACAGATCCACCCACCAGTTTGCCAGCATTCTGAGCAGGAAACACAGTGCCAAACAGATCCCAGATCCTAAGATCTCATTTCCACTGCAGTTTCAAAGCAGGTAAGATACAGTGAAAGCCCCTTTTGAGCAGCAAGAGAGATTCCCTCCACTTTTTTTTATACCTGGCACAAATAAGAGAAGACCTTCCCTGCCTTCCAAGCTCTCTCTGTGTTCCAGAGTGTGAAACGGTGATGGCAATTGATGGTGACCACTGGGTATGGATGAATCTTTCCATTTCAGTTTCTGGTTTTTCAATACAGTGGTTTCAGTTTCAGTTTCTGGTTTTCATTTCAGTTTCTGGTTTTTCAATAACCGGAAACTGCTCTTAACTTGATGCACCACTTTAGCTAATGGGGCCTCCTGCTGCTGCCGCACCGTCGGAGCACAATTTCTGTTCTCATCCTGAAGCAAAGTTCTTAACCTGAAGCACTGTTTCTGGGTTAGCGGAGTCTGTAACCTGAAGCGTATGTAACCCGAGGTACCACTGTATTACCATTTCAGCCCTCCACATCAGTCCTTCTTCTTCTTCTTCTTCTTCCCCTTATGAAAATTCATCTACATTCTCCTGACGCGCACATTTCATTGTTGTCCAGGCAAATAGCAGTGAAAAGAACATGCAAAAATGAAATTGCTCAGCAGAAGAAAAGTATATTAGGCAAAAGTGTAGAGTCGGGTTGTTGGAACATCTAGAGCAGAGTCCATTCAGCGCTCCACAATTCCTCTAAATCAGGGTTTCCCAAGCTTGGTTCTCCACAAATTCCCATCATCCCTAGCTAGCAGACAGGACCAGTGGTCAAGGATGATGGGAATTGTAGTCCCAAAACAGCTGGAGCTTGGGAAACCCTGATCTACAGCAGTTGTGGAGGGCTGGAACAGCTCTGCTCTAGATGTTCCAGCAACCCGACTACTTCCCCAGGCTTCTCTTCTGAAGGAGCTGATACTGGGAGCACTAATCTGTTGAGTACATCAGCATTGCCACATTGACTACCTGCCTTGTGCATCATGTATCATCAACCTTTCAGACCCAGGACCCAGTTTTAACTTGAGCATGCATTTGGGGACCAATTTCTTAACCTTTCACCGTACATTTGCATGGTGGTTGAGCTCCTGCTGTGACCCACCTTGGATCAGGCCGTGCTCCACCAGTGGGTCCCACCCCACTGTTTGCAGACCAGTGTTGCAGAGAATCATTTACTCATGAGTTGAATGCAGTGCCCAACAAGAATAAGGGGAATGAACCAACACCCACAATGGCTGCAGCCCGACTACAGTGTTGATCTCCTAAAATTGCCCTACCAAAGGTTTGTGGCCTGTTATCATGGTGAAGGGCTTCCTATGCAGGCACTAGGTGGTTTGGGTGTTTGTTTTTCCTGCCAGAAAATAAACCTTGGCTCCTGCTTGTGGTTTGTGTGGAGGAAAGCAAACCTTGAGTACTAGTTCGCGTGTAAAGCTGAGCCAAGCGTTGTGGTTTGTTTCTGCTGGCTGCAGAGAGGGTGCAATAAAGTGGGAGCGATTGAGTAGCTTTCCGTGATGTGTGAACGAGGCCCCTGTTGTATGTTGTGCTTTGAAATTTGATGAGATACACGTTTACCTAAGGAATACAGGTTAAGTGCTGGAACAGTAAGCAACTTGTGTTCCTTCCTTGGGCAAAACTGCCAAGGCTCACATTTAGGCAAGTGACTTTGAGAATTTGAAGAATCCCATTTAAGAGACAGTATTCAGATAAAAAATAAAAATCACAGTCAATTATATGTTTTGCATTAATATGTCTTCTACAACAGCCTTGCTGCATTCAAGGAGCGTGTAGGCATGTGTCCCCTACCTTGGTTTTGACTGTTACTTTGTACATTGCTATTTTTCTCTGAAGTGGTACACTCTGAATTCTTCATTTGGGACCTATTTTCCCAACAAGGCTTCACATCTAACCTGGAATATTGTGTCCAGTTCTGAGCATTACAGTTTAAGAAGGATATTGACAAGATGGAACGTATGCAGAGGAGGGCATACAGGATTATTATTATTATTGAATTTATATATTGCCCTATACCTGGCGGTCTCAGGGCAAGAATTCAAAATTTATGAGGAATGGTTGAGGGAGGTGGGTCAGTTTATCCTGGAGAAGAGAAGACCAAGAGGTGATATGATAGCCATCTTCCAATATCTGAAGGACTGTCGCATGGAACAGGGAACAAGCTTGTTTTCTGCTACTCCAGAGGGTAGCACCCAAACCAATGGATTCCAGTGACTAGAAACTAATAACTAAACACTAGGAAATACTTTCTGATGGTATGAGTTGTCCAACAGTGGAACCGGCTACTTAAGAAAGTGGTGGATTCTCCTTGCTAGGAAGTTTTTAGCCAGAGGTTAGATAACCATATGCCAGGGATTCTTTAACCGTGGTTCCTGGATTCCATCTGTACAATTCTCTAAATTCACTTCACGCCGACTCTTCACCTCTTCACGACGAACATGTGAGTTGGGTCTTCAATATCTGCTTTCCCTTGTGAGGCTCACCCCAGTCTGCATTGTGCATCACCTTCAGTGACAGAATTATCTGTCTGAGAGAAACAGCAGCCCCGGAACGCACATCGTGGATGAAGCCTTGGTCTCACCTGACACCACTTCAACCACAATGCTTTCACACACCCAGTTATACATTTTGGATATCGAGTAAGAGGGTATTGAAATGTGCATGTACGTATGTGACCTGCCGTGTCTTCCTGCTTGAGCAGACACTTATCACGATTATTTCCTTCAAGGAGCTCAAGGCGCCGTACATAGCTGTTCCCCTGGCCTAGATTTTATCCTCACACACACTCGCCCTCTGTGAGCAAGGTTAGGTTGAAGATGGTAGTTTCTGGCTCAAGTTGACCCAGTGAACTTTCATGGCTGAGCGAGAATTCGCATGCGGGATTTGAGCATGTCAGCATCATGTAAGAGCAGTTACCTTTCATGGGACTGAATTCAATGAGACATTCAGGTTGGTCATTTCTCTCTACTGGCTCCCCTCGCCCCCACCCCCAGATGCTCATCTACTGTTAGGAATGCTTCGAGGCCAACAGTGTGAGAGAAGAATACGGCTCAATTTCATAATTTTGCACACTGCGCAACAGCATTTACTATGAATTATGTTTTTTTAAAAAAAAGATATTTATTAGAATTTTCAAAATATTACAAAAAAGAAAAAGAAAAAGGAAAAATACAAAAAAAAAGTAGTTAAAAACAATTCAGTCTTTCAATCACTTATCTTTCATTTGTTTATTTCCCGGACCTCCTCACGCCTCCCTTTTCTGTATTCCAATTCAGTTTGTTAGTTCAGCAAATCCCTCCCCTCTTTTTTTATCCTAGTCTTCAATCTTAAAGTATTGTAACATTAGATTTTTGCCTATTAATAATCCATTTTTTCATATTCCCTTATAACATTACAGCTAAGAACCACTTAGTTTCTATCCAACATCATTCTAACATCATTTACTATGAATTATGGCATTCTTCAAGAGACTAGCATCCTTGTAATGGTGTAAAAAAATAATAAAATGATTGCCATATCTAGGCCACACTTGAATCAGGATGCGGAGAGGCAATTGGGCCTCCTTTTCTGCCCCAATACCCACAAGCCATTTCATATCTTCATTCAAAACTTATAAGTGGTGTTGAAACATCCCTTCTGGGCCCATTGTAGAAACATCTCTCTAGCAAGGCTTGATTTGAATCAGCTAGTCCTGTACACCTAATTGGCAGCAACTGCGGCAATTACCTCACACAACTCTTTTTAAAAAAAGGAATGTACAAAGATTAGAGCGGATGTCGGCTGAAGTAATTGGATATTTTAATTAATTTTCTAAGTGAAACTGCTTTCAGGACAATGGAAAAAGTTCCACAGTGAAGTTTATCGTGTAATACATGCTGAGGAACGTGCTTCTGCAGTTTTGTGTTTCTCTCTGCTTATATTATAAGCTTCCATAATTTCTGCCCTTCCCGATGGCAAATATGGCTAGCCTGAGATTTTTAAAAAACGTTCTTCCTTTCTAGCATCTTGGTAGTTCTAAAAAATAAAGAAGATGCATTTGTTTTATGACATGTGTACCAGCCATATAACCGAGTTCCCAAACCATTAAAAACGCAGAATGCAATGCAACGTTTAAAAACATGAATATCAATGAGAAATAAATCAAAACAGCTGAAACCAACACAAACTTAGCAACTAAAAAAAAGAAGGTGAAGCACTAAAATGGACTTGCCCATTTTGCCTAAACCACCACAGCAGAAAGTTATATGAGTCTAGAATGTACTGGGCTGCCTTCCATCTCAGTAGAGCATGAGACTCTTAATCTCAATGGGTCATGGGTTTGAGCCCTACATAGGGCAAAAAATTCCCACATTTGCAGGGGGTTGGACTAGATGATCCCGTGTGATCCCTTCCAACTCTACAATTCTATGATTCTCTCTGCACTTACAAGAACATAAGGCTATAAGAGGAACTGTACTACATCAGCTCAACGGCTCATCTCTTCCTGCATTCTGTACTCTCAGGGGTCAACCAGATGTCTATGGGAAGCCTGCAAGCAGCACATGAATTGCTGCACCTCCATGGACAGCTGTAAGCCCAAAATGACTCCTAGGCTGCACACCTGGTCCTTCAGAAGCACAGTTGCCCCTTTCAGGACTAGGGAGTCCCCCGCCCGCCCGCCCCTGTCCCCACAAAACAGTACATCTGTCTTGTCAGGGTTCCACCTCAATCTGTTAGCTGCCATCCATCTTCCAACAGAGGTTGTACTTAGCTTAGTGCAAGGGTAGCCAGTGTGCTGCCTTCCAGATGTTTTGGGCTAGAACTCTAACCATCCTTGACCATTGGCCGTGCTGGCTGGGCTGATGGGAATTGGAGTTCACAACATCCGACTACCTGTAACTTAGTAAGTTGTTAGACCTGCAGTTTATGTGTTTAAAGGCAATTATTTCATCAGCTGTAGGTTAAGAGTTAAATCAACAGCATTAAAGTGTGTTGTCATGTACTTTAGGAGTAAATTGAGATAGTCCTCCTTTTAACTTTGTAAGGAATATGCCTGCTTAAAGGCCTGGTCAAAGTATCACACTCCAGGAAGCATCACTTCTGCTGTGATGCCAACCCAGTAAAGTAAAGGGTAAAGGGACCCCTGACCATTAGGTCCAGTCGTGGCCGACACTGGGGTTGTGGTGCTCATCTCGCTTTATTGGCTGAGGGAGCCAGCGTACAGCTTCCGGGTCATGTGGCCAGCATGACTAAGCCGCTTCTGGCGAACCAGGGCAGCGCATGGAAATGCCGTTTACCTTCCCGCCAGAGCGGTACCTATTTATCTACTTGCACTTTGACGTGCTTTCGAACTGCTAGGTTGACAGGAGCAGGGACTAAGCAACGGGAGCTCACCCCGTCGGGGATTTGAACCACCAACGTTCTGATTGGCAAGTCCTAGGTTCTGTGGTTTAACTCACGGCGCCACCCGCATCCCTTGCCAACCCAGTACTTGCTGCTAAAATCAGCTCATGCTTTGTTGGCACTATTTTATTTTATTTTATTTATTTTATTAATTACGTGGAGGCTGAAATATATTTGCAACTGGCCAACAATGTGCATATCACTGATGATCGTGCTGAAAGTATCCTGAGGGGCGCTGTCCCTTTCTGGGGATGGATTTAAAAGTTAGTAAGGGCTGGAGAAGAGTGAAAAGGAGTTTCTCCTTACTGTAAATGGTTCACGTCTTTGCTTTTTGTATTGTTGACGGTGATAATTGCTTCGTTGTAGCTCCAGCAGTGTATGTATTGTGTATGCAGAAAGTAAGTCCTTGCTTTTATACTCTACTTTTAGATAATCTATATCTAAATCAAGATAGTGTTGGAGGGAAGTGGAAAGGGTAATACACCAGCAAGAGAGGAAGAAGGAATTGGGAATGTAAGGGTAACTATAGTACCTATTGGAAGACTAATGGAGAGTTTGGTTTCGTACTAAGGAATTCTGCACTAGTGGCAATTGGAAACGTGGATCTTGCACGTGTCCAAAGTTCTTCATTGCACTTCACAAATTCTTTGGAAGATGAGAATATGGAGAGACAGCATGCCACAGTGTATCATTGGAGGCATGTCAAGTCATCAATGTGAGAGGACAGCATATCCCTCCAATTCTCAGTTATGAATGAAATGCTGGAAATTGTGTCTGACCTACATTGTGCCATATTTGTGCAGCTGCTGACTTGGCGATACAGAAAACGATGCACTTGCAGGATCAAACTTCAAAAATCTTCCCTTAGCCATAGGTCCACAGAACTGCAATTTGGGGATGATACTGTAATGATGGGTTGTAGATGCATTGCACTGTGATTTAAAAAAAAGGTTAAAAACACATTTCTCTCTCTCTTGAAATTAAGACCAGAGTTCAATAGAGCATCAACTCAAATACAATATTGTCAAGCCGGGTAGTTTGAAAGTTATAGTTTAGTTAATTTTCTTAAGGTGTTTATTCCTAGCAAGTATGCAGGAAAATGCATATATTTCAAGTTGAATGCTTGTGGTGTATTGGCATCAGAATTTAGTATGGTGCACTTCAGCTTTGTTTAATAAATACAAATAAAGTAAACATGCTAAATTGGATCACTCTCTGGGGCACCAGAAAATGGTCTGATGTAAACTATCCTAAGCAAATTATCGTAATTTGCATGTGAATATGCACAACCTAGATTAATTTGCATAGGGAAATAATAAAATTCAAAATTTCCCAGAAAACCAGCTCTTGGTGAATTGTGGAGAGCATATTGTTTCTCAGTCACAGTTACGCTGTGTCCTGGATATCTGTGTTCTTTAGACGGCTGTCATTTTTGTTGTCCTGGAAATAAATGGCACCAAAAGTAACCAGGAGTGGGGAGGAGCTGGAAATGCTTCCTGTTCACTGTGTGTGAGTTCCCAAGCATCCTGAATTCCTGGCAGTAGCGGCTGGTCCTTTAGGGCAAATGAGATGTTGCCCCATTGACCTCAACCCATCTCCACCTGCTTGCATTCCTACTTACAACCAATCAAGGGATGGCTCTGTCTGTCATTGCCTCTGGCGCCCCCTACTGTTGGTCTCCCTTCCATCTGCCCTACCAGTCCTAAAGGACACCAACCACCACTGATTCCTGAGCTCCTCATGAGGATAAATCTGCCACGTTGCTCTGCGAAGTCTGCAAATCACACTTGCCGGTACTTGAGGTTGAAAGCAGGAGTGGGGAACCTTTTGCAACCCAAGGCCTGCATTCTCTCCCTCCAGTGGTGAGACAAAAGTGATGTGCCACATAACTTTCACACAACAGGCTATGCTCCATCCATGCGAAAACCAGAGATTCCAACTACACATTGCACACTTCTCTCTACCATTCATTCAGACAAGCAAGAGGCTTTATCGGAGTTGAGCCACACATTCCAGATAGACTAGAGCAGTTGGGGAGAGCACCATTTGTAAGCCTTGAATCAACCTTGGAAGCTCAGGCCCAGGGTTAATTAATGGCTTCTTATCCAGGTTGCCTTTTGGTGCTAGTCCCAGTTGGTGGTCTGCAGGCCCCAGGGGGTCTGCGTAGCCCACCCAGGAGGTCCGTGGTACAGACCCGCCAACTGTCTGGGATGTTCCATTTTAGGGGGCCATGCTCTCATGTGGGTCACATGACTTGTGTGGAAGTATGACCAGGAAGATACACACCCCAGTTTTGTGCTGGGACATGTTGGGAGGTATGGTGGCACTATTCACATAACAAAAACTATCATGGAGATATGGTAGTTTTCAGAAGTTGTCTTCTTTGACGATCACTTGTAGCCAAGTAAGATTGTCTTCCATGAACATGATCTTCACAGTGAGTCTATAAGTGACTGTGGAGGCCAGTTCTGGATCCACACGTCTTTCCACAGTGGGGACATAGGTTTCCGGGAGGGGGTTGATCATGGTGAGGGTTTGCCAAGCGTGCCTTCCTCTGAGCGCGTTTCTCCCTTTCGTCCTGAGTTCAAGCGTCTTCAAAGCCCACGACACCTTTGGTAAAGGCTGTTCTCCAATTGGAACGCTCACAGGCCAGTGTTTCCCAGTTTTCAGTGTTTATATTACATTTTTTTAGATTTCCCTTGAGAGAGTCTTTAAACGTCTTTTGTTGACCACCAGCATTACGCTTTCTTTTTAAGTTTGGAATAGAGTAGTTGCTTTGGAAGACAATAATCAGGCATCCAAACAACATGATCAGTTCAAAGAAGTTGATGTTTGCTGACTGGGAACAGTTGTGGACCACAGGTATGAAATTTATGGCATGTAATGCCTTAAGAGAGAATATTATGAAAATGATATACAGGTGGTACATAACCCCAGTCAAGCTTGCAAAAATCTATCATTTGCCCGATAACAAATGCTGGAAATGTAAAGAAACTGAAGGTACATTTTTTCACCTTTGGTGGACGTGCCCAAAGATTAAGGCTTTCTGGGAAATGATATATAATGAATTAAAAAAAGTATTCAAATATACCTTCCCTAAGAAACCAGAGGCCTTTCTCTTGGGCATGGTCGGCCAAATGATGATAAAAAAGGATAGAACTTTCTTTATGTATGCAACAACAGCAGCAAGAATACTTATCGCAAAGTATTGGAAGACACAAGAACTTCCCACGCTGGAGGAATGGCAGATGAAACTGATGGACTATATGGAACTGGCGGAAATGACTGGTAGAATCCGTGACCAGGGAGAAGAGTCGGTGGAGGAAGATTGGAAGAAATTCAAAGATTATCTACAGAAACACTGTAAAATTAAAGAATGCTAGAGTGATGTTGGATTGAAAATAAGTGGTTTCCAGCTGTACAGGATTTAAAGTTATAGATAGATTAAGATTAAAGATTAGGATTAAAGAAGTTTAAGGAAATGGAAACTTGGTATTTTAAGAGGTAAAATTTTAATGCTATATTATATTAAAGATTAAAGATTGGGATTAAAAAAGTGGAAAAGAAATTGCTGGACAAACAATTTGGACTGGAATACAAAAGAGGGAGGTATGAGGAGGTCCAGAAAATAAGTAAATTTAAACACGGAAATGAAAAGGTGATTGTTTTTAATTGTTTTGTTTCTTTTTTGCTTTTTGTTCTTTGTGGTTTTTTCTTCTTCTTTGGATTATGTACTGTGTATTTGTGTATTTTTTTTATCTTTTTCTGTTTAATCTTTTACTGAAAACTTAATAAAAATTATTTTAAAAAAAACAAACAACAAAGAAGTTGATGTTGAAGAATCATTGCTTTGACACTGATGATCTTTGCTTCTTCCAGTACACTGGCATTAGTTCGCTTGCTTTTGGAAAAATGGGATCTGCATTACTTAGCTAATTGGGAACCATTGACCTATAGGATCGGGCCTGCTTAGCTTCTTCAGTGGAAGAAACACCCTCTTCATGTCATTGTTTTGATGACTGGTCTTGTGCTTTGTTTTGCCCTTCGTATGTTATTTTAAAATAAAATAGTGCATTAGAAGTTGTGAGTTCTTGCAACTCATTCCAGGTTTATTGAGAGCTCAGCCTCGAATCCGTACGGTTGGAATCACTGAGGAAAAACTTTGCTGCTGTAAATTTGTTTTAACCATGTTTGATCTTGGAGCGATACTGCTGACCTATTGCAGAGTCCCGCTGCCCAGTTCACTAGCAAAGTATGACTTGCTCAATTGAAGAATAAATATTTACTTTATTAAGCGTGTAAAGGAAATGTTGGTTCACACCCTTCAAGCGGTAACTGAAAAATGTACCAGGACACCAGACCCCGACCTCCTTTTGTGAGAAAAAGGTTATTTGGTATCTGAGAGAAGCTGATAAGTTGGGTTTGAATGTCAGGAATTTTATTTTGTTGTGCCTGAGATTGGACGGGGACTGTAGAGGTCACAATCACACGATATATTTGAAGCACTATGATTCCACAGCTATGGTTTCCTCCAAAGACATCTGGGAGCTGCAGTTCATTCTGGGCACTGAGAATCACAGAACTGCAATTCTCAGAGTCTGCAGGAAGAGGAATTGATTGATAAAGCGCTCTGAGAATTGCAGCTCAGAACATAGGACCAAAGTGCTTCTCCCTTGTCCCAAAGGAGTCAGCTGTGTGGCTTCCAGATCTTCACATGACAGGTTGTAGCACTGGAACAGCAGATTCAATAGCAACCAGAAGGTGTGGCCCTTGGGTCAGCTGACTCACTTGCCAGAGCAGCAAAGGTCCACTATGTCATCCAAGAGCCTGAAATGCCACACCAGGTTTCTGTTGACATTCGAAACTTGGTTGCAACATCAAGAGCTCAAAGAATAGTAGTTCACTTGATTCAAAGGCCAAGCTTATGTTAAGTCAGTTTCAAACCTCTAAAATCCACAGAAATGTGGCAAAACCTAAAAAAAAGAAAGGAGTGCCTTTTCCCATAGATATGGCCAGATTCTGTCAACATTCCAGAATCTGCTGAGCTGATGAAAGCTTAGCTAGCGGTTTGGTCATAATTCTATTGCAACTTTGCTCACTTGACCATCTTGCGTCTGTGTACTGGGAAACACATCTTAACAAGGGACAGGCTTAGCTGCAAATTTATGTACCGAATGGCCCCGGACTATGTCCTAGCCTCTTTATGTTTCATGGAGTAGTGAAAGCGAAATGTTGCAAATACTTGTTTTGTTTTTGAGGAGTGATGTTATTACCCTTCTATTACTATCCATACCAGGTCACTCAACCATTGTCCTTTCTTTTAGCAGATCAAGATAATCGGGTAGCAGCAAAAACTGCAAAAAAAATTAGCAGGAGCAATTAGAATAAAATCTATTATTTGATTATTGATGTAAACCTCCAGAATATATTTTGCATAGTTAGTTTTTTACCTCTATCATCAGTACATTTTATTTTATTTTATTTTATTTTATTTTATTTTATTGCATTGCATTGCATTGCTATGGCTAGTGGCTGATGTAAATAAAGATTCTTCTGATTCTGTTTTGTCCTGTTAGTTGTGGAACTAAAGGTATGTTTCAGAGGGGACATGACTACAGAAGTGTTGAGAGAGCCAGCATGGTGTAGTGGTTAAGAGCAGTGGACTCGTAATCTGGTGAACCGGGTTCGCGTCCCCGCTCCTCCACATGCAGCTGCTGGGTGACCTTGGGCTAGTCACACTTCTCTGAAGTCTCTCAGCCCCACTCACCTTACAGAGTGTTTGTTGTGGGGAGGAAGGGAAAGGAGATTGTTAGCCGCTTTGAGACTCCTTCAGGTAGTTATAAAGCGGGATATCAAATCCAAACTCCTTCTCCTTCTCCTCCTCCTCCTCTTCTTCTTCTGTGCAGCACACTCTGCTTTTAATTGCTCAATTAGGAATTAGGAATTAGGGCTACTCTGTTATATTCCAGGAAGGTTTGAGCTGTAATCTTGAAAGCCTCTACCAGAGATAAGGAACCTGTGGCCTTCCAGATGTTGCTGGATGGAGTACAACTCCTATCCTCCCTGACCATTGGCCATGCTAGCTGGAGAGGATGGGAGTTGGAGTTCAACAGCATCTGGAAGGGCACATTAGCCAGGCGCATTTTGCAACTGGTGCAGGTCCAATTGCAACCATGTGGCGATCTCTGCATGCCAGGTTGGCGACTGACATCTCCATCTGGCTGGTCCCTCCAGTTTTCTTAAAAACGAGGAAGCAGAAGAGCTTATTTATCACATCTTTTCCTCCAAGGAGCGCATAGTTCACCCAGCTCCTCAGTTAATCCTTACAGTGACCCAGTGAAACAGGTTAAGAAGCTGGGACTGGCCCAAGGTGAGCTTTATGACTGAGTGGGGATTTGAACCCTGATCTCCCAGGTCCTAGTCTGACATTCTAACCACACTGGCTTCCTAGACTATACTTCTGCTGTGGGGCAGCTATATAAATGAAGTAGGCAAATAAATATAGGAAAGCAAAATGTCACTTAGAGAAGGAGCTGAAATAACTTTCCTTGAAGGTTGAATTTATTTTGTTCTGGTTTGTATCATTGAAGGTTTTAAAGGTGTTGTAAACTGCTTTAAGATTTATTTATTTGAAATATAAAGCGATATAGAAATGGTATGAATAGTTATAATTATAAACACATTTGCAATAAAGGCGCCTAGATATACTGTTGTGGCAACCGTAACCTAGGTTTAAGGTGTGGTGCCATTTGGCGATTAGCTTATATTGTTGGGTTTGGAACTTAACAGGTTAAGTTGTTCCCATGATGCCTCAGCATTCTGACGTCAGCTTTAGAAGCTGGGAGGAGTCTGGGAGGAGTTACGCTCTGTTCCTCTCTGGTTCTCTGAGAGAGAAGGTGGCAGTTTGTCATGGCTGCTGTGAGCCCAGGAGATTCCTGGGGAAAGTCGGAATAAAGGACTGATAAATAGACAAACCGGGCTCTGTGTGTTTGTCGGAAGCTAAGTGGAAGCTACGTGACAGTTTCACCGCTGTGTTTAACTCTGCTGAGGCGTGACTGGAGAGCTACTGGAGACGGAGCTGAGTGGCGCAGCTCGGAGGAAGCGCGCCGGGCATAAAGAGCTAATTGTGGATCGTAAATCAATTAGCAGGGGTCACGCCAAACCAATAAATCAATTCCACAGGTTATGGACCCTTAATCACCGATCGTAAAAACTGTCACAGGAGCGCTTTGAAGTGCCGGAATGCGTTTGAAGTCTGCGGTCTAAGGCAGAGAAAGCCGGCAGGACGCAGCGGAGATTTTTGCCTGGTGTTAAGAGGCAAAGGAGAGCTGCGGAGCTCAGAGCAGCTGAAAGACACTAAGTGGTTGCCTGTGCTGAGAGCTGAGTGCTGGGAGCTGAAGAGCAGCTGGAAAATCGTTTCCCGACGGATGGGTGCCGGAGGAGCTTGTAATCTGTGAGTACAGCTTGGGGCCCCTTGGGAGAACGGAAGACAATGGCAGGCAGCCAGGTCTTGGAGGACATTGCGTTTGAAATGCAGGAGGCCAGAGCCCTGGAGAAAGTATTGAGAAAAGCCTGGAGATGGCTGGTGCCCCTGTTCCTGATGTTTTAGCCTCAAGGAGTGCTAGTGAGCAGATCGGGGGGGCGAAGGATTCCAAAGGCAAGTGTAAAGGCTTGTCCACTGTGCGTGCTGGAGTGGAATGTCAACAAAGCAGGTTCCCAGAAAGCCGCAGTGGGAGCCAGGCCAGAGGGGGCGGAGCTGGCAAGGAGTGCTTTTCCGGAAGAAGGAGGGCCAAGCCAGCTAGGAGGAGCCCCGGGCAGTGTTTTTCCACTGGAGTTCGTCGTTGCTGCCCATGGAGAGCGGAGACAGCTGGGCAGGAAGGTCCCAAGGTCAACCAGCTGAGTTCTCATGGGAGTCAGTCTCGGAGAGGAGGCCAGCGTGGGAACGCAAGGGAAAGACGTGGCTCAGACGCTGGGGAGGGTTGTTTTCTTATCACTGCTTCTATGGCAACTGTGAAGAACAACTCCAGCCAGGACACGGTGACACGCTGGGTGTTGGATACTGCTGTTGGTCAGCACCTGCTAAGCGAGCCTGCTGGCAAAATGCGGAACTGCAGGGCTGTTTCAACAGGACACAACTGTGATGTTAGCAGACGGAATGAGAAAGTCGGTTTCTGCTGTGGCTAACATGTCTTTTTTCTCCTTTACAGGAGGAGCTAGAGGTCTACGTTGGGGGGAAACAAGTGGCCAACGTGAAAAGGGGGCAGAACAATCTCTTTGTTCTGGAGTCACCTCTGGAGGGTGGTGGGAATGCTGGAAAAGCACAGGCGCAGTGTGCTAAGGTTCCCAGTCATGTGCAAAAGCTGCACAGGTGCACAAAAGGGTACAAACTCCGGAAATGTGGGAGGTCCCTAGGGTGCAGGGCATGCAAGGGTGCACAGGTACATGGTTTTCCCGGGTTTGGGAGGGTAGCCAAAGAGTCCTTTGAGCTCTTTGAGGCAGGTGGTCCAAAGGTTCAGGAAATGATCTTCTGTGGATATGATCCTGCAACCAATGGGTGGAAGTTTGCATACCCAGAGGGTGATCAAACCAAGCTGCTGGTCAGTAAGCAGGCTGAGTTCTGTGAACAGGGTGGGTGTTCAAGACTCAGGGATGGTTCTGTTTTTCTCTCAGAATGTCTGTCTGATTCTGAGGAGGAAAGGGAGCCAGAGGCTGATCCCGGTGATAGGGACCAGGTCCAGGATCAGGGTTCAGAACCCGGTGATGGGGACCAGGTCCAAGATCAGGGTTCAGGGCAGGTCTGGGCATCTCCAAAGGTTGTGAAAGGAGTGTCCAGGTGTGAGGCTTCATCTCCGGTTAGCGTAATGGAGAAAGCTCACAAACAGGGTGTCAAGTCAGAGGGGGAAGGATCTGACGGAGAAGACACAACTGCTGGCCCAAATGGGTCAGTAGGGTATCAGGTCACAAGTGCGTGGAAAAGTGTCGCACAGTGTGATTCTGGGAATGTTGAAGGGGTTCAACAGGTGCCTGGGAAAGATGCCGGGAAGTGGCATAAGGCAAAGGGGAAGGTGTTGAACTCAACAAGGTCTTGTCAGAATGGTTCGGCAAGAGGGGGTGTTGGGTTTGGAACTTAACAGGTTAAGTTGTTCCCATGATGCCTCAGCATTCTGACGTCAGCTTTAGAAGCTGGGAGGAGTCTGGGAGGAGTTACGCTCTGTTCCTCTCTGGTTCTCTGAGAGAGAAGGTGGCAGTTTGTCATGGCTGCTGTGAGCCCAGGAGATTCCTGGGGAAAGTCGGAATAAAGGACTGATAAATAGACAAACCGGGCTCTGTGTGTTTGTCGGAAGCTAAGTGGAAGCTACGTGACAGTTTCACCGCTGTGTTTAACTCTGCTGAGGCGTGACTGGAGAGCTACTGGAGACGGAGCTGAGTGGCGCAGCTCGGAGGAAGCGCGCCGGGCATAAAGAGCTAATTGTGGATCGTAAATCAATTAGCAGGGGTCACGCCAAACCAATAAATAAATTGCACATATATATCATGCTCCCCACCCCTGCTGAAGGTTTGTTCTTAATTTTTTGTGGGGGATCAGCAACTGGCAATCAAATTTGGCCCATTGAGAGTTGGTGCCTTCCAGCTGCTGACCGAGGGATGAGGTAAAAACACCGGGAATCAAATCCTTGAATAAATCTCACTCTCTCTTTTACTGATCCTCCTTGCTGGGCTGTTCTGAAAGTGAACAAGAGATCAAGCTGCTTGTTAGGAGCTGCAGAACGTTTATGCTTCTTACCACTTTGCCCTGATATGTTGTTCTCTTCTCTGTCTCTTTCCCACCCCTGTGCCAAGTAGTCCAGCTCCCAAGCAGACACCCAGAGGGTTAGCAGGGTGTGTATTCGATGCGGTTTCCTTCTTCATCTGAGCGATCTCTGGCAAAATCAGTTTTCATCTGCAGTTTGGGGATTTCCTGGCAATTAGTTGTTGGATCAAAGGCTTGGCAATTTCGTTTCATTTAGGTACACCCTGTTGTTGTTAACCTTCAGGATATGCCCTGCCTATTGGCTGCTGTTGCTTAATTTTCTGTGTGTGCTTCCAAATAGACAGGAAAACCAAATGGAGTTAATACTGGATCGGTGGTGAAAGCATTTATAGCGCAAAGGGAAGGTATTTTGATGATGAGCATTCCTTCGGGGGAAAATCAGCTGGGTCATAGTCCAAGCTGGCATAAAACAGTGAGTCAGAAGGGCAGGTGACAGCTATTTGGTTACAGCTGATTGGATCTGGCCAGCTGCCTGATTTCTTGGAAGTATTTGGGCCACATTGCATCTGAACATTTCCATGTGCAGTACAGATCCCTTGTGATGTAACTCTTCTCACATCCATTCTCCTCTGCATGGATGTGGTGATCCAGTGGTCCTGCGGATGTTTGGTACCAACTCACATCAGCTCTAGCCAGCATCGTCAACAGCCAGGGATGATGGGATTTGGAGGACTGCAGGTTCCCCATCCCTACTTTAAACAGGGAATGGGCAGTTTAAGAGTCTATAGAGATGAAGCTGTCAATGTAGCAGCTATGGGCACAAGAGCACTCTTGAGGACCTTTATCTGATGCCCATGAAACCTATGACCCCCACCTCTGGTTCCTTCATCTCAAGATGGGGAGAAAGGTTTTCCTTTTCCTCCCTTGGAAAGCACATAGAGTTGAAGGAGGAAGTTGGAAGAATGATACTTCGACCCACTTTCTGTTTCATCTCTATGTGCTTTACAAGGCTCTGGCCTGCGGTAGAACAAAAAGCAAGGTGACTGAGAGGACAGGTGGGAAAGGGGGGTGATATGGGAGACTGGGGAGAGCAAAACTGAATGTCCAAGGGGGACAACTTGGAGTGCCTCAGATGTCATAGGGTTGTGTGTGTGTGTGTGCTCACACGTGCAAATACATATGCACAATTGCCACATCAGTAAAACAGAAACAGATTTTTACTGTGCACTCCACTACAGCGAATCCAGTTGGTCCCAGGTATGCTGTTCATGCTTTCCAGTCCATAATCCTCTGGACCTAAGAAGTCGGGTGTTGCCGGAAAACTGGCCTCATACATTTTAGTAGAGGGGAGTAATTTATCTCCGAAGGAAGTCATCTAGTGGCCTCTAGTTTCCAATGATTCCTCACTGCCTGCTCACCTGCTCAAGGTGTTTTCCTTTCCCTCTGGCTTGAGTGCCTGATAATTACCTTCACCAGGAACACACTGCCCTGTGAAAGGTCATCTCTTATCACTAATAAATGGTTACGCAGAGTAGGAGGGAGGAGGTTGTGGCACTTCTGACAGCACCTGCCAGCTGCAAGGAGTCAAGGATACTGTCCCATTTCTGCTGAACAATTGTGAGCAGCTCTTAACCTTCAGACTTCCTCTCGCAGTCTAGATTTAGTTGGGCTTGGGTGAAAGGGAGAGAGTGTTTTGAAGACCACCCTGCCCAATGTAGGTGTTCTGCTTGTGCCACCCAAGTTATAGCCCCAGACTGGAATAGCTCAGTCAGTAGAGCATTAGTCTCTTAGGTTAGTCTGAGAGATGGCAAAGTCTCCCAGTCAGCTTCAAGACTGGGGGGAGGGGATTTGAACCCGGATCTCCCAGGTCCTACACTACCATTACGGAATTTTTATTAATCTATGTTGAAATGTAGAGCGGTAGCTTTCTTTAATTACAAATGGTAACCTGTTTGATGCATGAACCACCAGCATCATCAAGGTTCATGTGATTAAAGGCAAACACCAGTCATCACAAATCACGGGTGGTTAGAAATTTCATAAAACCACAGGGTTAAGCAGGTCAAAGAGCAGGTCATAGCCTCTGTTTATAAATACTTCAGGATACAGAGAGGGAAATCGTGACCTAAGCATCTTCTTTATGGGTGTTAAGTGATTGCTGTTTCAGGAAATGGCAATTTCCTGGATAAAATTTGATCAAATTATGTTTTGGCTGCGACTGCAAACAGGGAAACTGTGAGTGAAACAAAACAGTTTCTTAACACACACACACATTGCTTAAAATGGGAAATGGGAACCTAAATTAGAGAAAGCATCAAACGTTCATGAATAGATTTGCTCATCTGAGGAATGTATAGAGCAAGCATAGGCAAACTCGGCCCTCCAGATGTTTTGGGACTACAACTCCCATCATCCCTGACCACTGGTCCTGTTAGCTAGGAATCATGGGAGTTGTAGTCCCAAAACATCTGGAGGGCTGAGTTTGCCTATGCCTGGTATAGAGCAAGGTGGCACAAGGAGATGGGAGTTGTAGTCCTAAAGGTATGGAATGCACCAGGTTGGCAAAGGCTGATTTAGTGTGTGTTCTTGCCTAATCTCACTATATATTCAGGTTCGAAGCTCGGATAGTGTTGGAGTGAGACATAACCTGTGTAAGTAAAGGTAAAGGGACCCCTGAGCATTAGGTCCAGTCGTGGCTGACTCTGGGGTTGCAGCGCTCATCTCGCTTTATTGGCCAAGGGAGCTGCCGTACAGCTTCATGGTCATGTGGCCAGCATGACTAAGCCACTTCTGGCGAACCAGAGCAGCGCACGGAAACGCTGTTTACCTTCCTGCCAGAGTGGTACCTATTGATCTACTTGCACTTTGACGTGTTTTTGAACTGCTAGGTTGGCAGGAGCAGGGACCGAGCAATGGGAGCTCATCCCATTGTGGGGATTCGAACCGCTGACCTTCTGATCGGCAAGTCCTAGGCTCTGTGGTTTAACCCACAGCGCCACCCACATCCCTGTGTACTGTCCTCTTAAAAATGTTTCTCTTGAACTAGGAGGAAACCCTGCTGTAGGCCTGCATTAACAACCTTATCAAGGAGCTACACACACACACACACACACACACACGGGTACCTCAGGTTAAGAACTTAATTTGTTCCGGAGGTCTGTTCATAACCTGAAACTGTTCTTAACCTGAAGCACCACTTTAGCTAATGGGGCCTCCTGCTGCTGCCGTGCCGCCGGAGCACGATTTCTGTTCTCATCCTGAAGCAAAGTTCTTAACCCGAGGTAATATTTCTGGGTTAGCAGAGTCTGTAACCTGAAGCGTCTATAACCTGAAGCGCCTGTAACCCGAGGTACCACTGTTATTCCTGTTGCATACACCATTTATTTACCAGCATTCCTGTTGAGGTTCAGCCAAACACAGCCCTTCATTGTAACCTGCTTCCCCCATGCTGCATTTTCTAACCCTGGTTCTCTATCATGTTTCCTCCTTGGCTTCATCCTGTTCTCCAGTATGTGTGAATGTGTTTGTGTTCCTTCCAGAGACTGATCAGTTCAGAGTCTCCTTAAGGTTTCGTGAGCTGATTGGGTCTTGGCCCATGGGTGGAAGCAGAGCTAAAAGCTGATGTGTAGGCCTTTGCCAAATGGTTATATATATTTTCTGCAAATCAACCCTATAATTGAAGATGCTTTGAGGTGTGTGTGTCACCTACTAAGTGTCCGGAAACTGACAACGCAGAGAAACCTCAAGTTGCCCTATTAGTGCACAGACAGGAGGCTTTGTCCTCATGCATCTGTATGGGTGTAAAACAATCTGTGGTTTTGACATCTCAGCCTATTGTCAGCAGTGCGTGTTGAAAAGCTGTAAATACGTAAGGGAAAATTACCTCCTGTGTTTCCTTTGTGCATGGAAATTGGAATAGATGCTCCCTCTTTTCTTTATGTGCTGCGTAACTTGAACTGAGACAATGCTGCAGTTGTTTACGTGTGGTTTTTTTTAAAGAATGGAGACTTCAAGGATGGGGAGAAAAAAGAATATAGATATTTGGGTTGGATCCAGTTTTGGTGATGCTTAGAGTAGACCCAGTGAAATCAATTAGGCTTCTTGTGGATTTCAGTGGGCCTGCTCTAAGTATGACTTATTATGGTTTGCATCTAATGAAGTCCTAAAATCATGGAGTTGTGGAGTTGGATGGGACCACAAGGGTCATCTATTCCAACCCCATGCAATGCAGGAATCTTTTTCCCAACATCTTTTTGAACCCACGACCCTGAGATTAAAAGTCTCATGCTCTATCGACTGAGCTATTGCAGCTTATGTACAATAAGACAGAGAACGCCACAATGCAGAAAACACCATAACAGTGATATAAAACCTTGCCCTGCTTATCAAAGTACAGCAGACACCAGCTTCTTCTGTTTCTGTTATATTATCACATTTACAGCTGAGCCTGGCTCTGCAAATTGGAAATCGAGCTTACTGCCTTTAAAAAATCAGCCTGCCAAAGATTGTAAGATATATAGAGATATAGATATAGATTCATCCACATTTCAAATCCCAAATGTTTATTATTATTAGGCAGCGTCTTACATGGAAATAAAAGCAAATCTGGTTTCTAAGACAGGTAAGGGCTGAAGCCACACTTCCACAGACAAAAATTGTTTTGGTAGGACTTCTGTGATGGATTTTTAGTACTGGGTTCTGGGTGACATAAGTGGCTGAGAGAACAGATTTCACAAGTAAGCGTAGGAGACAGTACCCGCTAATACGATTTCACTGCCTGTAGCTCTAGATGTGGAAGCATTTAATGAATGATGGCTGCACGAGCAAAACACCAGACAGTGACGTGAGACAAAGAGTAAATTTGTGGAGGTGGCTTGGCTCAAATTGGGCTCCCTTCTGGAAAGTTGTTAGCCTGCCTTAAGTCACAGGATTTGCCCTATAGTCAGAGAAAAAGATGCAAAAAACAAAAAACACAGCATCCACTATTCCTTCCACAAGGGACACACTCATGGTTTCTTTGAATAAAGTATGTAGGATCTCTGACCAAGGGATGCTGGACATATGTTCTCACATTACTTCCAACACGCAGCCTTGTCTCTTGATGTCAACAACAGCACCAACCATTCACAGCTTCTTTGTTAATCCCCCACCAAATCCTGTAATGCCAAATTATCCTCTGCCAAATCCTGCAGTGTCCCCATTTTTTCAAAATTTAGATTGGGGGTGGGGAAACTGTTGCCCTCCAGATGTTGTTGGACAGCAACTTCCATGATCCCCGACTATTGGCTGTGCTGGCTGAGGCTCATGGGAGTTGGAGCCATGTGCCCCTCAACTCTGCTTTAGAGGATTCCCTACTGAGAAATGAGAAAGTCATAGAATTATAGAATTGTAGGGTTGGAAGGGCCTGCAAGGGCCATCTGGTCCAACCCCCTGCAATGCAGGAATGTCAACTAAACCAGCCATGATAGATGGCCATCCAACCTCTGCTTAAAATCCCCTAAGGAAGGAGAGTCCACAATCTCCTGACGGGGTCCATTTCACTGTCGAACAGCTCTTACTGTCTGAAGAGCAGGAGAAAACAAGCTTCTTCCATCTTCCATGTGACAACCCTTGAGATATTTGAAGGTGAGAGATTTTACTTTCTTGGGCTCCATGATCACTGCAGATGGTGGCAGCAGTCATGAAATTAAAAGACGCCTGCTTCTTGGGAGAAAAGCAATGACAAACCTAGACAGCATCTTAAAAAGCAGAGACATCACCTTGCCAACAAAGGTCTGCATAGTTGAAGCTATGGTTTTCCAAGTTTTGATGTTTGGAAGTGAGAGCTGAACCATAAAGAAGGCTGATCGCCGAAGAATTGATGCCTTTGAATTATGGTGCTGGAGGAGACTCTTGAGAGTCCCATGGACTGCAAGAAGATCAAATCTATCCATTCTTAAGGAAATCAGCCCTGAGTGCTCACTGGAAGGACAGATCGTGAAGCTGAGGCTCCATTACTTTGGCCACCTCATGAGAACAGAAGACTCCCTGGAAAAGACCCTGATGTTGGGAAAGATTGAGGGCACAAGGAGAAGGGAGTGACAGAGGACGAGGTGGTTGGACAGTGTTCTCAAAGCTACCAGCATGAGTTTGACCAAACTGCGGGAGGCAGTGG
This sequence comes from Podarcis pityusensis, assembly GCF_964106645.2. NCBI lineage: Eukaryota > Metazoa > Chordata > Lepidosauria > Squamata > Lacertidae > Podarcis > Podarcis pityusensis. The sequence goes on from NC_138035.1 coordinate 17,077,133, forward strand.
AAGACAGAAGTGCCTGGCATGCTCTGGTTCATGGGGTCATGAAGAGTCGGATGACTAAACGACTAAACAACAACATCATATCTCCTCTCAGCCTCCTCTTTTCCAGGCTAAACATACCCAGTTCCTTCAATCATTCTTCATAAGGCTTGGTTGGAGCTTGGCTTGGCTGCCAGTGGCCATAGAGATGGCTCGGTTGAGGGCACTTTCTCCATTATACAATTCTTTCAAAATGGTCCCCACGAAACGTGTTTGAAAACGAAGACCTTTTAAACTCCAAATGACAGTCACATTCCAGTCTCTCTTTACAATGGTTTGTTATTGCTTTCAGCTGCCCAGTGGTGAATTCAAGGCAAAGTCCACCAGAAATGATAGATGTCACCTTCTGTAATTAAAATTCCTTCCCTCATATGGTACCCCAGTCTTGAGGTTTACACTCATCTCTAATTTGTGCACATTGTGTGCAGCTAAGACATTTTATGTGTCTGAAAGTTCATTTCTCTACAATCTGATGATTCTATGGTTATCTACCAGCCACATCTTCAAAGACGCTTAACAGCTTTATGTAGGAGACCTGTAAAGTTGTCTGGGGTCAGAGTGCCAATATGCAATTTCCACGTTTGCATAACGGAGAGGAGAACAGAGTAAGCCAAAATTAAATGTGGGAAACCTTGACAGCTACAGATCGGTTCATCTTCTGCTTTGCCTAGGGACCCCCTCTCTGGCCTGACATTCCCCTCACAGTTCGCACTTGCGTCTACTGCCAAAATGACGTGCTGCTCCCTGTTGTGGTACCAGTCACGGTGCCGTCTCCCCCAGGCAGCGAGTACTAAGGTGTGTGACAGAACAAACTCAAACAGACAATGATCTGCAGGAGGCACATGTGGCAAGCCTTTATGCAATGCCTCCTGGCTAGGCATGGCCCACAGCCAGTGCCCAGCCAGGCGGCAAGGTATTGCCCCTCCAGTGGGGCCTCTGATTGGCCCATTTTATCTTGGTTTGGTTTTTTGTGTGGGAATCCTGCTCTGTATTTCTTCCGTCCAGGGAATTCCCTTAACAGCCAGTCAACATATGGCTTCTGCTGCTGGGGGCGGTGGATGGGGCGAAGGGTCTCGACTGGCGCCCACAGCTGCACTGGTTGCTAGTTTGTTTCTGAGCCTAACTCAAGGTGCTTGGAGGCAGCCCATAAGTTGTGGAACTGCCTTCTCACATAGATGTGGATTTATGTGGAAATTGTTTTCCATCTGGTTGTGTACCTTTCGAAGTGCTTTATTTATTGTTTATGACTTTTGTTATGTTCGTAGTTATGTAAATTTTGTCATGTTGTAAGCTGCCTTGAGCACTGTTTTAACTAGGCAGCATACAAGTAAAATGATGATGATGATGATGGTGGTGATGATGAGATGTCTCTGGCGTCTTCCTTACATGCCGAAGACACACCTCTTTAACCACGCTTTTGACTCATGAGTTGTATATTTTTAGGACCCACCTGATTTATGTGATTGTAAAAGGTAAAGGTAAAGGGATCCCTGACCCTTAGGTCCAGTCGTGGCCAACTCTGGGGTTGCGGCGCTCATCTCGCTTTATTGGCCGAGGGAGCCGGCATACAGCTTCCGGGTCATGTGGCCAGCATGACTAAGCCGCTTCTGGCGAACCAGAGCAGCGCACGGAAACGCCGTTTACCTTCCCGCCAGAGTGGTACCTATTTATCTACTTGCACTTGATGTGCTTTCGAACTGCTAGGTTGGCAGGAGCAGGGAACGAGCAACGGGAGCTCACCCCGTTGCGGGGATTCAAACCGCCGACCTTCTGATCGGCAAGTCCTAGGCTCTGTGGTTTAACTCACAGCGCCACCCGCGTCCCTATGTGATTGTAAGCTGTTTAAAGCTTTTTGTAATAGTGTGTTTTTGGTGCTGTAAGCCAGCCTGGGACTTTAGGGTGAAGGACTGGTAAAAAAACAACCATCATCATTAGTCAGCCACGTGGTTTTTCAGTGGCTTTCAGTCTGTGCCCAGACCAGGCTCCCTATCCTTCAAGCAAAAGTGGTCCTTCAGCTTTTGTTGGACTCCAACTCGCATGGTGTCCTAATCGTGTTAATACGGGGGGTGTCAGTTTGAAATAAATCTCTTTTTTTTGTTAGGGGGGATTTGAAGAGCACTCACACATGGTTTTCCCACCAGCAAACACACCCAGTAATAATGATCGTGGCTCGCTCGAAAATGCCATCACGTGCGTGGTTCCGACCTGACGGTTGTTTTCAGGTGTAGTAAAAGCTTGGGGAAGATAATTTGTTTTCAGTTTGTGCTGTGCTGAGTGGAATGTTTGCAGGGTGTAGCTCATCTTTTATTTCTGCGAAATAACTTGTCTTTTTGGCTGTGCAGTAACTCACCTTTTAATGAGTCATATTTCCCCCCTCTCCCCAAAGCTTGACATTTAAATTAAGCTTAGGCTGAGAAGTCCTGTGCTCGTTTCTGATGTCGTAATGACATATGCTCAACTGGTTGTGTTTTTAAACAACTGCCACATTTGTAATATTTTTTATTTCCAAAGAGTGGGGATTGCTCACAAGTGGAATGTGTACGGTTCTGGCCATGTTTGAGGATCAGCAACGCAAATATCATGAGCTGTGGTGTTTTTTTTTGCAGTGAGATTGCTGCAGAAACTTTGTGATGGTGAACACTGATAGGACAAGCAATTGGAATGCTTTAGGGCTTCAAACGGATAATTTATTGCATTGTATTGCATTGGGGAACTGTATGTGGACAGAATAAAAGCTCTGCTTGAAGGGGATTATAATTTGACCAGATGAAGCAGACAGATAGCAGGCTTCATACAAGCAAATAGGCCATTGTATTATAAACATCATTCAGGAATGGCGGGTGTGGTCTGAACAGGTTAAAACTGCCTAGTGAATTGAAGCAAAAAAATTCCCCTCTTGAAAGGAAAGGAAGGCAAACATTAAATTTTATTAAGGGTGCCAGCAACTTTTTCTCTCTACTTCTCCCCCACGTTTCCATTGCACAGATATATTGCATTTTTTGTCTGCTGGGATTCTCTTTCCTCCCCCCTCCCCTTAGAGAATAGGGCACAGATGGTTTAAAATGCTGACTAGGATTTTTTATCCATCAAGCGTGGCAGTTTGGTAGGAATTGGACTGCCCTGTGGTAGAGGATGTGCTAAGCACACTGTTCTCCCCTCTCCCCCCTCCCCCCCTGCCACACTGGATTGGTGAGGAAAGCGCCAAGCAAACCCTAATAAACAAATGAAACCGAAGAGACAAATGTCAGAGCTGTTTCCATTGCCTCAGGGAGTAGATGCACTGAGTCAATGGCACACTGGTGTTGTTCTTTAAATTTACTAGTCAGGGAAGGGGTTGCTGGGAATACAGTTAAAGCATCCTGGCTGGCGGCACCTTCCGGGGAAACGTCAGCATGTTGGCTCTTTTGATAGAAGGAAGAGATGATGGTCCCAAACGTCAGTAGTGTGATATTTTAATCTAGCTGCTAGAGGACTTGATGTTGCGCTCAAAGATAAACAGCCTAAAAGCCCTGCTAAATTTGGGGGCTGCCCATGTTTTACCACCCAGACCTTGTTGGACTTCAGCTCCCAGCAGTCCCAGCTAGCATGGTCAGTGGTAAGGGAACATTATTCATTCATTCATTCATTCATTCATTCATTCCCTGCCCACCTGGCTGGGTTTCCCCAGCCACTCTGGGTGGCTCCCAACAGAATATTACAAACACGATAAAACATCAAACATTAAAAACTTCCCTAAACAGGGCTGCCTTCAGATGTCTTCTAAAAGTCAGATAGTTGTCTATTTCCTTGACATCTGATGGGAGGGCATTCCACAGGGCGGGCGCCACTACCGAGAAGGCCCTCTGCCTGGTTCCCTGTAACCTCACTTCTCACAGTGAGGGAACCACCAGAAGGCCCTCAGTGCTGGATCTCAGTGTCTGGGCTGAATGATGGGGGTGGAGACGCTCTTTCAGGTATACTGGGTTGAGGCTGTTTAGGGCTTTAAAGGTCTGCACCAATACTTTGAATTGTGCCCAGAAACATACTGGGAGCCAATGTAGGTCTTTCAGGACCGGTGTAATATGGTCTCAGCGGCCACTCCCAGTCACCAGACTAGCTGCTGCATTCCGGATTAATTGTAGTTTCTGGGTCACCTTCAAAGGTAGCCCCATGTAGAGAGCATTGCAGTAGTCCAATCTGGAGGGCAACAAATTGAGTATCCCTGGCTGTCACGGACTGGCTGTACACAGAGGAGTGGTGGGAGGAACCAGCTAGAGAACTCTCAGGGGACGAAGGCTCAGAGCCTGGGGATTGGTGGTGGAACAATGATGAGTGATCACAGGGAGAAGACTGGGAGGAGGAGGTGTTGGAAGTTGTGGAGGCAACAGGGTTTAGTGAGCTGGGAGAGTCTGTGACAGAAAGAGGTCCAGAATCAGAGGCAGAAACTGAAGCAGGAGAGGAGGGAGCTCAAGAGGCAGAGACGAGTCAGGCTGGTGAAGAAGCCAGGGTCTCACTCCTCCTGCTGTCTTTCTTGCTACCCATAACCCTAAACAAGTGTTGGGTGACAATCTCTGGCTGTGCAGCACCAACTCCAGTGTGGGGGTCTTTTAAAAGTGTGCATGGTTTTTTTTAACTAAGACTGTGAAAGTCTGCTTCCAGCTTTCTTACGGTGTTTACCTTAGGGTTTTTTGCACATTAAACTGAACATGGGCAAAAGCCATCCTCATATGTACAAGTGTGTGTGTGTGAAAGAAGTTCCCTCACTGTGAGAAGTGAGGTTGCAGGGAACTAGGCAGAGGGCCTTCTCAGCAGTGGCACCCTCCCTGTGGAACGCTCTCCCATGAGGTGCCAAGGAGAGAAAGAACTATACAACTTTTAGAAGACATCTGAAGGCAGCCATGTATCAGGAAGTTTTTAACGTGTGAAGTTTTATTATGTTTTTATATGTGCTGAAAGCTGCCCAGAGTGGATGGGGAAGCCCAGCCTGATGGGCAGGGTATAAATAAAATAGTAGTAGTAGTAGTAGTAGTAGTAGTAGCAGCAGCAGCAGCAGCAGCAGCAGCAGCAGCAGCAATCACACTCGTTCATTTGTACAGCTCAATTATTTATATACACAGATTGCGCACTTGTTGAATGTAATATGTCAACATCCCCCTTGATTTGTAGAAGTGGGGATAGGGAGATAAATTCAGTTAGAATGTAAGCCTACCTAATTTGCACTTCTTGAAACAATATGCGAATGAAAATACACTTCTCCAGTTAAAAAAAGTGTATGAAATGTGTATGCGAAGAGAAAGTTTCTTTTAAAAAATGCAAGTATTACTGTATATAATATACAAAAAATGCATAGTGTTAGGAAAATTTGCAAAAAAAGTCTGTATTAGGCAAAATTGCATAAAATGTTTATATTGGGAGAAATGTGTGCCCAAATGCTGATGAACTTTCATGAGGACTTGAGAAGAAAAAGAAATGTGCAACTTGACGAAGAATCATGGCAATCTGAACTTCAGCTTTGAAAAAGGAGAAACAGAGAGACTGGCATTGCGTGTACATGGGCACGACTGTACTAGCTGTTCCCCCCAATGAAGCACGTACGCCACCAATGAAACCATTTAATGACTTGAAATATTACCTTTTCTATTTAACGTACCGTTTTGTTTCCTGGCATGTTCAAAGATTGACAAATGCCAGTGTAATAAGGAATAGGAAAGACCACAGTGTGCTTTCCTCTTCGCAGTGACATTTACCCAACCTTTTCAAAGATAAAAAAATTGTGCTTTGTTTGCACTTTCTGAGAGAAGATACTTTCTGTGAAAGTTATACTTTGTATCATCCGGGTTTCTCAGATTTAGCCTTCACTTGCAGCCATCTCAGCAGATATATACCTATTTTTCTTATAGAAAACCCTGGTTGTTTCTTGTTCCTCTGTACTTTTCAGTGCAGGGATATCATTAATGGAGTCAGGAGGACTTATTGCTCCACTTTGGGATCCTGTTTTCCCAGAGACATCCTCACCACTCTCTGAACAACGCACTGAGCTTAGAAAGTGGCTAACAGTGGAGAAAAGCAGGGGTATAATATGACCATGGATGAGGACTGTGCTTAGTCCTGGTGAAGAAGACTGGAGGTGGTGGGAATATCAGTTGTGCCACATTGACAGCCTGGTTGGGTGAAGATGGGTCCTACCTAGGCAGAAGAAGAGCTCACATCAAGTTGGTTGGATAGATTGTTAGCTGTTGTTGATAATTTGCTGATGATGGAGGGGTTGCATAAAAGTCCACTGTTAGCTGCTGCTCACCCACTTAGCATTAAATTATAGTTTAGGATTACGTGTGAGCTGAGCCAGTTTTTGCCAGAGTTTTTCTGTTTGTACAAAGCCCCATCACTGGCACTTGCATTTGTTCGGAAAGAACCCTCTCGCCCTCCTTTTAAAAAAAGTTCCTTTATCTCCCATATGTTCTGTCAAACAGAACCCTTTATTGTCCTTTTCTTATGTCGGCAGGACTGCACAAAGTGTTTTGAATGCCATGTTCACCTCCTGACCTCCTGGCTTTGAACGCTTCAAGCCTTGGCTGCTAGGCATTTGGAAACAAACATATATTATCATTGCACGGTATAAATAGATGACCTTGGAATCTACCGAGCCGGGTCTCAGACTTGTAAATAATTAAGCGCACCTCCTCATTGACTTGTTGCTGTACTTTGCCTGAACCTGAGCTTAAAAAAAAAAGAGTGCCCCAAAATAAATAAATACAGCTCTTGCCATTTTCCCCTCGCAAAGTTTTTGTATATAAGAAAAATGAATTTATTTAAGAAATATGTGGTGATTCCCTCGGCTCCCCCTTCACAGCATGAAGTGCTTACTGTGGTGCTTGTGTGGTTAAAAGCTATACAAACAGAAATAATACCAGTGGGAGCATCAGAAACAAGGCATCTTGCTGTTGAACAGGTCTGCTACCTACTGTGTCTGATATTTTTCCATTTTCCTTTTTGACTGCCCCCTTTTGAATTCAGGAAAGGAATTTCCATTTCCCCAAAAGGATGTTAAATATGTTGGGGGCTCCTGATCAGAATCAGAGCCACAATGGGCTCAATAGGGGGAAGCTTTCCCTCTGTTCCCATTGGAAATTGCCCTTCCAAAAGCTGCTAGTTTTTACACTGGAAGCTCCCATTTGGACAGTGATCCTGGGGGATTTTGCCATAGCATTTGGGTGGCTCAACAACTGCCTCCATCATATAATCTAGTTCATTGGTTCCTCTAGCTGTAGCTCAGTAGCTTTGCACGCAGAAGGTCGCAAGATCAATCCCCAGTATCGCTAGGTATGGCTGGGAAATAGCACTTGTAGACAATATGCTCACTGGAAGGACAGATCCTGAAGCTGAGGCACCAATACTTTGGGCACCTCATGAGAAGAGAAGACTCCCTGGAAAAGACCCTGATGTTGGGAAAGAGTTGGGGCACAAGGAGAAGGGGACGACAGAGGACAAGACGGTTGGACAGTGTTCTCGAAGCTACCAGCATGAGTTTGACCAAGCTGCAGGAGGCAGTGGAAGACAGGAGTGCCTGGCGTGCTCTGGTCCATGTGGTCACGAAGAGTCAGACACGACTAAACAACAACAAGCATTATGGAATTACTTGAACCCAATGGTCTGACACAGTATAAGGCAGATTCCTATATTCCTTCCTGAAATTGATTAAAGCCATTTGATCAACTGATGCTGGCATGTGACTGTTTGTGGCTGTGATGCAAAGCATCTGGAAGGCACCAGTTTTGGGAAGGCGGACCCATGTCATCTTCTTCTTTGGCGATCACTTGTAGCCGAGTAAGATTGTCTTCCATAAACACGTAAGATTGTCTTCCATAAACACGGTTTTAAAAGTGAGTCTGTAAGTGACTGTGGAGGCCAATTCTGGATCCACATGTCCTTCCACAGTTGGGGACATAGGTTTCCGGGAGGGAGTTGATCATGGTGAGGGTTTGCCAAGCATGTCTTCCTTTTAGCATATTTCTCCCTTTCATCCTGAGTTTCAGCGTCTTCAGAGCCCATGACACCTTTGGTAAAGGCTGTTCTCCAATTGGAGTGCTCATAGGCCAGTGTTTCCCAGTTGCTTATTCTACACTTTTTTAGATTTGCCTTGAGAGAGTCTTTGAACCTCTTTTGTTGACCACCAGCATTACACTTATCATTTCAAAGTTCAAAATAGAGCAGTTGCCTTGGAAGGCGATAATCAGGCATCCACACAAGACGACACAAGTCCAACGAAGTTGATGTTGAAGAATCATTGCTTTGATACTGGTGATCTTTGCTTCTTCCAGTACACTGGCAATAGTTCGTCAGTCTTCCCAGGTGATGTGTAAAATTTTTCGGAGACACCATTCAAGGAGTTGGAGATGGCAGTTATAAGTGGTCCATGTTTCACAAGCATATTGGTAGTACAATGGCTTTGTAAACAAGCATTTTGGTTTCCCTGTGAATGTCCCGGTCCTCAAACACCCTGCACTTCAAACGGGAGAAAGCTGCACTTGCAGAGCTTAGGCGATGCTGGATTTCAGCATCAGTGTCTGCCCTTGTGGAAAGATAACTGCCCAGGTAGGAGAAGTGACCAACATTTTCCAACTTTACACCATTGATTTCTGGTGCTGCAGAGGGGATGATAAAACTGACACAGATAGGTCCTTAGGACTGGCCAGTCCATCCTGTAATATTTCCTGTGTGCACCTATGGAGCCGTCCCAATCTGTCGCTGCTGTGCATCTGATTTGAGGAACAGTCCTGGGCAATCAATGACTGACGTTCCTTTTCAGCTGGTACATATTCTCCAGCGAGCTAGGTGGTTAGTGTACATCTCTCACATCCTGAAAGCGGAGGAGCTGAGGAGCTCATTTAATGTTGGACCAACTTAGCGTGGGCATCGCTCGACAGTGACAGCTTACGATGATGAAAAAGGACACTTAGCCATGACATTTCAAGGCAGGCATAAGTGGCGGTTGCAACAGGCAGCTTACAAAGCTGGCTACGTATCCTTATTACTCAGTGTTTCTAAGATGCATCTCAGTGAGCTCAGATGATTAAGCTGTTCAGTAATTGGATGTTGACATAAAAGCGCACGCTAAAATTTGCATCAGCCAGCAACCTGACACTGGACCAAGTTGAAGGTTTTGATACTAACTTACACAGCCCAGGAACAGGTTGCTAGAGAGGCTGCCTTATCCCTTATATAAGGTAAAGTTAAGTGCAATCAAAGCCAACTATGGGGTATGGCACTCATCTCGCTTCAGGCCAAGGATGCCAGTGTTTGTCCACAGACAGCTTTCCAGGTCATGTGACCAGCATGACTAAACTGCTTTTGGTGCAACGGAGGACCGTGACAAGTGTCAGAGTGCACAGAAACACCATTTACCTTCTCACCACAGTGGTACCTATTTATCTACTTGCTCTGGTATGCTTTCGATCTGCTAGGTTGGCTCCTTATATACCTAGGAGGTCACTGTGTTCTGCTGGAGAGCTTCTCCTTCAATTTCCAAAGAAACCTTCTCCACAGTAACTTGAATCAGGTCTTTCAGTGTGGATACCTCCATTTTGTAGGACAGCTTGCACGTTGAGACGTAACGGGCATCCAACTATCTGTACTTTCTGGAAATAACGGAAGACAAATTTGCAGCAAAATGCTTTCCCAGTTGAATGAACAGGTCTCTGTCATGGGGGTACATTTTGTATTATTTGTAAATTCATCTTCTGTCTTTTGCTTCTCTTGGTTGTTTTATTATATTTTGTACATTTCCTTAAAGTATATATGTGGAAGGTAAGTTTGTCTGGGGGAGGGGGGAATTCTCTGTACAGTTGGGGAAGGGCCCCTGGTGAAATTGGCTTTTAAAATAATAGCACTATTTTGGGAGGGCAGAAGGAAGAGAAGAGCAAATGAAGGTGGATTTAGTTTATAGGTGTGAATTCGGAGGCTTGCTGGGGAGTTGGACTGAAGGACAAATACGCTTTTTATAAGCCAGGTATTAGTCCTGGCTATAGCAATTTCTCTTCCGAACACCCTCTCCCTTTTCTCAAAATTGGATCAGCCTTCAGGAAATAACAGTTAGCTATCCAGCCTGGAGCAGCATCTGTTCTGTGTTGTTTCAGATATGCGGTTTGACAAATGTAAACAGAGACATGCTATTTGCAAGACGGGCAATGTATGCTGCGTTAACCATGAAGGGAACAAATCTGGCTGCCGGGAATGAAGATGAAGAGTCCTTTGGGGCACACTAGTCTCCCTCTGAAGGTTACATTTGTCCTTGTGGGAGGCTGGACCCAGACTATGCTTTTAAACAGCAAGCCAGCCATGGAGCCAAAGGCACAGTTAGGTATGCTTGTCTGTTTGTTGGCAAGTGCATCATGCAGACTCAGGTTTTTATCTTGAGTTCACATGACAAGGATAGCTGACATGGTGCTCTCCTGATATTTTTGGACTTCATGTCCCATGAGCTTCAGCTAGAATAGTCAGTGGCCAGGGATGGTGGGAGATGCAGCTCTACGACCTATGGAAGGTACCATGTCAGCTACCTCTGCCTCATAAGAACCTAAGAGTTACTTTGATAGATCACAGCAAAGTCTGGCAAATCCATTTGGTTGCCATAGTAGCCAGTCAGATGCCCTTGAAAGCTCAAAAGTGGGTGGTAGAGAGGGTGACCACCTTCTGTTGAACCCAGAACCTGCTAGAGTACTTGTAAATATGGGGGTTCTTGTTCTTGTTAGCTGTTGTGGATAATAAACAGATGTTGAGCAACCTCTCTATGGATTTCTCTAATCCTTTTAAACTATCCACCTAAACTAAATAAAAAATTGTCCAGTAGCACCTTAGAAACCAACTAAGTTTGTTCTGGGTATAAGCTTTCGTGTGCATGCACACATCTTCAGATACCATCTAAACTAGTGAGATGTTTTTTGTGTTTAGGGAGGTTTGTTTGATTTCTGGCCCTCTTTTCATGGTAAAAACTCTCAAACCATGTTTGAAGACACAGATTAAATAATCAAACTATATAAAAGCAGTGAGCCATGCTTGTATGGATCACTAAGATAGCTGCAGCATAATAAGGCTTCAGTTAAAAGCACAGGGTGCTAAAAGTAACCAAATACAGACTGGTATGCCTAAGGCCAGGTTCCTGGAGGAGATTCTTCCAAAGATGTGGGGCCACCACAAAATAGGCCTTGGTCCTGAATACTGCCCAATCTCACAGCTCTCGCTGATGGACCAGAGGGATGGACCTCAGATGCTGATCTTAAAAGCCTTGTATAGGTGCAGACAGTTCTTCAGATTACCTGGTTCCAGTTGACTCTTAATTATTCTTAGTGTGAATAAGTATCCCCGCTCATCTGTTCTTGAACCTACAGCCAATCAACTGGGAGTTGAGAGTTGTTAGCAGCCCCCTATCTCCCGTAGCTAGGGACGCGGGTGGCGCTGTGGGATAAGCCACAGAGCCTAGGACTTGCCGATCAGAAGGTCAGCGGTTCGAATCCCTGCGACGGGGTGAGCTCCCGTTGCTCGGTCCCAGCTCCTGCCAACCTAGCAGTTCGAAAGCACTTCAAAGTGCAAGTAGATAAATAGGTACCGCTCTGGCGGGAAGGTAAATGGCGTTTCCGTGTGCTGCTCTGGTACTCCAGAAGCGGCTTAGTCATGCTGGCCACATGACCCGGAAGCTGTACGCCAGCTCCCTCGGCCAATAAAGCGAGATGAGCGCTGCAACCCCAGAGTCGGCAACGACTGGACCTAATGGTCAGGGGTCCCTTTACCTTTGCCCATCTCCCGTAGCTACAATTCCCAGAATTCTCTGGCAAGAGGGATTCCTTGTTAGACCACTCTGGAAATTGTAGCTCTGCAGAGTGAATACGGGTCTCCTAACACCTCTCAGCTCTTTGGACCAACTTCAGCTCCCAGGATTCTGTGAAGGAAGCCATGGCTCTTTAAAGTGGCATGATGCTACTTTCAATGTGTAGAGCAGATGGGGCCTTATAGATGAGGTTAGCACATTGAGGAGCCTTTCTTCTTCTGTTCTAGAGAGCGAAAATTCTGCGTTTGTAGTTGCCATAGTTTTGCACGCATGTGTTCCTTTTAACATTTTTTTTTTGTACGCATGGACATCTTGCCTGTTCAGAACATAATAATAAAAAAAGAGGTGATAAAAAAGCCTGATTCCCCACATTTTATTTTTTTGGGAGGCTTTTACTCCCTGTTGAGATGAGGTAGATGTACTTTTCAGCAAATGCTGGCACTGCGCCACTTCTTTGGCAGCAGCGAACAAATTGCGTATCAGGGCCACAGCTGTTATTTCTTAGAGCTATTAAAATCCTGGGAACCTTGAATGGAAACCTTTGTGTGTGGGAACGTTATTTACGTGAAATATAGTAATGTTCAGTTTTTAAAAGTTTATGTGGGTGCTGTGAATGTGATTTCTGCAACGAGGTGGGGGGGGATATCCCTTCCTTGGATCCCATTTAGCCTGAATGACAGAGAGCTGTACGTGCCAATTCACAGGGAAAGATTGCTGCAACTGCTGCAGAAGGTCTGTGTAGTCAGAAATGTTGTGGTGATGAGTCCTGATATTATGACCAGGTTCACACATAACTCTCAGCCAAACCACTGCTCAGTGCAAACAAGCAAGCCATTCGGGGGGTGCTTACTCCTAAGATCACTAACACTTCCCTTCCCCTTCTGCTTAGGTAAAGGTAAAGGGACCCCTGACCATTAGGTCCAGTTGTGGCCGACTCTGGGGTTGCGGCGCTCATCTCGCTTTATTGGCCGAGGGAGCCAGCATACAGCTTCTGGGTCATGTGGCCAGCATGACTAAGCCACTTCTGGCGAACCAGAGCAGCGCATGGAAACGCCATTTACCTTCCCATCGGAGCGGTACCTATTTATCTACTTGCACTTAGGGGTGCTTTCGAACTGCTAGGTTGGCAGGAGCAGGGACCGAGCAACAGGAGCTCACCCCGTCACGGGGATTCGAACCGCCTACCTTTAGTAACTGAGGCATGTTCTATGTTGACCGATTTATGGTTTGTCCGGGAGAGACAAATAATGAGATCAGGTGCTAAGCCAAATTATGCGGGTGGCGCTGTGGTCTAAACCACTGAGCCTCTTGGGTTCGAATCCCTGTGACGGAGTGAGCTCCCTTTGCTGTGTCCCAGCTCCTGCCAACCTAGCAGTTCAAAAGCACGCCAGTGCAAGTAGATAAATAGGTACTGCTGCGGAGGGAAGGTAAACGGCATTTCCGTGCGCTCTGGTTTCCGTCACAATGTCCTGTTGCTCCAGAAGCGGTTTAGTCATGCTGGCCACATGACCCAGAAAGCTGTGGAGAAACGCTGCCTCCCTTGGCCTGAAAGTGAGATGAGCGCCGCAGCCCCATAGTTTCCTTTGACTGGACTTCACCGTCCAGGGGTCCTTTACTTTTGCATTACCTTACCCCCAGGTGGCTCAATGGCAGGTGGACCAGGGAAGGAGTGGATCAGCCGTGATCTATGGGACTTGCGTGTTTCCTCATGGCTTAGCGTTACATGTGAACTGGGCCTACACATATGAGTGCAAGTGGATGGAGGTGAAGCATTACACAGGGTACCCAAGTCTTGCTGCCTGCAATTATTACTGGGCTTGCCATTGTTATAAGAATTTTAAGGTCTCAAATATAGAATAAATATTCATAAATGCACACATATCTAAATATATGGACTATGTGTCTGAAATAGTATGGGAGAGCAATCCTGAAGCCATTTTGACTCTCCCAGTGACCTCAAATATTCCTCTGCAGTAGGGGAGGCAAATGGGGAAAGCCTTCTCATTATCTTTTTGCTTGCAAATCCTGTCTTAAAGGTGTATTTGTGTAGGAATAAGGTAAGCCTGTGACCTGGACTCAGGAACTAAAGTATTAACTATCAGAAAAGAATGGCCAGACTGCCTAGGTAATGTAATCAGTGACCGTTATCAGGTATCCTGGCAGACAGGATTTATGCTGTAGACCGCCTCCTTCTGTGATGTATGTATGATGTTTTGGGGGGGTGTCTTGGGCTACAGGGTGGGCAATTTCAAAAGTCAATATAAGGCCTTTCACACCATTGTTCTGGGTTCCTCCTCCCTCCTGCGTGTGGTGAGTGGGGACTGTGTTGCAACAGTTCCTTGAATAAAGATCAGGCTTACTAGCCGCTTTGCTTCTCAATATACTCTGGTTGGCCTCTGTTACTTTCTCCTACCGATAGGGAACCCACTGAAGGACTCTATACGGGCTCTGGAATACCTCATAAGGGAAAGGGAGCAGTTTTTCTTATAACACAATCAATAATCAGGTAACAAATTAATCAAGTAATTGTTAGTTGATTAATTGGTAGGGCTGTGAAAAGTTACTTTCTGAGGTTAAGTTGCTTCTGTGCCGTTAGTAATAAGGAATGAGAGAGATAATGTTAGGGAGGATCTCTATCTGTTTCTCTGCAACAAGAAGTAGTAGATATCCCTTCGTTGCAAGTTTACTAAGCACTTCCTGGTTATATGCAGAGATATTTAAATGTAGTTGGTCAGTTGCTAAGTGGCAAATTTTAATAAACTAAAAGTGCTTTAACCAGACAGCACTAATTATTATGGGCTTTTCTTTTCGCAAGCCAGCTTTGCCTTTCCTGGGCGTTGTGAACAAATGCACCACTCAATTTGGAAAGCAGCTGAAAGATTCCCCCCTAAGCTTTTCCTGGGCCTTTTTATTACCTGCAGTTCCTTGCAGAAACCAATGGATTTAAACAACAAACAAAACTTCAAGGGCAGTTTCACCTCAGAAGAACGTGAAGTGCTGGAAAGCGAAGCTGCAAGCAGGAAGGCGCTGCCTTTGACCACAAGTTGCTGGCTTGCTCAGGGCTTCCTGAATTTTAAAAAGGGTCATGTTACCTGTCCAAGGAGCATTCAAGGACACGTTTTTTATACACGAAGGTAGTATAACCTTGTGGCATTGAACGAGCCAGGATTTTAAAAATGGAAGATGCATAAATATTTTATTGTTCCAAATCAGAAACTTCCAGAACACAGCGGTTGAACAAACTGGAACCAGTTTTTTTATTTCACCCTGCACTGGAGTGGGGGCAATGGAAACACCTTTGTGTTGGGCCAAATCTGCATTTTATTAATATTACGCATTTAAAGCGGTATCATACCACTTTAAGCCGTCATGGCTCCCCCCAAAGAATCCTTGGAGATGTAGTGTCTCCAGGGTTCTGATAATTGTAGGGAGGGCCCTCAGCGCTCAGAACAATCTACAGTTCCCAAGATTCTTTGGGAGTAGATGTGAGTGTTTAAACTGGAATGATACTGCTTTAAACCTCTAGCGCAAATGGGGTCTTCCTCATTTCCTCCTTTAGGAGGTGATATCCCTCCCTCCTCCTTTCTAGGATGGTAATCCTAGCTGTTCGCAGAGGATACATGAAAAAATATCGGAGATTACTGCAGAGGTGATCGATTCATAATTGATCCGTGTTTCCGGCAATCGCATGGCTGTCCTCTTTGCTGTCCTGAAGTTCAGAGCAGCACCTTCCGTTTTACGCATCCTCGTGATGCATGGAGCTATTTACAGAACAATACCACACAGTTCAATGCCTCGTACATTTCAGCCAGGTTAAACAGAGGGTAAACTTCGCTGAGTTTTGGCTCAGTTTGATATTAAAACAATCCGTGGCGGCAGCTGCTCATTCACGATGGTGTTCCGACCGAAAGATTGTGTGCATATTTTGAAGAAAAGCTTCCATAGAGGAGCTTTGCCCCCCCTGCAAATAACAAGAGCCACAGCTCCGATTCAGTTCAGGACTATGGTGGAGTCCAAAGGGTAACAGCCCCACGCTGCCCTCTCCCTGGTTCCAACCCAGGTTGGGCCCCTCCTATAACATGCAGTTGGTAACTACATGATGATGATATAATAATAATAATAATAATAATAATAATAATACTAATAATAATAATTTGTACCCCGCCCATCTGGCTGGGTTTCCCCAGCCACTCTGGGCAGCTTCCAACAAAGATTAAGAATACATTAAAATGTCACCCATTAAAAACTTCGCTGAACAGGGCTGCATTCAGATGTCTTCTAAATGTCAGGTAGTTGTTTATCTCTTTGACATCTGATGGGAGGGCATTCCACAGGGCAGGCGCCACCACCGAGAAGGCCCTCCCTCTGCCTGTAGCTTTGCTTCTCTGAGTGAGGGAACCGCCAGAAGGCCCTCAGAGCTGGACCTCAGTGTCTGGGCTGAACAATGGGGGTGGAGACGCTCCTTCAGGTATACTGGGTTGAGGCTGTTTAGGGCTTTAAAGGGCAGCACTAACATTTTGAATTGTGCTTGGAAACGTACTGATGTCTTGTGTAGTTTGCTAGTTTGCTTTATGGAAGGAATCAGAGAATTGCAGACTTGGAAGAGACCCTGAGGATCATCTAGTCCAACCCCATGCAATGCAGGAATGTGCAGCTGTCGCATACAGGATCGAACCTGCAACCTTGGCATTATGCTCTAAGCCAAGTCTTGCCGCCAACTGTCCACTCAAGAGGCCATTCTTGGCTCTTTTTCAAGGGAGCCCATGTCATGCATATTTCTCCCGTTTCCTCCTTACACATTTATGTAGGAATTAGATTTTAGTTAGGAAGAACAAATGAGCTGAACGTTATCTTTCCTGTTTCCACACTTGCGACACTTAATAAACATTAGTTTGTTTAGCAATTATATTTAATTTCCATTAACAGAAAGCTGAAGCGAAAGCTACAGAGTGGATCGTTTAATGCTTATGTTCCTTCCCTTTTCCCTCCTATAAAAAACTGCACAAGACGCTTCTTTGAAGTTTAAATAGCAATAACTTTTTCACACAGTGTCCTCACACTTATTAGATTAAATGTGCATATATGAGGCTGGCAGGTATTACTTATGTTACTAGTGTATTACATAGATTTATCCCTAAGACTAAAAGACTCTCACAGACTCTGACTAACTCTGAGGCAGACAGCAACAGAACAGAACAGACCTCCTGCTCAGCTGCACTGACAACACAAAAAGACTGCTATTAACTGACATAATTGTACCAACTTATAAAAGGTATATGACCTTGCTAAATTCTTTCTCAGAATGTTGCAGGCCTTGTGAGTATCAGCCCTGTCCTTAGCTTTTTGCATGCTCATATCTCACCATTTAGATCTATATCTACATCTGTCTTCTTAATGCACGCAGGGTGTTATGTACTGAAGTTCTCACCCTGGGCCAGCAGGGGGATACTG
Source organism: Podarcis pityusensis (assembly GCF_964106645.2). Taxonomy (NCBI): domain Eukaryota; kingdom Metazoa; phylum Chordata; class Lepidosauria; order Squamata; family Lacertidae; genus Podarcis; species Podarcis pityusensis. The sequence continues at coordinate 17,094,420 of NC_138035.1, forward strand.
TAGATAGTTTTCACTCAGGTCCACATATGCAAATAAGGGATTGAAAGTGACGTTCAGTGATTGGGTAGTTACAGAAAGTGTTACAGTTGCATTGTAGTGGGGCTCTATATAAGCAGGCTGGCTGAACCCTTCAATTCAGTTCTGTTCTGGCCTGTGAATAAACAAGAGCTGTTTGAAGAATCGCTGTGTCATCTGATATGTTCACCCACAACCTAACACAGGGTTTGTGCATGCGGTGCTGGGTCCTGGGGGTCAAATTCAGCCCCTAGGACTCTCCCTAGGCTCTCCCCAGCATGGGTGCTTTTCCTGAGGGATGTGCCTTTGATGCCTCTTCCCTGCTTGGGTGGAGACTACTTGTTGGACAGACGTGTGTGCTTAAACCTCTGACTTATCCATCGCTCCACCCACTTTTGCCTTCATCAGCCTGATGAAAACTAACATCCTGGGTCAGCATTGGCGACCACACACTTGAGGTGGTAGGCAGTTTTGTCTGCCTGGGCTCCACCACAACCAACAATCTCTCCATCAACGCTGAGCTAGACAAGAGTATTGGCAAGGCAGTCTACTGCAACGGTTCGCCTCTCCAAAAGGATTTGGGAGAACGTGGTGCTAATGTCCAATACCAAGAGGAAGATCTACTGTTATGTATTAATATCAGTGGCAGTTCTCACTCAGGGCCACCAGTATGTAAATGAAGGATTGAAAACTCCTGATTGGTTAACTAGTTGTGAGTTGTTACTGTTTCAAGTTACTTAGTATTATATAAAGCAGCCAGCTAGGTGGCGGTCAGTCTGATTCCAGGAGCAGTTCTAACTGCTGCAATAAAGAGCTGTGAATCCAACAGAGCTGTGTCCTTCATCCATCTTTTCCACTATTCAACATCTACCAGGCTTGTGTGCTGTGCACACTGCTTTGTGGAAGTGAGTTGTGGGCAACTTACAACCGCCAAAAGCAATGCCTCAACGCTTTCCACACAGACTGTGTTAGGAAGATTTGGGGCATCACATGGCAGGACAGAGTCTCAAACAAGGATGGGTGATAACATTGAATTCAAAGAGGGTAGTGAGTTGACGTTACCTCCAAACAATTCAATCCAGGGTCTTAAAGAGCCTGTGGTTGGAGTGAATAAAATACAGTAGGGCGTTGTGTAGGGCGAAGTTTCCATTTGTGCTGTCAGTTACACTGCTGATGTTTGCGTTGACCAGTTAATAAATGCTGCCTTCTTTGCTTGCTTGAATGGGGTCTCTCGCCCCAGTGTTCTGCCAGGCACTATACAAATTCCTAAAAAGGATCCCAATGAAAGCATTGTGTATGCTTCATTTTAAGATCTGGTGCAATCTGTGCACCGTGATGGAGGGCATCTGCCAGCGAGGAGAGCAGAAGGGTATGTCAGTGCAGAACTTTCACTCCTAATTGTTGGAGAGGCTTTGAAAACCCTCCTCACCCCAAACCAGGGGTCAGCAAACTTTTTCAGCAGGGGGCTGGTCCACTGTCCTTCAGACCTTGTGGGGGGCTGGACTATTTTTTGGGGGAGGGGGAATGAACGAATTCCTATGCCCCACAAATAACCCAGAGATGCATTTTAAATAAAAGGACACATTCTACACATGTAAAAACACACTGATTCTCGGACCCTCCGTGGGCTGGATTTAGAAGGCGATTGGGCCAGATTCGGCCCCCAGGCTTTAGTTTGCCTACCCATGCCCTAAACTCTAGGTTCCTCATACAAACAAAACAGCTTTGTTCATTCAAACTCCAGATTATTCATTATTCATACAGCTCTGCAAAATTCTAACAGCTAATTAACAGAAAGACGATCGGCCCAGCAAGTTAGAAAGACAAAAGGCCTATGAGGAAGGTGCTAATTTTACGTGCCCTGCAAAGGAATACTTTAAACTGCAATATGTCAACTGGTCATGGAAATGTGATTATAGCCTGAATGGCAAAAAAATAATGCCACTTTCCCAAAACATATGCTTTATAAATAAGATGTTTGTGTGTAAGCAGGTACAGGACTCCTGCTCCACGACACTTGACTGAGGTTGGCCACAGTTGCTTCTGGCTTTCCGAAGAGATTTGGTTGTGAATTTTGTGTGATTTCCCAGCACCCCTTGAAAAACCTGGGGAGAGCCTGAAACACTTGTGCTTGAATACCTATACAAAAAGTGTCAAATCCTGTTTGTACTCAGGAATAATGTATTAGAGTTGCAGAACTAGGAGGGGACCCAAATGATCATCCCTGCAATGTTGGAGTAGATTAAAATGGATCTGCCTCGAAAATGCAGAAAAGCACCACACTGAGCAAACAAGGTCTTGGAAAATCCAATGTATGGTCATTTATGGAGAATGTTACTGTGTTTTGACAGTGGGCTTCATTTTAATGCAATGTTCATAAGCTAGGGTCAGGGGCGGTGTCTGTTAAACTTCAGCAAGTTCAAAGCTTTCCTTTGCCTGGTACCAGCAGCTGCAGTGTTTACATTCTAGTGCAGATATGGAGAAATGGTATCACAAGAAGTACCAACAGTGGAGGAATGGTAGATGAAGATGATGGACTTTGGGGAGCTAGCCGACCTGACCGGAAGAGTCCGGGAACAGAAGGAGGAGGAGTACCAGGAGGAATGGATGAAATTTAAAGACTATTTAGCTAAATATGCTAAGATAACTTAAATAGAAACACTTGCAAGTACCAGATTGGCTTAGGATTTAAATATGTGACGTTATAGAATAATATATCCAAAGTTAAAATGAAAAGAAAGAAAAATGTTAATTGATTAAGTAAATTTTATGAGAAATTAGTTTTGGAAAACTGTTACAATGATATACATAGAAACTCAGCCAGGGGGATTCAAGGAAGCCACCTAACAATGTTAACAAATAGTTAGGATTTATGTTTGTTTGTTTTTGATGTTTGTTATAAATTTGGGAAATCAATAAAAATTTTGGGGGAAAAAGATATGGAGAAATGGTGATCCAGAACTTCAGCCCCCATCAGCTCTAGCTAGCATGGCCAATGGTCACTTGGGATGGGAGTTGTAGTCTAAGAGCCCCTGGAAGGCTACAGGTTCCCCATAATCTGATCCGGTTGGTATAAGGCAGCTTCTTACGCTTCACTTGCCCTGGGAGAATGGAAGAAACTGCTTGAAGATTTCCAGTGCTTCAAGCCAAAGGGATGCCAGAGATATATGACTTTGCAGAGGCTTGCAAGGAGGAGTGCTGATGGTCTGGTCCTTGAGGGATGTGCTGTTTGCTTTGGGGAGCTAATGTTGTTTTAAATTCCTGTATGGTCTGCATGCTTGCCTGCTCCCACAAGCTGGATTGGTATGTTTGTAAAACTGATAAGAGCAAAAAGTTCCGTAAGACTTTGGTGTGCTCTCCTCACAAGGAAATGGATTCTGCGGCAGTTGCCTCTGGAACTTCCTGGGCAAATGCACAATTCTTAGTGCACAGATCGTTTTCTTTCAAACCAAAGATCTACTCAGATGATACTGATTGATAACCTTGTGCAGGATTTTTTGAGGTTGTTGTTGCTAGATGATGAAGATGTTTGTAACAATAGCATTCTTTGTTTTTAGAGGTTTGTGATGTAAAGGTAACAGTCGTCTTCCACTGTCTTAACTAGGGATGGAGAAGAAATTTGATTCTAAAGGGAAGTAAGCTAGTTTATACTTTCTGAAGCAAAACATAAATCAAAACATGGCTGCCCTTTGAACTTTGCACTCCTCCCAAATTTGTGACACAGTTTTCCAACCAAATGTGCATATGTTTCAGAGGGGGTTGTGTGTGTCTGTATACATACATGCGTGTGTGTGTGTGTGTGTGTGTGTGTGAAAATAATTTACCAAATGCATTATATTAAGGAAAATTGATTGTGTACATTACTCTAAACTACATACTGAACTGCATGTATTTGGAGAAATTCACTCTAAAAGCTGACAAATCTTCATGAGTATTTTAGTATTTTATAAAATCTCTTTGCTGCAGAAATATGGAGAATTTAATTTAAGACTGAGAAAATAAAATAAAAACTTTGAGAACCGAAATTGACAGATTTCATCCATTGCTAGTCATAATTGGCATATTCTACAGTCTTTCTTAAATGTTAACATTATTGTACTGGTTGCCCTAATGACTTTTTCCACTCCTGTTTCCACAGAGGGAGTGTTGATCAGAATGAATGGCCATATTTCAAACACCCACCCAAGTGCATATGGAAGTTACTCTTCTCAAGTAAAGTAAGTATTATCCCACCAACATGACCTCTCCCTGCCACCCAAGTTCATCAGAAATAAAGTAAAAGGAAGAAGAAGCCCTAAGGTCTCCTCTGAGACTTAACATTTCATTTGCAGCCTGGAAGCTATTGTCATTTCAGACATAAGATCAATTTCATATGAGCTTGGATATAATGAGGGTACCAGCCTGCAGAGGCATGAATACCTTCTTCACATCAGACCTCAATAATGTGAATCTCAATAAGTGTTTTTGTTGCTTCTTGTGTATCCCAGACTTAGATGCAACCAAAGCTCTAGGGTCTTTGCCCTGCTAGAAACTCAGATATGGAAGCTAGGTGCTGAATGGCTCCTTAATCCAGGGTTACAGTAGCCCAAACGGAATGCCTAGTTGCCATTTTGGGGCCAGACAGCTCAAAACCTGAATTTTTCAATATGAGTTTTTGGTTCCTGAAATTCATTCTGATCGTGCAGCTAAAATATAACGTATATAATTATCTAGGATGTGTTGCTGGTGTGTGAAAACAGTCAAGATCCAGGGATCCCCAGGCATGCACCTCCAGATCATGGTGAGATCAGGCGTCATACTTGCACCCGGGCATCTTCACTTGGTCACAAGTGGCCGATGGCCAGGTCCAAATTGTGCCTGGCACCTAGAGAATTTCAAACGCTGGGTCCTTGTGCAGTTGTTCCTAGATGAAGCTCGTAGAGAACTGTACCTACCCCAGTCTTAAGAACATAAGAAGAGCCTGCTGGGACAAGCCAATGGCTAATCTAACCCACCATCCAATTCGCACAGTGGTCCCTCAGATGCTTGTAGGAAATCCTCAGGAAGGGCCTTAGCACAACAACACTCTCCCCGGCTGCAGTTTCCAGTATCTGGTGGTCAGAAACATCGCTTCCTCCATCTATGGAGGCAGAACCTAGTTGCCATATACCGTATTTTTCGCCCCATAGGACGCACTTTTTCCCCTCCAAAAATGAAGGGGAAATGTGTGTGTGTCCTATGGGGCGAATGCAGGCTTTCGCTGAAGCCTGGAGAGCGAGAGGCATCGGTGCACACCGACCCCTCTCGCTCTCCAGGCTTCAGGAAGCTATCCACAAGCCTTGCAAGCCCGGCGGGAGTTCCCGCGGGCTCACAAGGCTTGCGGGCAGCAGCCTGCAGCCCAGGCGAGTGTCCGCAAGCCTTGCGCGCCCGGCAGAAGGTCCCGCCGGGCACGCGAGGCTTGGGGCGGCAGCCTGTCGCCCGAAGCACGGGGAGCCCTCCGGAGGGCTCCCTGTGCTTCGGGCGAGTGTCCGCAAGCCTTGTGCGCCCGGCAGGTGTGCACAAGGCTTGGGGCGGCAGCTGCGGCGGGGGGGGGGAAACAATTTTTTTTATTCATTCCCCCGCCCAAAAAAACGAGGTGCGTCCTATGGGCCGGTGCGCCCTATAGGACGAAAAATACGGTAGTTATTTGCCACCAATAGCCTACCCTTCCACAAATTTGTCTAATCCTCTTTGAAAGCCATCCAAGTTGCTGCCTTTTGTGGGAGTGAGTTCCATTGTCTAATTGTGCAGCTTGTGAAGAAGTACTTTCTTTTTTCTATCCTAAATCTTCCAGCATGCAGCTTCATTCGATGCCCTCGAGTTCTAGTGTTGGAGAGAGAGGGGGGCGGAAAGCTTTACTCTCTCCATGTAATCTTATAAGCTTCTGTCATGCCATATCCAGGCCTTGTGCAGGAGCATTTACAGTCAACAAACTGCACCCATCGCCCAGCTCCGCCAAGGTTAATTTGTTGGTATGTGTGTCAACATTTTGGCTGCAGACTGCAATGTTGATGGTAAATAGAACCATAGCAGTCAGCTTCATTTGTCTCTGAAGCCGTCGCTTGAATTCCTGCTGGGATCCCAATAAATCTCTGGTCGTGCACCAAGACTTCTGTGGGTGAACTCAATTTTCCTGGGATTTTTTAAATTTTATTTTCCTGATAGCTCATTGCTTTGTCTTGGAAGCTGTTCCCGAAGTTATCCCAAGATTTCAGAGAGATTTGAACCTGTCAGGACCTGGAGGTCCAGTGGCATCCTCAAGAATCACCTCTCAATCTTTAGGATCCAGTCTTTTGACTTGAGAGGATCAGGGTTGCTTCTCCTACTTCACAGATGTCCTGTTGTGAAGAGTCTTTGTGGAAAGGCAGTTAAAGACTCTGAGAGGGCAAAGACTGGTGGTTAGGATAGCTGCTGAAGAGGGGAGTCGATAACAGGGGACATTATAGATCAAGGATGAGGAATCTTTGGTGGCTGGGGAAACCCAGCCAGATGGGCGGGGTATAAATTATTGAGACATCACCTTGCCAACAAAGGTCCGTATAGTTCAAGCTATGGTTTTCCCTGTAGTGATGTATGGAAGTGAGAGCTGGACCATAAAGAAGGCTGATCGCCGAAGAATTGATGCTTTTGAATTCTGGTGCTGGAGGAGACTCTTGAGAGTCCCATGGACTGCAAGAAGATCAAACCTCTCCATTCTGAAGGAAATCAGCCCTGAGTGCTCACTGGAAGGACAGATCCTGAAGCTGAGGCTCCAATACTTTGGCCACCTCATGAGAAGAGAAGATTCCCTGGAAAAGACCCTGATGTTGGGAAAGATGGAGGGCACAAGGAGAAGGGGACGACAGAGGACGAGATGGTTGCACAGTGTTCTCGAAGCTACCAGCATGAGTTTGACCAAACTGCGGGAGGCAGTAGAAGACAGGAGTGCCTGGCGTGCTCTGGTCCATGGGGTTACGAAGAGTCAGACACGACTAAACGACTAAACAACAACATTATTATTATTAGTCTTTTAGATGTTGTTGGACTCCAACTCCCATCAGCCCCCAATGGTCAGAGGTGCTGGGAGTTGTAGTCCAGTGACATCTGTAGAGCCACAGTCTCCCCACCCCAGTTATAGATAGAGCCAATATTTTGACTCTACAGAAGCTCTATGCACTCATTATTTGGGGATATAGGAAGCTGCTTGGTTCATATACCTCAGTTGTCATGGACTGACTGGACGCAGAGGAATGGTGGGAGGCATCAGCTGGGGAACCCTCAAGGGACAAAGGATCAGAGCCCAGGAATTGGTGGTGGAGCAATGATGAGTGGACAGAGGGAGAAGCTTTGGGAGGAGGAGAAGTCCAGAAGCTGAAACAGGAGAGGATGGAGTCCAAGAAGCAGAGATGAGTCAGGCTGGTGAAGAAGCTCAGGTGTCTCTCTCTCCTGCTGTGACCAGCTCCCCTCCCCCTGTCTCCAGAACCAGAAGAGGTATGAAGAGGGAGGAACAAAGTCAGGCAGGGCACCCAAGTCTCAGATTGCTTGGGAAGGACCAGGCGAGGAGGAGATTTAGGCAGTTGTGAGAAGGTTGTGAGGACCTTCAGCCTCCATGGGGCAAGGCCTACTGAGAAGAGCTTCAATGCTCATCAGGCCTGGTACTCCTGACCAGACTTTGTTTCTGCTAATTGTTAGCTTCACGTGTGATTTGTTGCTGACCCCGCTTCTGACAGCGGTATTGTCCACACTGACCGATAGTGGCTCACCAGGGTTTTAGATCTGGAGTATTCCCAGTCCTACATGGAGCTGATGGGGACTGAACCTGGGATTTTCCATATCCAGTGCATGCATTCTGCTACTACCAAACCGCTGAGTTGGTCAGGACTAGCATAAATAGTAGGAGCCTGGGCATCTACCTTCACTTCATCATCAGGAGAGTGGTACGGGCTGGTCTTCAGTTTCTCTGCCTTCAGCCCTAACCTTCTTCCTCTGTGTTGTAGCAAGTGGTCTCTGAGTTAGACGACACACCTTCCAGGCCCAGGCTCAGGTATGGCCTCTTTCAGCCCCACCCTCACTTTAACGAAGGTCGCTCTTCTGACTTCTAAACTTAACTGATCTCTATGAGGGCCAGAAAACCAATTTCCCTTTGGAAACAGCTGTCCTATTGGTTTATGTACAACTGAATGGGTAGCAGCTGACAGTGCTATATGCTGTTGATTGCCAGGGGCAACCTTTCTACCCTTGGAAAGCTACTAATGGGATTTCCTCCCTCATCTAGAAGGAGATTCTGTGATTTGTGGTAATCTAAATAGATTTATAAATAGATCAGAGGTTGTTTGCTCAAGCCAAAGCCATGCATAATTTATGTCTGTGGTTTTTTTATAGAAAAAGCAAGGGGTGAAAGTTGTCTCTTAAAAGACTCCGCAGTCTTCGGTTGCAATTCTGGTTTTGAGCTGCGATGTGTGTCTGTTTGTGTGCATGCTCTAGCAAAGTTAGGTAAAGGGTAAAGGGACCCCTGACCGTTAGGTCCAGTCGTGACCGACTCTGGGGTTGCGGCGCTCATCTCGCATTATTGGCCGAGTGAGCCGGCGTACAGCTTCCAGGTCATGTGGCCAGCATGATTAAGCCGCTTCTGGCGGAACCAGAGCAGCACATGGAAACGCCGTTTACCTTCCCACCAGAGCGGTACCTATTTATCTACTTGCACTTTGACGTGCTTTTGAACTGCTAGGTTGGCAGGAGCAGGGACCGAGCAACGGGAGCTCACCCCGCCACGGGGATTCGAATTGCCAACCTTCTGATTGGCAAGTCCTAGGCTCTGTGGTTTAACCCACAGCACCACCCACGTCCCTCTAGCAAAGTTATGCGCATGCAAATATATATTCGCACATACTGTATTCTTCACGCACGCACACACATTGTAATGAGCATTAGCAGTAAACAATAAAGTTTGATTCACACACAAGCTGTGCTCTCAAAATATGCACACACAAATAGCCACACAAATACAAGGGGAGCCTTAGATAGTCCAGTCATAAGGCAAACTTGCAAGCTGCTTACAAGCACGTTTATTCCAATAAATGATGCTTGGCCTTGGCTGGAATAAGTAACATCAGAACTATTTATGAATGTATTTAGCTGACTGCAAACCATAGGCTTTACTAAATTGGGATCACGGGTTGGAAATCCCACGAGAAGCTTTCCAAATCTGGGAGCATGCTGCTGGAAATTGACAGTGTAAATAACTTTGAGTTTCCCGAGTTTGAGTTTCCCGAAATCCATAGCACCATGCAAAACATTCTGTAGCCTCCGTATGTGCGCTTGTTTGCTTGCTTTCAGATATTGATATGTTAGACCCAATACACAGGCACCCTGTGTCAAAGGTGACATTGTGAATTCCTGCTTCTACATGTAAACCAAAAACTAAGGAGTGGCATGACTTTCCTTCCGCGTGTCCTAAGGGGGCTTGAGTTTCTCAAATAGCAGCTGGTCTCCCCCCTACATTATATTGCAAATTGATTTTGGAACACAGGGGACTGTCAAAAGCAGTCTGTGGCACGGTTTGCCTGACCATTCAAAGGAGAAGATTTGCAAATTCCAATAGGCAAACAGAAGTCCTTGGACGTGCTTTTGAGATCCTGGTCATCTCTAGACACCCTTGTCACTTCTCATTTAGTAGCCAAGATTAAATTCTTCTCTTCACCCCCACTCATCCCGCTCCCAGTAATTCTTGCTCACCTTTATAACCATTTTGAAGATGGGGAAATCCTTTGCAGGCACTGTACAGGCACTGTAATTCTGCAGTACAGTGGTACCTCGGGTTAAGAACTTAATTTGTTCTGGAGGTCCGTTCTTAACCTGAAACTGTTCTTAACCTGAGGTACCACTTTAGCTAATGGGGCCTCCTGCTGCCGCCGCTGTGCAATTTCTGTTCTCATCCTGAAGCAAAGTTCTTAACCCAAGATACTATTTCTGGGTTAGCGGAGTCTGTAACCTGAAGCGTCTGTAACCCGAGGTACCACTATAGAGCCAGTGTGATGCAGTAGCTGCCAGTCAGGATGGCTGTGGTCTCCCTTGTTCAGGGGGAGGCAGGATGCCTCTGAATACCAGTGGCTGGGAATTGAAGGTGGAGAGAGTGCTGATGCTCAGGTCCTGCTTTCAGGCTCCCGATAATACCTGATTAGCCACTGTGAGAACAGGATGCTGGAATAGTTAAGCTGTTGACCTGGTCTAGCAGGGCTCTTCTTATGATTGCTGGGCAATGACCAGGACCACATCTCCACTCAGCCATGGTCTAGTCAACCTTGGGCTAGTCACTGTCAGCATAAAAATAATAATTATTGTTGTTATTATTATTAATACCCCGCCCATCTGGTTGGGTTGCCCCAGCCACTCTGGGCAGCTTCCAGCATACATAATAATAATAATAAAACATCAAACACGAATAGTAAGAATCAGATCCTGTATAAAAAGTCACAATAACTTGTAACCTACCTCACAGGGTTGTTGTGGGGATAAGGGGGTTGCAAAGTTGAGCTCCCTCAAGCAAAGCAGTGGCAAAACAGGTGATTGTGAAGAGAACGTTTTGTATGAGACATTTCTGTTATCTGTGACCAGCAAAATGATACCAGTGTGCTTATTATAACAGGTGTGCATTTATTTCATTGATTTCCTCCCTGCACAAGGACACCCCACCATGCTGGCTTTCAAAATAGCCGCACAGAATCACTTGATGCAACCACTTCAGCTGAAACACACCCAAATGCACACTGGCATATATGAAATAACATGTAATCACCACATGGGCTTTTTAAATCCCCCTTTTGTTGTTGTTTAATGGGGTTACTGAATCTTTGGAATTTCTGGATGGCATTATCTTGCTTGTTGTTGTTTTGAAGTTAACTTTTTTTGTAATTTTATTGGTTGTTTGGTATTTTATACATTTATTGATGAACCATTCATTGATTTTGAACAAAGGGCGGTATCTAAATAAAAACAATGGATGAAAGAATATGGATACAGAGAGCGGGGGATTTGAATGGATGACAGGGAGGCTGTAGGTGTTATAAATATAGCTCCACATAAAATAATTGCTTTGCATAACTTATTTTTCTTTAGCTAGCCACTTGGGGAATAGAGAAAGCAGAGCTGTGCGGGGCAATAAATCTCCACCTCTTAGAAATCTATTTTCTGAAGTGTCAGTAGGCATCCTGGTTTCCTTTCAATCACGTCTGCAGTCAATATGGTCTTGAAATATGGAAGCCAGGAGTTTCCAAGTTCCTGCGCTCAGTGCAAACATTATCTCTGCATATTAGCTTTATAAGGTATGTCAGCTGGCCTTTTGCCAAAGGAAACCACACACAAACAATGCACCTTCTCTTACAGTGGATATGGATCACCAACATTTTCTCAGAGCGAGAGGGACCAGGCGTCGAAGACGAGTGCGAAAGCTCTGTACGGTAAGGCTCATTGGCTTTGTGTATGTGATAAGGCCACCATTATGAATTCCTTATTAAGCTTGGTGGAAGGCGTCTATAGCAGAGAATATTTAAAGCCCCTCTCCTTTGCTTGGTAGGCAATCTGTGCTGTTATCTGCCGATCTGCTTCGAAAGTGGAAATACTAGCGTCATCCTGGGGGTGAAGCCTGTGATGGAGACTCCAGAGGGCTTAGGAGTTATCCAGACTTTTGCTTCAGCCATAGAATGAATTCGGGCAGTTCTGGTTTCACTGTAGTCTTTTGCTCTGTGCCTTCATGTTCATCTGGAGCTCGGAAATGCTGAAACACATTAGGAGATCAAGGGATGCCCTGTGCCCAGGAGCCTTCAGAAATCCAGATTTTGGGAAACCTCGGTTCTCGAACAGCTCCATTTTCAAACTCTTTCGGCTCCCGAATGCCGAAAACCCGGAAGTAACTGCTCTGGTTTTCGAACAATTTTCAGAAGCCGAATGTGCTATGCGGCGTCCGTTTTGAGTTTCCCTATTGTTCTGAGGCTTCCGCTTTCAGTTTTCAGTTGTTGAACATTTTGGAAGTCAAATGGGCTTCTGGATGGATCGCGTTCGACAACCGAGGTTTGACTGTATCACCAGCTAAACATCATGATATACCAGTACAGCTTCAATACAATTGAGCAGTTAACTTCCGGGTTTTCGGCGTTCGGGAGCCGAAACGTTAGAAAAGAGAGCCGTTTGAGGTTTGACTGTATATCACAATGTCTGAAGTAAGGATGGAGCTATGTAGAGGTGCTAGAACTTGCCGATCAGAAGGTTGGCGGTTCGAATCCCTGTGATGGGGTGAGCTCCCATTGCTTGGTCCCTGCTCCTGCCAACCTAGCAGTTCGAAAGCACATCCAAGTGCAAGTAGATAAATAGGTGCCACTCCAGCAGGAAGGTAAATGGCATTTCCGTGCGCTGCTCTGGTTCGCCAGAAGCGGCTTAGTCATGCTGGCCACATGACCCAGAAGCTGTATGCCGGCTCCCTCGGCCAATAAAGTGAGATGAGTGCCGCAACCCCAGAATCGGCCATGACTGGACCTAATGGTCAGGGTCCCTTTACCCTTTACCTGTGTAGAGGCGTTGGCTGGCTTCATGATTTTCCCCACACGGTGATTTTTGCATAGCGTGGGCGCACACACATCATGATTCACGATATAGTGCCAGGTCAAAAAATGATGAAGCAGGTATCGTGATATGGACTTCAAGCCAGTTTTGGACGATGTATCGCCCAGCCCTAATGTGAGAGAGTGTGCATACGAGCTTCTGGTCACACCCAGACATTTGTGCTATCTGATCGCTGTCCTGACTCTGGGTTCCATTTTCATGGAAGTCCGATCATGCACATGTGTCGGCTTTCTTAAGGCATGGATCCATGGGCAGGACCATTGCAGTGCATGATATAGAGGCAGCTGCTTAACCACTCTCCCATCTGTAGCTTCTGTGCACAGGGAAGGAGCGAGAAGGGTTTGTAATGTGTGTTTGTGTGTATGTCTCCAGCCTGAGAAGCTGCCAATTTTCTCTCTTAACAGTTGGTTCTCCGGGGAACTGATTAACAGCAGCAGCATATGCAGAAAGCGGTTTCTTTAAAATGAAAAGGCGTGCTGTTATGCGCATTTGAGAACCGAGTATGAGGCTATACAGTGGAAGCAGACATCCGATTAAATTCTGCTTGGGTCTTAATGCAGGCAATATTCTAATTTAGCAGACTTCTTTTTTCAAAAATAAAAATGTTTTGCAGCCTATTTGATTATGTTTTAAATGTGTATCCCACTTTTCTCTATCTAGAGCTCAAGAAGGCTTATAATGACAAAAACATACAAAATCTAAAACATAAATTAAACCTAATTTGAACAGAAATCTCAGAAATTTAAATGAGTACATAATAAAAAATGAAAGTGTCAGGGAGGCATTTGTGACTCGAAGGCATCCTGAAATTATTTTAACCAGGTGCCTGAAACTCAGCAGTGACAGATCCTGTCTGAATTCTAGTGGAGAGGAGTTCCACAGATTTCAGCCCGTGACACTGAAAGTACAACCTCTGGTCTGTGAGGGACCACTAATAATGCTCCCCTGGGTGTTGCTGTTGTTAATTAAATTTGTACCCCGCCCTTCATCTGAAGATCCCAGAGCGATGCAATACACCACAGAAAAATACACAATGATCACCGGGAGCGATCTCAGTGATTGACCTTGGATATGCCATCTCTCCGGGGCCTAAGTCATTCAGGGCTTTGTATAACTTCGAACCTGGCCCTGGTACATAAGTCACATGGGGGAGAATAATGTTTTGGATTGCTCATGGGAACAAAGGGACATACACTTTGGCAAAAGGAAGGCCAGAAAATAATGAATTGAAAGCAAAAATAATGTGAGGATCACATTGCTAGGAACACAAGACCAACAGCAGAGAGGCAGTTGGACTCTTGGATGGCGAGGGAATCAAATGTGTGCCAAAGGAGGAAAAGGAGATTGTGGAGATGGTGGATCTATTCTCTGCTTCTGTCTTCCTTGTGGAAGGGCAGATCTTGGTACCTGAGCTAACTTTCTCAGGAAGGAAGCTGGGAGCTGAGGCAAATAGCTGTGATCTCTTATGAAGTTCTAGGCCATATTAAAGAAGTTTAAAAAAAACTTTAGGGAGGGGTAGGAAAAAAAATGGAAGTGGAAACCCCCCCATATAACCGAATGTGGACCGAGCATGCTCAGTGGCCACAGAATGCTGTCACTGTGGGGCGGGGGAGAGACAGAGGAGTGAATGGAATGTCTGGAATCCTCTTCGCTTCCCACTGCAACATTTTGTTGCAGTCCCCACCAGATGCATTTTGTTTCTAAATAAAAACCGCATTGAAGATCCTCTGGGATAGAAATAAAGTTAAATAATGTGCACAGGTTCATTTCTGTGCAGTGTGTGAACTCATCCTTTAAAAAAATCTCCTGTGTGTGTGTATTTATTTCTGCCAGGTGGCATTTTTCTTCTCCTCGCCACCTCCCTTTAGCGCTGTGAGGCATCCCATTTTTTACTGAAATCCCATCAGTGAGCACTATTGCCCTGTCACCTTCCTGAATGGAAATAATTAATCGGTATTGGATTGATCTAGATTTTACTCCTTTTTTTAAAATCCCCATATTTTGTCAGGGGCAGATGGATTTTATTTCTTCAGATCCTCGTCCAAGCAGAAAACCAAGAAAGGTAGCGAATGATAAAAGAGTTGGCTTGCTGTGTGTGTGTGTTTGCGCATGTTAAAAAAAATGAAGATTTTTTTTCCTCAAAAGAAATGCTGCAAAAGCAAAAAAAGATATTGTCAACATTTTGAAACGATCAAAGGATTCTTGCAGCGGTTCTTTGGAATAATGAACTCATTAGTATAGGATCACACGATTGGGAATTTCTGTAGTGTGCTTTTGAGCCTGTTCCTCAGTGTTTTTTCCCCTTTGTGACTTGCATGATGTGTTGACATTTTACTGTTCCCCCCCCCTTTTTTCATTCCATACTAATACCTTCCTTAGTCAAATTATTTACATGAATGAGGCGTCCTTTTCTCTCCACGCTCCCCATTGGCTCAACCTGTTAAAATGATGGTTGTGTTCACAGAATCATAGAACTGGAGAGGTGGAAGGGAACCCAAGGTTCATCTAGTCCAACCCTCTGCAGTGCAGGAAGCACAGCTAAAGAATCCCTGACAGATGGCCATTGAACCCCTGTTTAATAACTTCTGATGACAGAGAATCGAACACCATCCATTCCACAGCTGAATAGCTCTTACCATCACAAAGTTGTTCCTAGAGTTTAGTTGGAGTCTCCCTTATTTTATTTTTTAAAATATATTTTTATGAAAGATTTCTTAGTTCCATTGGTTCAGATCCAACCCTCTGAGGGGCAGAATTATCTTCCATCTCTTCTGCTCCTCTAGTTTCTGCAATAGGGGTTAGTTTGCGTTTTAATGAGAAACCACCTAATTTACGCTTCTCGAACCAATACGCAAACCGAAACGCAGCTATCCTTTGAAGGGTGCTCCTCTTCTCCAAACACATTGTATTAGAGGAAAATGTGTGTGTGTGTATTGTGTATGCTAGTGACAAATGACACTGCAACGAATGAGATTTGAAAGTCATCCCAACAGTGAAGAAAGGGAAAAATTAGCTCCACCCACTAAAATGGTTGCGTTCCAATTCTGGAATGGAAGGCAAATGCAACGATGGTTTGCCAGTTCTGATATCATGGCAAATTATGTTCACCACTTGGCAAGAAATGGAGAGGGCACAGGTATGTGTGGAGAAGAACTGGTAATTGGCAAGAGTGAAGGAGGTTGTGTTAGCGGGTGTGGGCTGAGTGTGTGTGTAATTTGTGTGGTAATTGAGTGTGTGGAAGTGTGTTGAATGAGTGGAGTGGATTTTCTGGTTTTTGATATTTCATCTCTTTTCTTCTGTGTTGTGTTACAATCTTTTATAATGAAAAGTGGTACATTAACACTTTAGACAATATAATGCTTTTTAAATTAGAAAAATTAACTCAGTTGTGCATAATGATGCCATCTCATCCAAAATTAATAATTGGCACCCATGTAACCATTCCTTAAACTCATCCCTAGCTCTCTATTCATTTAATCTTATCAACATTGCCTAAATCAAAATT
Organism: Podarcis pityusensis; assembly: GCF_964106645.2. Lineage (NCBI taxonomy): Eukaryota > Metazoa > Chordata > Lepidosauria > Squamata > Lacertidae > Podarcis > Podarcis pityusensis. Next base: position 17,110,552 of record NC_138035.1, read on the forward strand.
GTTTTTATGTAATTATCATTAGTGTTCACAGACCTCCGTGCTGTGTGATCTGGAAAATTGTTTGGACTGAAACCATGTCTATTGACCAGTTTCTTTAAAAAATATGAGCAGAGAGTCCCAGAAGTGTCACATAGTTGTTCCACTCTTGGGGTTTGCAGTGAATTCTGACTTCTACTCACTTTCCTATATTGAAGAGAATTGCAGTCCTTGCTGTGCTTTGAATCAACCCTCCTCCTTCACCTTCTGGTGTTTAACACATTGTATGTAAGCAAAGCAGATGGAGATGTATTTGAAGGCTAGTAATCTCAGGATAAATGGCACTTTAAACATCCCCTGTGCAAAGAGTAAGCTGGAATGTGAAAATGAAGATGGTAAATCTCTCTCTCTCTCTCTCTCTCTCTCTCTCTCTCTCTCTCTCTCTCTCTCTTATTTTTTTAAAAAAACAGAGCAAAGGAAGAATTATGCCCGTGATAGTGCCAGCAGCATATCTGAAACATCGCAGTACCACGTGGAGGTAAAAATTCTACAGATTTATTTGTATTATTTCATTTACAATATTTATTAACCTAATTTTCACTTGCGGGATTTGATGGAAATAGATGCTTCAATGCTGGACAAGCCTGAAGATTAACCGCCAGACTTAAATTACTTGTACATTTACATGCCTCCCTAACATAAATACAGACTGTGCTGTTTAATGGAAGGATTGTTCAAACTTGGACTAGGGGAGGTCAGGGTTGAAGGCACTGATTAACCACAACCCGGCTTCAAGGACAGAAAAAGTGAGAAGAATTCTGTGCGCCAACCTGAACTCTTGAGGGAGAAAAGTTAAACAAGCGTTGCTGTTGGTTGCTTTTGTCTTACTAACTTGCAGCCTGCCTCCCTTCTGTTTTAGAGAAACTAGTAAGAAAAGGGAAGAAGAATCAAATTGTTGATTGATTGATTTGTGAGCAGAAACAACCTTAAACTGGACACTTAAGACCTAAGGACCATTCGCCCTTGTAGAGCTCACAACAGCCATATCACCCTTCTAAGCCGCTGATAAAGCCTTGCTCCAGGCGCCTCTTCAGTTGGTGGTTAAGGTCATGGTGACGTGAGCAAGGCTTTCTCTGTGGTGATGCCACAGTTAGGAAACACACTCCCTTTGTTTAAATTAATGCTTGAAGTATGCCACATTTTGTAGAACCCATTGTGTTTTCTGATCAGTTTCATCCAACGTAATGTTTTTTAACCTTGCAGTTCTTCTGTAACGAATGGGGCAAGGCTGGGCTGGAAGCTGCCTGCGGCTCCATTCAAAAACATTCATTAAGACAGAAATAAGCCTTGTTGCATTTAGCACCTCAGATGTCGACCTCTGCAAGAGCTTCGAAAGAAAGCTGAAGCAAGTGAACAGGGGTGGCTTTGGAAAACCCTGATTTAGTGCTCTGTGCGAACACAGAGCTAGGATTCTCAGAGTCTTTTTAATGAGGCTGCCATCCTGTCAATGATTCTGAGTTAACCCCTTAGCTTAACTCTAAGCCTCTGGTGCACGCCTTTGGTCAAGGAAGTAAGCGGAGAGGCTCATGAGTCTGTGGAAAGCCAAGCAGAGGTGCAGCGGAAAATGAATTAAGTGCTTCTTTGCTCACCTTGGGCTGAGTGGCTGCACAAATAGTAATGAGGGCCTTGTAAATGTTACTTCCCACACACTTCAAATTAAACCTCAGTGAGTTTCCAGGCATACTCAAAAGAGCAGGTTTTGACCTTTAAAACTCTGAAAAGCCTGTGCCCTGATTGTTTGAAGGAACGCTGCCTCTCTTTCCTTCTCTGCCCTCCGACAGAGGCAATGGAGGAGGCCCTGTTGAGGGTGGCTCCACAGTCTGGGAAATAGATGCATGGAACCAGGTCCAGGGCCTTTTCAGCTGTGGCTCCTGATCTATAGGATACCCTCCCAAAGCAGGCTTTCCTGGCCACCTTAGCCCTTGATTCTAGGAGGGTTTACTAATTTTAGATGGCTTCTATGGTTATAGTCATTCATCATGTATTGAACCTGATTTACCGGTTGCTTTCAGTTGTTCTACTAAACAGTTTGTTGATACGCATAAGTTGTTCAGCTCCAGATGCTAGCTGCAAACTTGTTTTTTCCCCTACACTTGGCTTTTTAAATGTAGACTGTATTAAAAAGCCCAGCAGAAACAGGTACACACAAACGAGCTCAAGGTGACTTAGATGGTTCTCGCCCTCTCCATATTATCCTCAAAATAACTCTGTGAAGTAGGTTGGACTGAGAGTTGGTGAATGGCTCAAGTTTAGAAGAAGAGTTTGGATTTGATATCCTGCCTTTCACTCCCCTTCAGGAGTCTCAAAGCGGCTAACAATCTCCTTTCCCTTCCTCCCCCACAACAAACACTCTGTGAGGTGAGTGGGGCTGAGAGACTTCAAAGTGTGACTGGCCCAAGGTCACCCAGCCTCATGTGGAGGAGCGGAGACGCGAACCCGGTTCCCCAGATTACGAGACTACAGCTCTTAACCACTACACCACACTGACTCTACGCACCGAGCATCATGGCCAAGTGGGAATTTGAACCCAGGGTGCAGCACCCTAACCACTGTGCCACACTGCCTGTTTAGCTGGCACCTACATTGCAGATCTTAGGAAATTGTCTGACTGATACAGTATTTTGTTCTAACGTTTTCCTGTTTTCCGTATCTGCTGTTGCAACCTGCCTCGGGCCCTTAGGGCAAAGGGCGGGTTACATTTTTGTATTTTAAAGTAAAACAAAAACGTTATACTTTTGTGTGTGTATCTGCCCCCCCCCCCCAAATCTAGGTAACCTAGGAACAAGAGATAAATATCCTAACTCAATAGCCAATAGATGCATCTCCATATGGAGTGACAAACTGGATATGCAAAGACATAAAGATGAAATAGCATGTGCAGTTGCACAAAACAAATATTTTCCAAAGCTCGTGTCTGCAGCCAGGCACATTTAAACTCATCAGTCATCTTCAGTAACAGAGAGATGAGTAGATGCAATTGTAAACAAGAAGCAATTGTTGTTTAAAAGAAAGAAATATTTTAAATTGCACATGCAAGCCATTTCAGAAACACCATTGTGGTTGTCAGTGAAATGGGTTTTTAAAAGAAGACCTCTGCCCTGAATGTTCCCCTAGCCCATGGGTCGGCAAACTAAAGCCTGGGAGCTGGATCCGACCCAATTGCCTTCTGGATATGGCCTGCAGACGGTCCAGGAATCGCTGTGTGGTTCGGGCTGCGCCATTCCCCCCCCCCCACACCACAGCGGCACCTCCTCCCTCCCTCCTCCTGGCTTCTCCCTGCCCTGCCTAGAGGAGGAAGGGGGCTGGGCTTTGTTGAGCCGTGGTTGGCTGAGTGCCATCTTAAGCAGCCCCTCTCTGGAGCCAGCCCTTTCACGACGCTCATTGTCCCTCCACTGCTGCCACCACCAGCCCCTGCTGCTCGCAAGACACAGGTAAGCAGGTAAGGGCTCGTCTGGTGCTGTGGAGAAGGGAGGGGAGAGCCAGCGGGTTCCCCCCCTCCAAAATATAGTCCGGCCCCCCACAAGGTCTTAGTGACAGTGGACCGGCCCCCTGCGGAAAAAGTTTATTGACCCCTCCCCTAACCCCTCATTAAAACCATATCCATTTTTTATCTGTTTTCCTCGTCTCCCTTAGCACTTGACCACTTTTGTCTTGGATCGGAAAGAGGCCATGATCACGGTGGATGACGGCATAAGGAAACTGAAGCTGCTGGATGCCAAAGGCAAAGTGTGGACACAAGATATGATTCTCCAAGTGGATGACAAAGCTGTCAGCCTGGTGGACTTGGAATCAAAGGTACCGTGAAAAGCCTTTTAAGCATTGTCCCTTCGTATTTTCAAAGTTGCTGGGAAAGAGAGAAATTGTCTTGGGGCTAGGGTGAAACAGCTTTCTTGTTCAGGGTTTTGTATCATTTTTTAATAACTGCTTTACGGTCCTCTCTGTGTGAGCAATAGTTCGTAAGTCACGGAACTTCTCAAGCTTCCACGCAATTGAGTTCTTTGATTCAGTGGCTTTGAGTAATAATTTGAAGATTTGCCATCAAATCTTCCTTTGCAGAATGAGCTGGAGAATTTTCCCCTCAGCACAATCCAACACTGCCATGCTGTGATGAGCTCCTGCAGCTACGACTCCATCCTTGCCTTAGTGTGCAAAGAGCCAGCCCAAAGCAAAGCAGATCTCCACCTTTTCCAGTGCGATGAAGTTAAGGTAAGGCAAAAGACAGAAACCGAGGGCGCTTGGCCTTTTAACTTTGCTTTGCTTAGGGCTTATCCACATCCACCTTTCCTCTGCTCTTTCATTCTTTCTTTGCTCAATAGATTTTATTAAGGTTCGAAAGAAAATATACAAAGGTTAATATCAGATATCCAGTGTCTTTGTAACACAGATAAAAGAAACCAATCTAAATAGAAACAGAAACCAAAAGGAGGGGAGGCGAGAAAAAGGAAAGGAAAGAAAAGGAAAGGAAAGGAAAAAAGAGAACTTCCTATTCTTCGTCTGTCAGCTATATATAGAAAATTACTCAAAGCATCCACTCTCTATAAACCAATATTTTATCCAGTCCTCAAACCCAGATATCATAAGTTCATGTTCTTTTTCATGTAACGAATCTGGGGAGAGGTCTTTGGGAAGGCTGCAATTGGCCCCTGAGCCTCAGGTTCCCCACACCTGAAGACCTAGAGGCTTAAATAAGCTTTTAATTAGGAATGCAAGAAGAGTCCTGCTGGATCAGACCCCAAAGCCCATCTAGTCCAACATCCTGTTCTCACAGTGGCCAACCAGATACCTATGGGAAGCCCACAAGAACAGCTATTTTATTGCTGCTGCAAAGTGAAATACTTTTAACCTTGTGACTTGGGTTTTCTGATTTGATTTTTGAACTGCCTCGAGAAGGGTGGTTGCTGTTGTTTTGCTCTGAAAGGCGGTGTAAAGTAGTAAATTGATTACCTAATTTATTATTTAACTAAGACCCATCTAGGACAACATTCTGTTTCCAACAGACATCAACCTCCGTTGCCCTCCAGATGTTGGGCCACAGCTCCCATCCGCCCCAAGCAGCATGGCCAGTGGTCAGGGGCGATGAGATTTGTAGTCCAGCAACACCTGGAAGGCACCAGATTTCTTAGCTATGCAACAAACCATGGTTTTTCAGACTGAGATTGAGTCCAAACAGGGCCAAAGTGTGAACTGACCTTTAGCTAAGCCGCTCAGTCCAGCTGCAGGCAGAGCTCATTTTCCTGCCGCAGTAATGTTTTCACCTGCTTGGCCCTCAGGGTATCCATGTAAATTGCTTGGATAGTTTGCTCTGCCACACTGAATCAACTGGACATATATTGGAGGTGACATTCTGTTTTCTCCTGAATAAGATGCTTTTGCAAAATACTGAAGGGAGATGTCTTGTTTGGGGATGGAATGCTTGTTCTGCAGCCATTGTCCATAGCTGGATTTCTATTTTATTTTTTAATTTCTTGTGAACAAACTTGATCCAAGTGTCCCCCAAGCTCAAAGGAACGTTGGTGAATGTTGGCAGCCACTGAAGTGTGTTTGTCAGCAATTACTGGTGAACACCCCAAAACTGGGGAACAGATGGTGACTGTCAAACATTCCCCAGTGTACGTCTTGAGCGGTTGGATATTCGCAGAAGATTTCCACAGCTGTCAACATTCATTAAATTTGGGTCATTCCCTGTACTAGACAGATTAAAATATATAACTCCTTTCCTTTAAGCCTTAGTGTTGTATCCAGCTAAATTCTACTCACAGGAAACTCAGTGAAATTAAGAAAGTAAGAAGAGCTCGTTAGATCATACAAATAACCCATCAGGTCCATCATCTTGGTCTTGTAGTGGCCAAACAGGTGCCTGTCGGAAGCCCATGAGCAGGACCTGATGAATTAATCCTAGATCGGTCATCTCCCATCAATTTCAGTAGGTCTACTCTGAGTAGTAGTAGTAGTAGTAGTAGTTCTTAAACGAGCAATGCAAATAAATAGAGGAAAACAACAGAATGGGAAGAACTAGAGATCTGTTCAAGAAAATCGGAAATATGAAAGGAACATTTCGTACAAAGATTACCATAATAAAGGACAAAAGTGGTAAAGACCTAACTGAAGCAGAAGACATCAAGAAGAGGTGGCAAGAATACACAGAGGAATTATACCAGAAAGATATGGATGTCTCGTACACCCCAGGTAGTGTGGTTGCTGACCTTGAGCCAGACATCCTGGAAAGTGAAGTCAAATGGGCCTTAGAAAGCACTGCAAATAACAAGGCCAGTGGAAGTGATGGTATTCCAGCTGAACTGTTTAAAATTTTAAAAGATGATGCTGTTAAGGTGCTACACTCAATATGCCAGCAAGTTTGGAAAACTCAGCAGTGGCCAGAGGATTGGAGAAGATCAGTCTACATCCCAATCCCAAAGAAAGGCAGTGCCAAAGAATGCTCCAACTACCGCACAATTTCACTCATTTCACATGCTAGCAAGGTTATGCTTAAAATTCTACAAGGAAGGCTCAAGCAGTATGTGGACCGAGAACTCCCAGAAGTGCAAGCTGGATTTAGAAGAGGCAGAGGAACCAGAGACCAAATTGCAAACATGCGCTGGATTATGGAGAAAGCTAGAGAGTTCCAGAAAGACATCTACTTCTGCTTCATTGACTATGCAAAAGCCTTTGACTGTGTCGACCACAGCAAACTATGGCAAGTTCTTAAAGAAATGGGAGTGCCTGATCACCTCATATGTCTCCTGAGAAATCTCTATGTGGGACAAGAGGCTACAGTTAGAACTGGATATGGAACAACTGATTGGTTCAAAATTGGGAAAGGAGTACGGCAAGGCTGTATATTGTCTCCCTGCTTATTTAACTTATATGCAGAATTCATCATGCGAAAGGCTGGGCTGGATGAATCCCAAGCTGGAATTAAGATTGCTGGAAGAAATATCAACAACCTCAGATATGCAGATGACACAACCTTGATGGCAGAAAGTGAAGAGGAATTAAAGAACCTTTTAATGAGGGTGAAGGAGGAGAGCGCAAAATATGGTCTGAAGCTCAACATCAAAAAAACGAAGATCATGGCCACTGGGCCCATCACCTCCTGGCAAATAGAAGGGGAAGAAATGGAGGCAGTGAGAGATTTTACTTTCTTGGGCTCCATGATCACTGCAGATGGTGACAGCAGTCACGAAATTAAAAGACGCCTGCTCCTTGGGAGAAAGGTGATGGCAAACCTAGACAACATCTTAAAAAGCAGAGACATCACCTTGCCAACAAAGGTCCGTATAGTAAAAGCCATGGTTTTCCCAGTAGTGATGTATGGAAGTGAGAGCTGGACCATAAAGAAGGCTGATCGCCGAAGAATTGATGCTTTTGAATTATGGTGCTGGAGGAGACTCTTGAGAGTCCCATGGACTGCAAGAAGATCAAACCTCTCCATTCTGAAGGAAATCAGCCCTGAGTGCTCACTGGAAGGACAGATCCTGAAGCTGAGGCTCCAATACTTTGGCCACCTCATGAGAAGAGAAGACTCCCTGGAAAAGACCCTGATGTTGGGAAAGATGGAGGGCACAAGGAGAAGGGGACGACAGAGAATGAGATGGTTGGATGGTGTTCTTGAAGCTACCAGCATGAGTTTGATCAAACTGCGGGAGGCAGTGGAGGACAGAAGTGCCTGGCGTGCTCTGGTCCATGGGGTCACGAAGAGTCGGACACGACTAAACGACTAAACAACAACAACAACTCTATGACTAGTACTGGAGCATATTCACTTCATTTGCTTTACCAGCCCCTGCTCTTTATATCCTCTTTCTATATATCACAAAGTATGGCCTGTTGAAGATCTGATGCTTTTGGAACTGTTCCAGTGATAGTAACAGGACGATGTCTGGTTGGCCCATGTGGCTGCCTAGCAGAATCTGTTTTCCCAGGACAACGGAAGTGGGCTCCAAGAATATGTCAGAGCTGCAGTGTTTTAGGAGATCGTAATCGTGAGTGTAAGCAGGCAACTTCCGAACTATCCACCAAAGCAGTAATTGTAGCTGCTTAAATTTGTTTCCTGCCCCTTAGCTTCCTTGCAAACTCAAGAATAGCCTTTTCTGGTTATATCAAAGGTCCTCTCTGTGGTTATAAACAATAAAACACCTAAAGGTGCACGACCAAATGTGTACAATTTCCACATAAATCTTTAGATCCAAAATAAAGACCCCAAAAATTAACAGCAACAATGCCTCCAGGCAATACCTGGTTTTCAACATTGTAATAATCAGATAAACATCATGATGTACTGATATTCACGATGTCTGAAATAAGGATGGAGCTATGTAGAGGCACTGGCTGGTTTCATTGTGATTTGTGATTTTTGCATAGCACACGCACCATGATCCGCGATATATTGATAGGTCATAATTCTCAAAACCGATATCACGATGCAGACTTCAAACTAGTTTTGGACGATACATGGCTGAGCCCTACTCATGAATAGTTCACGTCAGACAATGTGACAGGCTCAGTCAGTACCTCTGCAGTGAATTAATGCCCAAGAATTCCTGAGTTGGCTGGCTGATGTACTTCGAAAACGACTGCCAGAGACCGTTACGAGGAAATCAGGGAGACAACGATCAGAGCCTTCTTTCAGAGTCTTGCTTTGACAGGGCAGCAGAGACTGATCAGCCCTGAGCTAAAAGTGACTTTTAAGACCGTGACGCTCCTGCCTGACTGGATGAGAATGTGATAGTTTTGGCTTGCAAAGAGAAGTGCAAAGAGCACTGACTAATATTGGCAACTTTACCCTTGTACGGTTTTTAAAGAGCAGCTGTTCTGTATTTACTTGGAAGTGGAAGATTTGCTGTGTGCCGAATACCCTTTTTAATTTATTTATTTTTTGCTGGTGTGCCAATAACCTTGAAGCAGAGTCTGGCTTGCTGCCAGCCAATATCCCTAAAGATTATTGACTCCCACCTATTATGGCTTTCCTGAGGTGGTTGGCATGTGAGCAGATTTAAGCTGCAAACAGCAATCTGTATCTCATAGGTGCAATCGAGCTCTGTAATGAGGTTGGCACCAGTCTGTCTCAGAAGACAATGGAGGATAGCAGCTTTGGAGGTGAAGTTGGAATGGCTGGAGAGTTACAGTGCCTGCTGTGGCTGAAGAGACCAATATGAGAGGGAAGAGAAACACAAAAAAATACAGAATGGTAGATTTGGAAGGGAACCCATGTAGTCAGCCCTTCGTAATGCAGGAACCACAGCCTCTGAGTAAAGTGAAGATGAATGGCAATATAATCAGGACGGACTCAGAAATATCATTCGCTGGAGGTATTTGCTCTGCCACAGATGGAAGCAGGATTATGTACTAGATATATTCTCAGATCTACCAGGGCTCGTACATCCTGACAAAACCCTTCAGGGATGTGGTAGAGCCTGTTTGGCTTAAGGCAGGGATGGGAAATCTTGTCGGAATCTCCGTTACGACTGAGCTGATGAAGCTCATCTTCCTCCGGCCGAGTCCTCCGCAATGGCCTCTGACGTGATTGACGACCTGAGCCTCTGACAAGGCTCCAGGCACAACCCATTCAGCAGAGTTACAAAGCAGTAGAAGTGATGAGATTTATGACTACATTGCTATGCTTTATTTTCTAGCTACGCAGACAGAAAAGTAATACATCCTCTCTCTGTGAGAGCAGAGAGCAACTAAAAAAAACAAAGGAACAGGAAACCAGTAACGTCACATCCGTCTCCTGTCTTCCGTGAGACTTCCAACAGCCTGGAATGTCTCTGGAATGTAAATAGAGTCTTGTGACTCCAAAGCACTGCACAGTGGCAAACAGAAACTAACAAATCTGTCATGTGTTCAGCTACAGGTCTCATCATCACCGACCATTGGCTATGCTAGATGGAGCTGATGGAGAGTTATGTCTCTCCAGATGTTGATGGACTCAAAAGGTCCCCATCCCTGATAGAGATTACATACTTACAGTGTGTTTGATAGCCTGTGAATTTCCAACACCCCAAAGTGATGGCTGAATCAAACTTGGCAGTGATCCTGGGATGAGGCTTCAGCATTCCCCATAACCCCTTACTTCTTACAGGGACTAGCAGAACTTGGATAAATAGTGCAAACCACATTCTAGATGTGCTTAATTTGTGTGATCTATGCATCTGCCCTGAGACCTGTGGGTATAGGGCGGTATGCAAATTTAATAAAATAACCATTCTTCTTATCTTGCTGCTGAATTTGGGTTGCTCTCTGGGCAGAATTTTGCTTTGCTCAGCATCTTAACACAGCCCTGCTTTTAAGATCTTACGCTATTTGGTATCGAATTTTCTGTTTTCACCTGTTGAACTGCTTCTGCCCAGGCAAACTTGATCCACGAAGACATTGAAAGTGCAATCAGCGACAGCAAAGGGGGGAAGCCAAAGAGGAGACTCGAAACACTCAGGTAAAGCTTACGTTTTGATTTGCCAATGCTATCCTATATTCTTCCTAACAGTGAACTCAAGTGCGGAGCACCGATAGAAGTGGGGTCAAAATGCAGCAGAAATGAGAGAAGATGGGTAACTTGTCAGTGTGCTTGCAGCATCCTTGGGGCTTAGTCCAAGGCAAACTTCCTGAAAGGAGGTAGACAGGAACTCTGCACAAATAAATATATATGGGGTTATTATGCGCTCCACATGGGTTGTTCCACTGCTACAGCAGGGATTTTTATTTCCTCTTCTCCCTTCTGAGCCCTAGAAATCTGTCCTACAGGGTCCTTCAGCCCATCAGAGCTGATTATGAGGTTGGAGGTGGTGTAAGGCTACAAGGGATAGGTGAGGAAGAAAAAGTTCTGTTGTGTGCACATATATCTGTGTTGGTTATGGCCCACAGTGTAGTTGTTCTTGTTTAGTCATTTAGTTGTGACCCCATGGACTAGAGCACGACAGGCACTCCTGTCTTCCACTGCCTCCCTCAGATCCTTCATGGATCACTGCCTTGCCATGGCAAAGGGGCTTGAATAACTCAGAGAAGCTATGAGCTATGCCATGCAGGGCCACCCAAGGCGGACAGGTCATAGTGGAGAGTTTTGACTAAACGTGATCCACCTGGAGCTGGAACTGGCAAGCCACTCCAGTATCCCTGTCAAGAAAACTCCATGGACAAAAACAACAGGCACAGTGTAGTACTCTTTACTAAAAATTATTAAATTATTTAACAAAAAGAGCTAAACGCTTTCACTTACTTTATCTTCCCTGTTCAGCAGGGAAGCTTTTGCTTCTTACAGATTATGGTACTCAGGAACAGAAATGTGTGAGATTAAGCAGTAGTGTTTTGTTGCAGGACTCACACGTGTAGAAATGTTTGCAACCGTGAGCATTCTCTGGGGTTTTTTGGGATGGCCCACTTCCTCGTGGGCACTTAGTCTCTTTCCACAATAGCTCCTTTGAAAAAACATCACACCCTGCCTGCAAATTGGGAAGGGGGGCACTTTCCCCACCTATTAGTGAAATATCTTCTTTTATAGATGCTGACAAATTATCTTAAGTTCTCTGGAAAAGTGTGTCAGCTCTTACTTAAAAATACATACGTTTATTTTAGCGGTGTGTTATTTTGCTTTTAGACTTGCCCCTGCTGTACAAAGACGATGATATTACTTTGGTTTCGATATGCATGATATTCAGCCTTATTGAAAGGCTCCTCCTTAGATTCAGATGTATAATTTATTGATTTTGCTTTGTGCTGCTTCCTAGGGAGAGCCAGAGATGGCATGCAGCTGAGAGTTCAGAGTACAAGGGTCCTCTCTCTCTCCTTGCTATTCTAATAAACCACGGGGGAAAGAGATTTCATTTTCTCAGCATTTCGCTTTTGATTTGCTATGTCTCCCACCTAGGATGCTTTCCAAAGTTGACGGTGCCATTCCTCCGCCTCCGAGAGCACCAGCTCCCGTCCCTCCAGGTACTGTCACTCAGGTGGACGTCAGAAGCCGGGTAGCAGCCTGGTCCGCTTGGGCAGCTGAACAAGGAGACTGTGAGTGTTGCGGAAACCGTGAGATAACCTTGCAAGGCAGAGACTGGCAATGTTCTGTGCCAAGGCTGTCGGTTGCATGGCCTTGGGCTGTACGTGGCCTGTTGACCTTGCCTCTGACAAATCTCCTCTCAGGGTATAGGCGAGGCTGTCCGAACTCCACACACGAAACCGCCACATTAGTTTGGATGACTTATCAAGAAGAGATAAATTCTGCTTTGTATTGTTTATTCTGGGTTCTTTAATTTTTTTGAGGGGGCGGGATTTTATGCTACAGTGCACATGTACCAGGGAAGAAGCTCTGTTGAACATTTATTTCTGTGTAAAAATGCATACAGTTGCTTTGCTGTGATTTTTCTTGCCATGGAGAAGGGCAATTAGCTAATCTAATTAGCAGTGAAGTCCCAATCTCTGAAAATCTTATCCAGCCACTCAGTTGGCTCCTAAGATTTCAACAACCACAGTTCGTTGTCCAAAGCAGGAATAATCTCACAGATGATTCAAGTCACTACTGGTTGCTTCTTTTAGGCAACATCCACACCAGATACTTAAAGCACTATGATGCTGCTTTAGTAGGAGTAGGAGTAGGAGTAGTAATTGTTGTTGTTGTATACCTCCCATCTATCTGGGTTGCCCCAGGCACTTTGGGTGGCTTCCAGCAAAATATAAAAACACAACAAATCATCAAACATTAAGAGCTTCCATATACAGGACTGCCTTCAGATGTCTTCTAAAAGTCATATAGTTAGACAGTCATGGCTTCCCCCAAAGTATTCTGAGAGCTGCATGTTAAGAGTGCCAAGAGTTGTTCAGAAATCCTTATTTCTCTCAAGAGCTACAATCCCTATAATGGTTTGACAATCATTCCCTCTTGACAGGGAAGCCTGGAATCTGTAGCCCTGTGAGGAGAACAGGGATTTCCTAACAACTCTCCTCACCATTAGCAAACTACCATTTCTGGAGTGCTTTGGGGGAAGCCATGATGTGGTATCATAATGTTTTAAAAGTTTGCTGCGAATGCAGCCTTCCTTTCCTATCATGACTCATTTCACAACATGTGACACACATCATTTGTGATGGACTAAGAAATAGTCCTTCTGTTTCAGGTATTGTGGGCTGCATATTGTGGGTTGCAAGTCATTGGACTTTGAAAACACTCTAGGTTCCTGTCCAAGTTGAGTGGATCAATTGGTATGTTTCTTTCCTTAGTTGAGAAATCTAGACAGTACCACGAGCATGAAGAAACGTCAGAAATGATGGCAGCCAAGATCGACAGAGATGTTGTAAGTGAAAGAAGTGTGTGTGTGTGTGTGTGTGTGTGTGTGTGTGTGTATGTTCTCACCATGTTGTCCAAATCTGGTGAGATGTTGGATGTTAGCTACTTTGTGAGGTGGGAAGACAGTTAATGGGTGCAAGGCCTCTTTGCTTCATTATGCTACATTTCCAAAGGATCCAACCCACTTTGAGCTCCTGCCTCAAATCTTAGTTGTAAATGGAGTTGAATAGCAACCCGCTTTCTCCTTTTCATTTTTACCATTCCTGGCTAGTTATTCAATTTCTACCTCAACCATTCTCTCAAAAGAGCCCAGGGCAGCACACAACAAAAACAGCAAAACAATATTTATTTGTTTGACACTAAACAGTTATTTTAAATATTTATAAATATATTGTATTCATATATTTTATAAAATCAATCTAATATAAATTTAAAATTTATGAATAAATTTTAATAAATAAAATATGTATGAATGCATCCATTTTTTAAAAATTTGAAACATCTGGAAACATTTCAGCCGTCACATGCAGATGGTAATTTCAAGAGTGCCACAAATAGCATCTTCCGGCCATCAGATGCCTGCGTATTTTTTAAAAATTCCTCGTCCGCAGGGAGGTCGTTCCATGAATGCATGCCGCTGTGAAGAAGGCCCTTTCATGGGTTTCGGCACCCACCAAGTGACCCCCAGTGGCAGCTGTAAAGCTAACCTTTCTTCCCTTCCTTGCTCAGAACGAGCCCTTTGAAGGTTCTCAGCCTTTCGAGTGACGTCGTTGTCCTTCTGAGGGAGATGGCATACCTGCATGGCCAAGTCAACCAGCACAGAGATCTTTCTATGCTTCTCTCTGCCACCTTTAGGCCTGCAGTCATTCCCCATCCCTTTTCATTCCAACAGAGCCCTGGCCAGCAGTGGGAGATGGGTTGCCCTTCCACGTGATCTTGAGGATGGAGAGACCCAGACAGCGTTTCATTTTTGTTTCGTTTCTCTTAGCCATATTTTCAACAGTAGGCACACAAAGTATGAGGGGAAAGCTCCTATCTGTAGCCCTGAAGTAGGTGTGCACCACAGAGTCCTGATGGGCTGGCGCTTCCTGCCACAAGCCCAGCGCGTGTTTGAGGATACGAGTCTGCCTTTCACATTTTAATTTTTGCATGTTTACTAGAGCATCAGCCTAAAGGGTGAAGGAGCAGTACCTTGGAGCTGGTTGCCTAGCAACCACGAGGCATTTGTCTTTCACTCTTTCAGATCTAGAAAATGACTGGATTGGACTTTCAGCAGAGGCCAGGAAGAGTGTGACAAAGGGCATGAAGAGAATTTTCCAGAGCTACCGGGTAGCAAGGGCAAGATACACATAGGCCTTAGACCAACCTTGGGTTCCCCAGCTGTTGTTGGACTACAGCCACCATCTTCCCTAGCCCAATTGTCAGGGCTGATGTGAGTTGTGGTTCAAGGACACCTGGGGCCCCAGCATTGACGAAGGCTGCCTGGGAACTAACATCAGGGCCTGCTTTCAAGCTCTGGATGCCACAAGTCCATGAACCACCCTGAGATTTTTCAGATGACAAACAGTATACAAACCAAATAAATAAACTTTTAAGAAGTTTGGAGCACCTGCTCTTGGGCTCTCCTGTGCTGCACAGGACCTGCTCTGTGTTGTGCACACGGTTTGTGCAGAGCAAACGTAAGAAAAGCCTTGCTGGATCAGGCCCATCCTGTCCTCACAGTGGTCAGCCAAAAGTCTGTGGGAAGCACTCTGCCCACCTGGGTTCGCCAGCAGCTGGTATTCAGAGGCATACTGACTGTCTTGATCTGTAGGCCCAAGGGAGGGCCTGCGAGGGTGGTTTGATGCAGGGATGCCAAAGGAAGATGCTAAAAATATCAGAATGGCCAGTTCTAGTGCTTTATTAAAGAAAGGTGTGATCTCACAGCCTTCAGAGCCCCGCTGCCTTTACAGACTCGGGGTCAAAGCAACAAGCAGTCATCACGACTTGTCCACACCAGGGAAAGCATTTAGGCAATAACAACAATTTATTATTTATGTGCCACTCATCTGACTGGGTTGCCCCCAGCCACTCTGGGCGGCTTCCAACAAATTAAAACACAGTAAGACATCAAACATTAAAAACTTGCCTATACAGGGCTGCCTTCAGAAAGCCAGATAGTCGTTTATTTCCTTGGCATTCTGCCTGGTTCCCTGTAATAGGGTTGCCATATTTCAAAAAGTGGAAATCCAGAGACAAAAGTTGTTGAGTGTAGTTGTTGCCATACGCCCGGAGATTTTTACTGATTTCAGGAAATTCCGCCCGGGTGGATCCCAGATACGTCCGGGAAATTCTGAATGTATGGCAGCCCTACCTGTAACCTCATTTCTTGCAGTGAGGGAGCCACCAGAAGGCCCTCAGAGCTAGGTCTTAGTGTCCGGGCTGAAAATTGTGCATAAATTTTGTAGTTATACAAAGGCAAGCTACCTCATCTGGTTTCATTAGCCCAATTAACTCACCCCTAGCTTGGAAGCCCCCTCCCAACTCTCTTCCATCTCCTAGATAAGGAGGTAGCTGACAGGCAGTCAGTGTGAAAAGCCTCCTCTCAACTAGCTAAGTGTTGCAAGCCCACAGATAAACATAGCATCAGAGTAAGCCACTTGGCATACAGTCATACCTCTTGTTACATTCGGTTCAGGTTACGTTCTTTCAGGATACGTCCCGCGGTGACCTGGAAGTATCAGAACTTCCAGGTTTCGCCGCTCGTGCCTGCACAGATGCTCAAAATGACGTCATGCGCAGAAGCGGCGAATCGCGACACGCGCACACGCAGACGCGGGTTGCGTTCTGCTCATGTTGCGAACGGGGCTCCGGAATGGATCTCGTTTGCAACCAGAGGTACCACTGTATATTAAAGCAAGTATGTTAAGTATGTGGGCTGATTCTTGCCACGACTAACAATTGATCCCGTAGTTATATTGACGGGTCAAGATGCTGTTTACAGGCCTTCTGGAACATTGCCACCGTTTCTTTCTGGCAGTGGAGGTGGAAAATGACCATTGTGGCTTCCTTGAATTTGTCTAACCATCTTTTAAAGCCATCCAAGTTGGCGGCCATCTCATGAACTGAGACTGTACCTCGGGACGTACACCAATTTTGCAACTGCGCATTGCAAAGGAAGATTGGTAGTCATGGAAAAGCTAGTTTGCTGTCAGTGCAGAGTCAAGGTCTGCAGAGAACCACACGACTTCCCAGAACACAGCCCAGATACTCCTTTTTTTAATCACTTAGTACATTCGTGGCTGCATCGGTGGTGGTTGGCCCCCTTGGAACTGGCAGGGCAGAAAACAGGGGAGGCCCACAGGAGGGAGAACCATAACCAGAGGCAATGACTTGTGGAACCAACTAATTATTGTTAATTTCTCCTTGCTGAATTCTGCAGAAGTGCAACTGAGACTAAGGAAGAGGAAGCAGAGAGTCATTGCCCCCCCTCCCCCCAGGGCTGCTTGTAAATATGGAGGCAGGCAGGGACATTTGTCCTAATGGTCCAGGGGTGTGTGTGTGGTTATATTTTCATTTGCCCCCCCTTCCCACGTTTTATCTTCACTGCTGTCCTAGCTTAAGGACACCCACTGAGCTTAAGGGCTGAGCAGGAATTTGAACCCGGGTCTCCACAGTCTTGCCTGACACTCTCACTCAGGAGTAGCAAAGCCTTCCAGATGGTTTC
Source organism: Podarcis pityusensis (assembly GCF_964106645.2). Classification (NCBI taxonomy): domain Eukaryota; kingdom Metazoa; phylum Chordata; class Lepidosauria; order Squamata; family Lacertidae; genus Podarcis; species Podarcis pityusensis. The sequence continues at coordinate 17,127,564 of NC_138035.1, forward strand.
TCGAATCCAACTCCCTTCACCCTCTGCCACCACAGCCAATAATCAGGGTTGGATGGGAGTTGTCATCCAACATCTGGAGGGCTCCCCATGGACTACCCCTTCTCTAACCATTATACTATACTGCCTCACAAGCAGAGGGTGGGTGTTTATAGAGCAGGCTTGAGACTTGAGTCCTGCTTTCAGGTCCTGCACAAAGCCTGACCCTGGCGAAAGCAGTCTAAATACCTGTGAAGTACATGCATCAGAAAAGTCTTTGGCTGCACTGGGTTATTAGCTCAGTCAGTAGAGCTTGAGGCTCTTTACTCTCAGGGTTGTGGGTTCAAGCCCCATATTGGGCAAAAAGATTCTGACATGGCAGGGGGTTGGACTAGATGACCCTCGTCGTCCTTTCCAACTCTAAATTTCTATGCACCATACAAGACATTTGCTTTGCCTCTCAAGCTGAGCGCTAAAAATATTTGTGGTTGAATCAATTTCTTTTGCCCCAGAATGCAAGAACCCTGGCTGTCAAAACAGTAATAGTTTTATAGCTTTATAATAGCTGGGCATTTGAAAACTTAAGTTGGCCACGATGAGGCGGGGTGAGTGATTAGCTGTCTGTACCACCCCAGGCAAGCCAATATTTCAGCAGTTTTGCCTGTGTGTGGGAGAACATGCAGAAGGAATTAAGTGTTCAGCCCCGGGACTTAATCATCTCAAATCTTACTTAGTAAGAGTCTTTGTTGACGATGGCTTCCTAAGGAAAATATAGGCCTGAGCTGTATAGAAATGTCAGGCGTATTAATTTTAGCATGTGTCGCTTCCTGTGGATGGAATGTTCTCTTCATCCCCGCTGCGGGTTCTAAT